>NC_080782.1:204570023-204904606 GCF_028018385.1 Neofelis nebulosa | reverse complement strand
AGACACATCATCTTTTGGTGCCTTGAACTCAGACTTCCCAGCCTGTAGAACTGTGAAAATTAAATTTCTTTTGCTTGTAAGACACCTAATCTGAGATATTTTGTTATAGCAGCCTGAATGAACTAAGACTAAAGCTACTCACCCATAAAGGTCTAGAACTAGGCTCACTTCCTTCATGAAAATGGAGTCATCACTGTTTAGTCTAGTCCTCTCCAGTATTTCATTCACAATCTTGCATGAACACACTTGAAGAAAGAAAAAAACTTCATTAACAAATGAGAAATTATCCTAATCCTATTTTTCATGATTTCTCCACACTTAATACTTTTTGTCTATAATCCCTTCTGTGCTATTGTTCATTCATAAATTTACAATCTTGGAGCAGCTACCATATATCAGAAAGTGTTCTAGACATTGGGTTGGAGATGTAACATTTAAGAAAACAGAATAAATCTCACCTCCATGACGCATCCATTCTAGTGGAAGAAAAACAGATTTAGATATAGAATATATTAGATAGTGATATATTCTATATAGAAAAATAGAAAAGGAAAAAATGGGATAAGATAATTATCATAGCACTTACCCCATTATATAATTTTTTTTTGTTCTGTTACCTGATAAATTTTTAAACTGAATTTTTTTAAGCAGCTACTACATGTGTTTTCCTTCTTTATCTGTGAATTTATTATTTCCCTATTGCTGTTGTAACAAACTAACACAAGTTGATTTTTTTTTTTTAACACAAGTTGCCTTTAGGCAGCACAGTTCAGAAGTCCAAAATGGATCCAGAGGTCTGTGTCTTTTCTGACCACTCTAGGGCATAATCTATTTCCTTGTTTTTTCAGCTTGTAAATGCTGTCTACATTTCTTGGCTCTTAACCCTTTCTTTCATCTTCAGAGACAGAAGTGTAGCATCTTCAGCTTTTTCTGTCTGATTCTGACTCTTATGCCTTCCTTTTATAAAGACTCTTGTGATTACATTGGGCCCACTGGATAATCCAGGATAATCTTTTGATGTCAAGATTCTTTTATCACATCTGCAAAGTTGCTTTTGCCATTCAAGGTTACATATTCAAAGGTTTTGTGGATTAGGACATGGACATCTTTGGGGTGCTATTATTTTATTCATCACAGTCTTATATATAAGTATAAATGTACATATACATGTGAATATAAGTATATATGACATGTACATATGTTTCTTGTATATGAGCATTTATGTATATATACATATATATATGTATATATATGTGGATATAGAATAGGTAGGGTGATGATTTTTTCAAAAATAGAAAGTAAGCTTTTAGAAAATAAGGACATATAAGAAATGGGCAGAAGTCATGAATAGATATTTTCCCAAAGAATACATCTATAGATGGCTAACAGACACGTAAAAAAGATGCTCAACATCATTCATCATTGGGGAAATAAAATCAAAACCACAGTTACATACCACCTCACACATGTCAGAGCAGCTAAAAGTAAACGTAAGAAACAACAGATGTTGGTGAGGATGAAGATAAAGGGGGACCCTCTTACACTGTTGGTGGGAATGCAAACTGGTACAGCAACTCTGGAAAACAGTAGGGAGGTTCCTCAAAAAGCTTAAAATATAACTATCCTGTGACTCAGCATTGCACTACTAGATATTTACCCAAAGGATGCAAAAATACTTATTTGAAAGGGGCACATGGACTCCAATATAGCAGGATTATCAAGAATAGCCAAATTATGGAAAGAACCTCAATGTCCATCAACTGATGAATAGATAAAGAAAAGATGGTATGTGTGTGTCTGTACACACACACACACACACACACACACACACACACACTAGAATATTACTCAGCCATCAAAAAGAATGAAATCTTGCCATTCCACAACATGGATGGAACTGGAGTGTATTATGCTAACGTGATATAAGTCAGTCAGACAAAGACAGATACCATGTGATTTTACTCAGATGTGGAATTTAAGAAACAGATGAACGTAGGGAAGGGGAAAAATAAAGAGAGAGAGACAAACCGTAAGAGACTCTTACAACTGTAGAGAACAAACAGGATTGCTGGAGGGGTGGGTAGGTGGGGGATGGGCTAAATGGGTGGTGGGTATTGACGAGGGCACTTGTTGTGATGAGCACTGGGTGTTCTATTGTAAGTGATGATCACTAAATTCTCCTGAAACGGATATTACATTATATATTAACTAGAATTTATATAAAAACTTTTAAAAAATCAATCAATCTAAGGGGGGAAAAAAATAAAATAGGGACATTTTTGGAAAGAGCATGCAATTTGGATTCAAGAATCCTGGGACCAAACACTTAAAAGTATGTGGCTTTGGCAAACCTTTCAACTCATCTGTAGATACATACTCAAAGACATGTTACAAGGCTCAAGAGAGAACATATATAAACATGTATTTTATATGCTTAAATGCACTTTTCCTCTCATCCACTGACCTCTCTAATTACAGCTACCCTAAAAGGAAGTGAAATAACATGATAATAATAGAATATCCTTCAGAGATAAAATAGCCCCTGGAGTAGTTGAAAAAATCCTGGCTTTGAATACTGGAACAGGAATACTAAATACTTTGGGAGAAAATATTTCTACTGTGGAAAAGACTGATCTGGACATGTATTCCAGATCCACCAATTTTGCTTTGGAAACCTGAGCATGTTGCCTAAATGACCTGTACCACAGATTCTTTACCTATGTATCCACCTATTTATCTATCTACATACCTACCTACATTTATTGGGGAGAATGATCAAGTCTAGGATTGTTACAATAATTAATCAGCATTATACTAGATGTTCTGATGTATTGAGGATGGTTAATACTAATAGCTAATGCTTTTGTAATGCTTAATGTGTGCCTAATCATTTGAGAATTTTTTATATATTAGCTTATTTAATTCCCCAAACAACTTTGAAATAGTAAACATTTATTCAATATTTTATAAAGAAAGAAAACAGGCACAGACAGATTAAGGCCATGGTCACGCAGTTAATAAGCAATAGAGATAGGATATGAATCTCTAGATCAGGCTCCAAAATCTATGTCTAACCACTGGCTTATACATTTTAGTTCTCTTTTTCTTCCCTCCTAAACTAATAAGTAATTTGACATTATATTCAGCCATTGGTTCTTTATCTGTATAACTAATACATAACACTTTTCTTCCTTGTCTAACAAATAAATTTGTCGTAAGAATAAATGTGGGGCAGAAGTAACATTAATAAGCCACCCTATATTCTTGGCACCTTATTAGATTCTTTTACAGATTAGTAAGCAAACTTAGAGGACCAGTGATTATCAAGTCACACATCTATCTACTGAGGGACATGAGAGATTGTAAAGTCCAAACCATTTCTACCAAAGTATCTGGGCCTCATGAAATAAAACAAGATAGTATATAATATGAAGTATAAGCATGACATGTTTTTTAAAATATACAGGGAAGAAGGAAACAAAACTCCCTAGAAATGATACTGCAGCTGTTTTGACCCACATAGGAGCTGGCAAACTTTTTCTGTAAAGGGACGGAGAGTAAATATTTTCAGCTTTGTAGGCTATGTAGTCTCTTGAAATTTCTCACCTTTGTTGTAGTGAAAAAGCAGTCATAGATAATACATAAATGAATGAGCAGAGCTGTGTTTTAATAAAACTTTATTTCACAAACAGATGGTGAGCCTGATTTGGCTCATGGTATCATTTGCCGGTGTAGGTAAATACCTCAAATTTAAATCTGTGAAGAAGGCAATATATATTAAAACAGCAAACTAAAAATGTTCTCTTGGTCTAAAAGGAGTATTTCTTAAATAATAATACTAATGATAGTTTTTGTATTACACATTCTACTTGTCTTAAGGACTTATGTAAATCATATAAGATCTTTCTGAAGTAGGTATATTTTATAGGTAAGAGGCTAAGCAAAATTTCTGGAGATCCACATCTAATCAGCAGTGAGGCTGAGGTCTGAACCTAGTCAGTCACCCCAGCTCTGTCATCTTGACTTTTACACATTATCCTCTCTCTACTAGATCCATTGACCTTTTAACTTCTATAACTAAGGTTGGTTAAACTTTAATCTTAACACCACAGACATTGATTGAGGTTGAATAACTTAATCTTCTCTTCATGCCAGTGCTTCATTTTAATAAAAAAATAAATAAATTATTACATATATGGAAGTGTTGGTTTTCATGTAGGAGGATCAACAGTGAATAAAACTCCTATCACCAAATAGTGATCATTTTATCTGAAACTATATTTATTGACCAAAATTTTAGTTTTAATTGATGTTACCAGCATTATAAACGTATAAAAGATACAGAACCATATTTACTTATTAACTTAACATTATTAAGTTGAATCCTATAAGATTTTGGATATTTAGATTTTGTAGGCTCAACACCTAGATCAGTGTCCATTCTTTACTGTTTTATGCAGTGGTGTAATCATGAATCATATTTACCTGTAAAATAGAAGTAAATTAATCATTTGATCTTTGCAAATAATTTTTCCATCTTCAAGTGAAGGTTGGTTTGTACCAGTTTACATTTAAAATGATAAGTGATGTTAATATTATTAAGATGGTAATGACAAGAAAATGTTAACTGTTAATAAAATATTTTATATGTATATAGATGTTTGAAAGTTACTAAATTTAGTATGATTCTTAATATTATAAACTATATATTGGCATATGTTGGAATGTTTCCTTACTAGAAACAAGAACAATTCACGTGTATATTGTAAAGGTTTTTATAAGTGATATTCAAATTTTTAAGTTACATTTTAAGGAGACTACATAAAAATATTTTCAATATAATACCAGTGTCGATACTACATTTAATTGGAAAGCTGTATAAAATTGTAAGATATTTGAGTATATATACTGAGAAAAGAACAATATTTTATTTCAACTCTCATTACAATAAGTTACTAAAAATGAAATGATGTTGCATTCTCATTTAATTTCAACAAATTATGTGATGTAAATTTAGAGAAAAAATTATTTCTCACATTACTCAGTATTTTTTAAATAGATGTTAATTGTACTGTTATGTTAAAAAGCTCAACACATTATGCTAGGAAAGCTTGGGGGAAAAAATCCAATAAGCTCCCTTCAGTCTAAATCACCATCAAGGGAACAGAAACAAGTATGTGTCAGTATGCTCAGTATTGTAGCCCAGGGGGACATAACACTTGCTATGTGTGGGGAAGAAACAGCAGGACTTTTCAGTAAAAAGGAGACAGGGAAAACTTGTGATCACAAAACAGAAAAGCATATTGCTGATAAGACATAAGTGTTAGAGGCTTTCTACAACCTCAAGCTGTGCTTCTCCCAACAAAAATCTCATACTAATTTACACAAGGCAATTTTAGTTGCACAGCTAGAAAGAACTATGAAAAATGAAATTAGTTGTTCTTTTAGTAGGGATGATTCATTGCAAACTTTGAAAGTGCTTTTCTCTTTTGGATTCTGTTAAAATAGCTGACACTAGAATTGCCTTATAAAATTGTTCATTTTAAAGAAGGGAGAATAGTGCTTTTAAAAATACATTTGAATGTATTCTTACTCTTTTCCATGAGAATTTTCATGAAATTTGTATACTTGGATGAAAGCAAGATTAAACCACACTTACAATGTTGCTTAAAACCTGCAGGTTTAGCCTTGCTCTAATTAAAGATGCACCATCACCTGTGGAAAGACCATTATCCATCATTTATTCCAGAAGTGCAGTATAGACAGGAGGGGTTGTGAAGGAAGTGGAGTGTAAACAGAGTATCCTGTCCAAATCCTGTCTTGGCTTGGCTTCTTATTTTTCTATTGTTTCCCAACCCAGAATATATAGATCTGTCACATTGACATGGAAAGAGAAAAGGATACTCTTTTTTTTTCAGTCTGTGGTGTTTGTGACATCATGAATTTAAATTAAAAAGGAAAAAAATGGAATCAAACCAGTTGAGTTGAAATGATTCTGTAGACTGTAATATGGAGTGTTTCTGAATAATTATTTTCTGGAAGTGATTCATGATTGGTCATGGTAGCCTGACAAGAATTTATTTGTGGCTCATCATAATTCCAGTTAGGCTCATTTTTTTCAGGACCAGAAAACTCAGAGAGAAGTAGTGTCTTAGGAAGTGAGAAAAATGAATTTTCTAGGATTGAGTGAGTTCACAAAAGAAATCAAGGGGATTCTGGCTTTCATTTGTTCATTTTACTTTGTCTAAGTTGTATTCATTATATTTCTATCAGAGTTACGGTCGCACAGGATTTTTAGAGTGAAGCTAGTGCACTCACTGTTTCTGTGCACTAACCATTTGTCACCCATGTAGAGAATATCTGGATGAGATTCTTACAACAACTTCTAATAATATATAACACTCACTTTGTACTATATTCCAGGAACTATGGTCTGCCTTCGCATATTATATCATGTCCCATTTAATTATTTGAAATCTGTATACTTTAGCTTTAATTATGACCTTTTTTACAGATAACATTGAGACTCAGACATTTTAACAAAATCATCTAAATCCTCAGAGATAATTAGTGGTTAGTCCATGACTCAGACACTCTACTTACTAAATTTAAAATCCATTTCTGGAAACAAAATGTGTATATATGTAGTCTCTCATCTCCGTATTTCCTAGCTGGTTTTACTCTCATTTATTTATTACTGTTATGAAATTCTGTTCAGGAGGCTAAGGGTAATATCTACAAATGAAACCTTCAGTTAGGCATTCAGTGATCAAAACCTGCACATAGAGATCAGATCTCTAGTTTAGTCTCTGACACAGAGGTCTGTAATGTCACTTGGGTTAACCTAACTTGTTTGCTTTAAGTGCTCACTCATTTAGCCACCTGAAGAAAATTTCAGGTACTCTATAAAGCTCCTTTTCTATGAAGTATTGGAACTATACAAAGCTTATGGTTATTTAAATCACTTGCAAGTAAATACTTTTCCTTCTTTCTTTGATCATGTACAGATAATACGATTGTAAAGTTTAAGATACTTTTTTTCAAAAGGAGTATTCTCTATCTCTATGGGTAGAACTACTTTCATTGATAAAATAATTTGAAAAAATAAAGAAAGATTGAAAGAAAGACTGAAGGAAGGAAATCCTAAAATATTCACAAAACAATCAATAAAATATTTAAATTTTAAAATTTTTTCTTTACCATAGTTAAGCCATTCCCACCATATCTATATCTATCTGCCTACATACACACACACACACACACACACACACACACACACACACACACATTTAGTCTTTGAAATGTCATTAGATCCTTGGATAATGCCTGAAAAAATAAATTTTCTAAGATATATTCTTCACACTATTAATAGAATGAATATTTTGTGGCTTTTCAGTAGAGACCATTTTCTTGTGAATCATAAATTATAATACTAAAATAGAAGTAGTAAGTATTGCATAATGAATAAGAAAAGTTGCTCCAGAGTAAAAATATCTTTTAATGTGGCCTTTAGAACTTACCAGTCATGAGAACTTAGTCTCACAATCTCACCTCTGCATTTCAACTTCCTTCATGATAAAATATGCATAATTTAAATTTAAGCCTCATTGAGTTGTAATTAAATTAGATGATGCATGGAAGTGTTAGGTACAGTGCCCAAATGTGTCAAGCACTCAACAAAAGGTAATTATCGTTATTAATATTAACAAACATTTTGATCTTAAAAATATATATCAGAATATGCTGGATTTCACTGTTGTCAGATGGCATTGTTGACTTCTCATTCTTATTTAAGCCATTTTGATATTTGTGACACCACCATTATTTGGCTATCTCCTCATAGCTGGCTTTCAATCTATAAGCACCAGTATGGACATAAAAATTGCTAAAATATTAAAACACATCCCTTTTTAGGAATAGTACAATAATATTTGATATAGTGCATGATATAGTAAGATGGTAAGTTATATTAATAATTTAAATTAGAAAATAAAATTATTAATTCACACCAATTTCCATAGGATTGAATGTCAGTCACAAATAAATTGTTCCCTTTTGTTGCATGATTTAGTTAATAATAGAGAAAATATCTGGATCCCTGGTTGGCTCAGTCGGTTAAGTGTCCGACTCTTGATTTCAGCTCAGGGCATGATCTCATGGTTTGAGTTTCAGCCCCACATCGGGCTCTGTGCTAACAACATGAAGCTTGCTTGGGATTCTCTCTCTTTCTCCCTCTCTCTGCTCTTCCCCACTCTTTCACTCTCTCTCTAAATAAATAAATTTTTAAATAAATAATAGAGAAAGTATATATAAAAAAATTTCAGCTAGCATCATAATGGCTAGAATGTCCTAGGTAACAGTCCAAACAGTGAACAAACTTTGTGCTTCCTCTTATTTCTTTCTCTTTCTTTCTCTCTCTTCCCTCATTCTCTTTTTCCCTAATTCCTTCCTCCCTCTCTACCTCCTTCTCGTCCTTCCCTCCGTCCCTTCCCTTCACCACTTTTAATTGCTAAGGCAAATGTGCAGTTACTTTGGTTGAAAAGTCCTGTTGGCATTTGCTAATTCTGAGTAAATACCATGTGTCTGGGGAAACCTTTACATAAAATAGCCACATGCGTGTTGGAAAAAGCAGAGATTGTGGGGTGGGAGATATTGCAGCACATATCCACATAAAAATATCAGAATGGTTTATAGCTTAGAATTTGGTCCCCTGGAAGTTAAAAGACAACCTCACATAAAGGTGACAGTGCATTACAGTGGTGAAAATAAATCTTTTCAATAATTAGTGTTAGTTAATAAGATATGGAGAAACATGGAGAAAGACAATATTCATCTTAGCACAAATATACACAAAAATTAATTTCAATTGATTGCAGATTTAAGTCCTAATGATGAAATAATAAGTATTTAGAGGAACAGATGGGGAAAAATAATTTTGTCAACTTAAAATGGCCAAAGGACACTTAAACATGATAAAACATATTGAGGGTTGATGGGGATAGAGATGAACTGTGACACTCATACATAGGTGATTGGTATGTAAATTGATAACAGGTTTGGAAAACTCTCAGTAGCTACCATAGGTGAATACATATGTATCCTTTGATCCTATTTAATTTGGCTTTAGTCTCCCGTTGTTCCATCTGCTAAAAATCTTATATTTTAGTCCTGCCGAATCCTTTTCATTTTTCTAACCTTCTAATGTCATAGTCTTGAGATGGACTTTTCTTCTGTATTTTTAATTGCTCCCAGAGTGATATAAGTTTAGTCTTATGAAGGTAAAATTTGATGTATATGAAACATCACACACATTTATGTTCCCTGCCATTATGTGTTCTTTAAACTCCAGACAGTTGCTGGAATTTTAATAGATAGTGAGGCCTGTAAACATACCTTCATTCAGGAGAGTCCTACTTTATTATGCTGGTGTAATTACTAAGTGAATGTGACCGGATCTAAACTTTTTATTACCCTACACAAATAGCCTCCTTCTCAAGGATTCCTTGTTTTAAAAAAATCAACTCTCTTAATCTTGTAAGTCAGACCCTAACACTTGGCTTCTCACTCTCTCAACAACTTCACATCTAATAGACCTGGAAATCCTGTTGATGGCATCAATAAAATACTGAACATGGCCATTACTCTCCATGTTCACTTCTAACACTCTGGTCTAATCTGCCATCCTTGTTCACCTAAAACGTGGAAATCAAACCCTACTTGATCACTCTGCTTTATCTCTTATTCTCACAGAATCTATTTTTCATACGGAAGCAAGGATAATTCTTTCAAAATATAAATCTGAACTCAAAATATTTTCTCATAACTCTGAATAAAATCCAGTATCCATTTCCTGACTTGGAAGGCCATATATTTATGGCTCCTGATTTCTGCTTAAATCTCATCTCCCTGATTTTCACTTGCACTCATCTTGCCCCATCCCCACTGCTTCCTTGTGGTTCCTCAAATACTCCAAGCACTTTCCCCTTATGCTCATTGCATTAGTTGTTCCTTTCACCTGAAAACCAGCTCCCTTGGATATTAATGTAGCTAAGTACTTCCATTCAGTCAAGGTGCTGCCCCAAATATCCCCTCTACAGGCAAGGCCTTTTCAACCATTCTTTCTAAAATCTTCTCCTATTCCTAGCTTGTGGTCCTGCACTGTTTGAATTCAAAGCAGTTATAACCACTTCACATTACTGATCACTTATTTACTCTTTATCTTCCTCACTAGGCTGTATACTTTGTGATGGCAAGAACTTTGTCTTATTTGATTAAACACTCTATCTCAAGGGCCAAACAGTAGGCATGTAGGAAATACTTAATATATAATTTTGAATGAATGAATAAGTTTAATACTCATTCATTTAAGGTATGATGTGTGTATGTATGTATATGGAAACCTCCATTATATCATCACCACAATCAAGGTTTAAGAGATATCCAGTCCTTTTTAATAATTTCTACATACCTCTTTGTTTAGTGTGTGGTAAGAATAGTGAACATGAGAGAAAACTAATATGCAGTCGTATGAAGAGTCTTCCTTTAAAAGTATTTCATGAGTGTATATTATTTTTTAAAGTACTATGTTCAAGCTCTTACCCTTCAATAATAAGCATTATCCAGAAAAAGAAAGATGTTAATCAATAATCACACACAATGGGCAATCATTAACAAATTTAAGATGTTCTAAGTTAGAGGTGTTTAAGTCATAGAAATCAGGCATGATTATACTGAGGAAATGATAACTGAGCATATATACGATTGATATGTAGGAGTCATTAATGCCGAGAGGTAGAAGGGTGACTGTTCCATCTGAGAGGGTAGAAACTTGAGTTGTGTTGTCACTCTTTTGCATTTCAAAAAGCTCTACACTCTGACTGAGCTATGGAGAAATGTCCCTTGAAGGCAGATAACAGAAGAGGCAGGCACAAGTAAAGAAGAAAGCAAACAAGTACAGCTATTTGTTGGCAAGCCTGAGATTTGGTCCCAGTTTTTTTCTCATTCTAAGAATTAGCATATGGTATGATATCTGTATCTCTTCCCCACTACTTATTAGATCTTCGACGTTATGGGCTGAGCTTTGGTCATCTTCATATCTCCAACTCCAAACACAGTGTCTTGAACATATTAGGTACTCAGTAGCTATCTCCGGAGTAAAATTATGGAACGTAAGTCTCTTAAAGATCACCATTAAAATGTTTGCAACTAGTGTTTTTTGGGACCAGACCCAAACTCTAGCCCCATGGCAAGAATTGAAATGAATTTTGGAACCCAAGATAAAACCTGTGCCCTAGGTATCTGCTTTAACATTTTTTTCCCATTTTGCTGCCCTCTGTGAACATTTAATGATGTTTCATGTCTATGAATTAAGCAGTGACCTCCAGTAAGTGAATGATGGTGATAAGATTAATGCCACCTTTATCAAAATAACCTTAGATTATATTTCTTCACCAGTAAAATTGGGTTTAATTTGATATAGCTAAGAAGGAAAGATGAATGCATCATAAATTTAACTTTATATAAACACCTCTCTCTTCATTAATTTTTCTGTGTGTGTGTCTCTGTCTCCATCTCTCTCTCTCTCATACCCTTAGCATTCAGAACAAAGCATAGCAAATTTCAGACATTCGAGAAATATAATGATTTCGTTTCATTATAAAAATCTACTTTTCTCATACATTTTATATAATAATAGATATAATGTATTTCCAAATAATAATATAAAAGACTACCACTCAGCAGTATCTAAAGTGACTGTCCACTTCACATGCTTATTTTAATTCCTTCACTGAACAAATCAACATGGCACTCAGTTCATCCCATCTAATTTTCTTAGTGCCAGCCTCCTACAAGTTAATCTAAGAATAACAATAATGCACCAACAGGAGACAGTATTCATTTTATTTTCGTCTAAGGAGTAATCCTTATTGTTATCCACAAAGTAGAGACTGTGTTTGTTATTAATTAATTCATAATTTAAAAAAACAGTTTGAAAAATCTGCATTTTGTGGCATAAATTATTTTGAAATAATTGGGCATGAAAAATTAATTTTGTTACCTAATTTTGAATAAGTTAATTTTACTATGGTCTTTTACAAAGGTCATTCTCTCTTTTCTAGGCATCATTCCATCATCCCATACATATTTAATATATTTAAATTTTTGTTAGTTTCGTCTTTACTAGCTAAGCAGTCTGATGCATGAAAAAGGAAAAGACCAAAATAAAAGAAGCATTCTTTTTTTGATAACTGACATTTTAATTATCTTTTTCCCAAATTAGATTTTGCTTTTGGCTTTGATTACCAATGGATTATCAGGGTGCATATACTGTACCTTTTTAGTCACATTCAAGTAGATACTTATTCATTAAGGCTCTGTGTATATAGATAACCTTGATTAAATAGGAATCTAATATCCATGCCTATATAATGTTCATGGGTTCAGCAAAACAACATATGGCTTAAATATACCCAGTGATTCTCTACCAGAATCAAACTAATATTGAATAGGATGATCTTAAATGAGCATAGTTTATATAAAGCCCATATATGATAAAAATAATTTGCTGACATGATTTTTTGTTGTAACATTGAATTAGTACCGATGTGGAAATGTTTTATAAAAACAAAAAATAAACTTAGATTATAGTCATTTGATTAGATGTTTACTTAAAAAGATAATAAATAGTAAAAGTTAAATATTGAGGTCGTTTAAAAATGGCCATGAATTCTTTGCTGATTCTTCCATCAATTGGTAGCATACATTTCCCTTCCCTTGGATCTGATCTTTTCCTCTGATTAATGCAATGAAATGACACTGGGAGATTTCTGAGCCTCATTGTTAAGGAAACTTGCAGCTTTCTCTGTTGTTCTTTTGGAACTTTGAGAATATTATGCTGTGATAAAGCTCCAGAATGAAGGAACACATGGGGAAAGAGACTCAGTCATTCTAGCTAAGGCTTCAAACACCTGACCATGAGTGAAACTGTCTTAGACATTGAACTCCAGTCAAGCTGCACGCTGACTAACCCCAGAGGAAGGATTCCAGGCAAGATCACCAGAGAAGCACGCAGCCGACCCACAAAATTATGGGAAATGATTAATCTGTATCATTTTAAGTCACTGGTTTTGGGGACATTTGTAAGACAGTAGTAGATATTTTAAACAGTTCATATATATGCAGGATGGTGTGATAAAGTGAACACCAAGTGACATAGGAGAAAACTTAAGGTATTAGGAAGCAGGAAAATTTCAAAAAGAACTGCTAAAGAATATATAATTAAGCAGAGAGCTTTAACGGGATTAAAATTTTCATTAGAAATGGAGTCATATTGTTGCTTCTTTACTCTCTACTTTCATTCTTTAAACTTGATTTTACTCTTGTGCTCAGGTTCAGACACTGTGGTATTACTTTTTTCTTCTTCCTATTTTGCATTCTTAAAGACCTGTTAAAGAATGAATTTTACTAGGTAAAACGTGTGACCTGAGTGATAATGGGAACATTTTACTTTCACATCCAGTCTATCAAGTGTTGCCTTTGTCTCTTTTATTACTAACTTTTAGATTTGTCTCATTAGGTTAATAAATAAAATAAAGAAATGTGATTAATAAAATAAAGACAAGAACATGTAACATAGATGCATATATGTATAAATAATGGAAATAAAAACAATTGTTTGAACGACATTAAAAATTGTCTGTTAAGATTTATTCCACATGAATGTCTTTATGTGAGAAAATATTAATTTCTGTAATATGGTAATTTGTCCTATATATGTCACAATCATATTTTCTTTGTTAAATAGCCTAAGATTATGCTGCTGCTTCTGGTCAGGGGCCACACATTGAGAATTACTGTATTAGATTTTTTGAGCAACTGGAAATAAGATAGTTATAGCTATATAAAATCTGTGCAAGTAAAAAATAATCAGTGATAAAAAGCAAAATATTGCATAACAAAATTGTCATAGTAATGACCAATATTTATGTAATTCATAATGCTATAAACACTCAAGTATTAAGAAAAAAATGTGATATTTGGCCATAGAAGTTTTAGAAAATCGGGATGTTGTAGTGTAAAAAAACAGTTATCACCAACTAAAAAAGAAACTACGTATCTAGGTAAATTTTTTTATGTAGAAAATTAATGTAAATAAAAAAATTGTCAAGCTTTTATGTCTCCACTTTGTCCAGGGGCCAGAATAGAGTTTGAGATTAGGATGGTGTAAAGTTCTACTCTCTGTCATTGGAAGAAATTAAATCTCTTTATTTTTCAATTCCGTGCATTTAGAGATAGAGATTTATAGATATAGATAATTCTGTGTGTTTATTTCTCTAGTTTATATAGAAATATAGGTTTGTATATTTATATACATAGAGAAATTTAAATCTCTATCAAGAGCGATACATACATATAAACACATACACATGCACACACATTTTTACTCTATTCATTCTTTTTCTCTGGAGAACTTGTGCATAACTTGTATTGATAATATTTTGGATCAGTTCTTATTTAATATATGATAAAAACCCTAAAATGCTGTAACACTCTGGAAAACATTTTGGCTTAGTTAGGAAAATTGAAAACATTCATTCCTTGGGCACCTGGGTGACTCAGTTGGTTGAGCGTCTGACTCTTAATCTCGGCTCAGGTTTGTGGGATCTGACCTCATTCACCAACACAAAACATACAACCAGGACACACACACACACACACACACACACACACACAAAGGCCTTGGAGGAGACTGTCAAGTACTTTGAAGGACAGGAAGGAATGAACACAGCTGGGTGGACTTTGGTTTGTGGGATCAAGCCCCATGTCAGGCTCAGCTCTGACAGCCAGGAGACTGCTTGGGATTCTCCCCCTCCCCCGCTCATGCGTGCGTTCTCTCTGTCTCTGTCTCTGTCTCTCTCTCACTCAAAATAAATAAACTGAAAAAAAAATTAAAGAAAACATTCCGTCCTGATGACTTAGCAGTTCTATATATGAGGTATCTGAATATGTGGGAAAATATACTTTAATCAGTAAATAAATGTGTAAAACATAGTGTATACACATGTAATTAGGCAGAAATAATGCATCCAGTATGATTTTAGTTCATTAAAATTTGAAATAGATAAATGATAAACCAAAATAAATGAGGATAGTGTGTGTTTTGGGGAGGAATGAAAAGGGTACTCATCATGAAGGAATGCTCATCCAGGAAAGGGGCCAGAGATTTCTCAAGGGTTAATATCATTCTGTGTCTTCAACTGGGCTCCATTTACCCAATTGACTTTGTATTTATAAAATTATTCTTTTTTTTATACACTTCTCTGAATATATTATCTAATTCTATAAAACGTTTCAATAATCTGATTTTACAATATAATTTTACTTTAAGAAAAATGTACATAAAGAGATGACAGCCACATTAAGATAGCCATATTCTTATTTTTTATCTTATTTTTTTCATTATTAATGTATTTTGTAGGTTTACTTTCAGATATTTAAATATTCCACTATTTCCTGAAGATAGAAAATGGCTAGACATTTTAAGTGTCTATGTGTTTTTCAGACACATCTTTACAATCAAACATTACTTAATTCTTCCTAATGTAAGAAATGCAATACTTAAATATCTTCAGTCTAAAGTGTTTCTATGATCTCTAAAGAGTCACTTCATCCTTAATCTAAATTAATGATTTCTTCTCAGAGTGTCTGTTGTACTGCGATTGCAGGTTGCCATTACAATTAGAGAATTCAGATCTCAGAAGACTATAGAAAATAACACAACAAATTTTAATACTAGATCAAAAATAAATAACTTTTGGAATAGGAATGTTTCCACGTGTGAGAAATTTTATCCACTGTAAATTTCTGTAGTGTGCTGCATCTCACAGTTGTGTTTGGCAGCAAGCTTCCGCAAACAAGAAAAGGATTCATCCTTGTTTCCTCTGCTGATTCCTGTGGTTATATCTTCTGAGCCCCATGTGTTTTGTTTTTTCCCCAGAATTGTGTATAAAAGATTGTAGCAGCTGCAAAAATGGTCCATTTTAAAGTACCACAAAGAAAAACAATTACTAGGGTACTCTGTGGGCTCCATAATACTACTGCAAAATTGTGATGTGAAGACAAATATATGAGCACAGGAACTCCAGGTTATGAACATATCTGTCCCATAGCTTGGATTGAATATCTTGATATGAGACCTATTGGGGGAAATAAGTGGGCAAGTGGGATAAAAGTATCTTTGAATAGTAAAGGATCTACTTGGGAAAGTATTCTAAAATACTTTCCACCTTCAGCTATAAGAACGTACAAAGTACGTAAGTTTCTGACCAACTGTAGACCTAAATGAAAGTCAGGTAAATACATCGTAATGGATCTTGTAACTGTAAATCTGAAAGGTTTGGATTACAGTAAATCCTCTTGAAGAAAACTTTTTTTTTTCTCCTAAATGTCACACAAAAGAAGTGTGGACTTCACACAATTGTGTGTTGGAAAGAAGAGAGTGAACTCCTTTAGACTAGGAGCGTAAAAGCAATAGTGACATTTTAGTACCTCTAAGGAAAATTGCCAGCTATAATAGATTTCGTACATCGACTCTGTCAGTATATATTGCAATTTCACAGTTGTTGGATAGATACCTCTAATATGACTTGTCTCACTGCCGGTCACCCCCAGTCAGTTTGAGGAAGAAGTATTTGAGATATCCCCAAGTGCTGATCTCTTCTATTTTTCAGTGCTTCATGGTATACTTAGCACAATAAAACAATTTCTCCAACTTCATTATAGCAGGCAGTCTTTATGACGTAACACTGCAGGCTACACTATTCTCTCCTCTTTTCACAAGCCCACATCACAGCTAGTAGAAGCCCTCCAAAATCATGATGAGGCACTAGGGCAGGTGGCTCTGTGCCATCTCAGCAGAAGTGCTGCTTGAGATTCTTTAATAATGAATTTTAATGGGGTGGATTATTTGTTCTGCATATTTGGTTTTCCTGAGACCATGATGAGAGAACTATTGAGCAGTTTTAAAAAGTGGAATTGGCTACTGCTGCTACTGAGCCTTTTCTGTATCTTTGACTCCAGTCTTACATGCCAGTGAGGTACGCACAAAAAGCATTAATGCTTAATAGAGTCAGTTGAATTTAGAGTAAGAACCCATGTTTTCTATTTGATAAGCCACTATTACTGCATGGGGTGGGGGAATCACAGTCAGCAATAACTTTAATCCCCAAATACTTAAAGCAACTCTTCTCTCAAAACCAGGGATATAATTATTTTCTCATAAGCTATGCATTCCAAGTTTGAATTTTCAGCAGCATTTCCTTTTATTTCGGAGTGCACATAGCCCTTAGATAGTTTTCATGTTAAGAATGCTGCTTTCTGGCAATGCTTCTTCTAACAGGTTTTAATTTCAAAATTAAGGATATTATGAAATTCTTCAGTTACAAATCATAGTGCATCTGCCATACAGGGTTATCTTTAATCAACAGATTATTGAACTTCTTATGTCACTTAGGGTTTGAATTTTAAATTGTACTGCCTCTGAACTAAATTTCTTCAATATTATTGTTCATTCTTATATTACAGATAGGAAGACTGCATTGCAGAGACACCAAGTAATTTGTGCAGTTACAAACGTGTTAAGCAATATGTCCAGGATTCAGATCTAGATAATAGTGCACCAGAACCCATGTGTTTATTCATTTTGTGACAGTGCCTCCCTACCATGGCTTTGGTTTTGTGTTTTTATTAAAATTAATGTAGTTAGTGAAGTCGTCCATGACATAACTGTTTCAGATGTTAGCTAGAAACATATTAGTAAAGATATTATGAAAGATATTGTGTGAACTTTTGATGTCAAGAGGAAAGATTACCTAAAACAATTTTATAAACTTTTGTTCCTACCTGAATGCTCTTTTTTTTTGGTGAACATGTTAAAATAAAAGAATACAATGTATTATTAAAAATGGTATTCTTCGGGACCAAATTAGAATCACAAACACATTGTTTTTTTTGTTTTTTTTGTTTTTAGTAAAGGCAATAGAAAGATGTGATAAAGTAGGGTAAAATAATAAAGTGTTTTAGAGTGTAATATACTTTCTACTACACTAATTAATCTAAAATGGTTATACAAAATAAAATTATTCAGCATCATTTCCAGGTCATAGTGTCACAATTAAATGTAATTGTTTTGAGTAATATTCTCATAGAGAAATAATATTTTTCAACCTTACATTGGATGGAGATTAAAAATGTGCAAAAGATCTGAATATACACCTCACCAACATGATACACAGTTGGCAAATAAGCATATGAAAAGATGCCCAACATCATATGTCTTTAAGGAACTGCAAATTAAAGGAGCAGAGTTGGGGCGCCTGGATGGCTCAATTGGTTAATCATCCAACTCTTGATTTCTGCTCAGGTCATGATCTCAGGGTCATGGTCTCAGGGACATGAGATTGAGCTCCATGCTGAATGTGGAGCCTGCTTAAGAGTATCTCTCTCTTCCCATCCTCCCCTCACTTGTGCTTATGAATGTGGTCTCTCTATAACTAGCTAAATAAATAAATAAATAAATAAATAAAAGCAATGAGAATCCACTATATACCTATTAGATTTGCAAATATCCAAAACAATATGGGGCGTGGGGGATGGCTCAGTTGATCAGGCATCTGACTATTGATTTTGGCTCAATCGTGATCTCATGGTTGGTGAGATTATGCCCCACATTGGGCTCTAGGCTGACAGCATGGAGCCTGCTTGGGATTCTCTCCCTATCTCTCTGCTGCTCTTTCCCCCACCCCAAAATAAGTAAACATTTAAACAACAAACAAAACCCAAAATGGTGAAATGTTATCAAGGATGTGGAGCAATAGTAACTCTTACCCCTTGCTGGTCGTAATGCAAAAAGAAACTCCCACTTTGCAAAATAGTTCGTCAGTTTCTTACAAAACTAATTATATCCTTATCATATGATCCAGCAACTGTGCTTTGTATTTACTTAAATGCATTTAAAAATTATTTTAATGTAAAAATCTGCATAATGATTTTTATGGTTGCTTTATTCATAATTGTCAAAACTTGGAAGCAACCAAGTAGGCAGATGTATAAAGAAACTGATATATGCATGAAACAAGTTAATATTCAGTGACAAAAAATAAACTAGCCATTAAAGTACTTGAATCTTAAATGAATATTGCTAAATAAAATAAGCCAGTATGAAAAGGCTACATACTGTATGATTCCAACTATAGAACATTCTAAGGGAGGCAAAACTATAGAGACAGTAAAAAATCAGTGGTTGTCACTGGATTGGTAAAAGGAAAGTAGGAATGAATAGGTAGATCACAGAGGTTTTAAGGGCAGTGAAACTATTCTGTATGATATTTTAAAGGTAGATAAATTTTATATATTTGGCAAAACTCAGAATATACAGCACAAAGAATGAACCCTAATGTAAACTATAGCTAAAAATAATATAGCAATATTGACTGATAAATTGTAATAAATGTACCACACTAACACAAATGTTAATAATAGGGTAAACTGAGGGGTGCAGTGTGAGAGGGTATTATAGTAACTCTCTGTGCTTTTCACACAATCTTTCTGTAAACTTAAAATTGGTAACAAATAATCAAGGTTATTAATTAAAAACAAATTCACTAGAGGGGCTAAACAGTAGATTTGAACTATGAAAAGAAAAAAAAACAAACATTAGGATAGATCAATATAAACGAAGAATGAAGAAAAATGAAGAGAGCCTCAGAGAAATGTGGAAAACTGTCGAGAGTACCAATATACACATGATGAAAAACCAGAAGGAGAGGAGACAGAAGAAAGACACTAAAAATATTTTTTAAGATAATGGCAGAAAACTTTCTCATTTATTGAAAAACAATAACCTACACCTCCAGGAAGCTCAATGAATACCAAGTAAGATAAACACAAATTGAACTGTGAACAGGCCATATAGGGAAAATGCCAAAAGTCAAAGACAAAGAGAAAATCTTGAAGTACCAAAAGGAAAATAATTCATCACTTAAATAAAGTAAACCAATAAAATCAAAACCTTAGTTATCAGCAGAAACTCTACCTTAACCAAGAAAAATTACTAGAATAAGAAATGAAAGAGGGGACATCACTACTAACTTAAAGAAATACAAGGAACTTAAAGAAATGATAGAATTGTACAACAAAAAATTATATTGCTTTGGACAAATTCCTGCAAACACAAACTGTGACAAACTGAGGAAGAAAGAGACAATCTGAAGAGATTTGTAACACATGAAGATTGAATTAGAAATCAAAACCTATCCACAATGGGAAGCCCAGGCCTGATGCCTTCTAAATTCTACCATACATTTAAGGAAGAATTAATTCAAATTCTTCACAGACTTTAAAAAATATATATAATTAAATCTTGCCAATTCATTTTAGGAGGCCAGATTAATTGCCCTCATACAAAATCAGACAAAGAATCCAAAAAATAAAAATATAAAGCCAATATGTCTTATGAATATGGACACAAACATCCTCACCAAAATTCAATCAAACCAAATCTATCAACATAAAAAAAAAAGAATTATACACTATGACAAAGTGGAATTTATCCAAGGAATTCATGAGTGGTTCAACTTAAGAAAATCAATCAATGTGATGTATCAATAAAATAAAAAACAAAAATTGCATGACCACGTAAATAGATACAGAAAAAGCATTTGACAAAAATCCAAAACCCTTTGTAGAAAAAAAAAGAAAGAAAGAAAAAACTCAACAAATTAGGAATAGAAAGAATTTCTTCAATCTTATAAAGGGCATATGTGAAAAACACACAGCTAATATTAAATTTAATGGTGAAAGACAGGATGCTTTCCCTCCAAATTCAGGGAAAAGACAAGGATATATTTTCTCAACACTTCTATTCAGCATTGTGCTAGAAATTCTAACCAAGGCAATTAGGCTAGAAAAATACTCAAAGCTATCTAGATTACAAAGAAATAAAACAGTCTCTATTCACCAATGTCATGATTTTAGATTTAAGAAATCCTAAAAGAAAATTAGATCTAGTAAATTATTTCAGAAGGATTGAAGAATATATAATATGTGAAATAATGTGTATGGCTCTCTATTAGCAATAAACAATTAAGAAATGAAATTAAGAAAACAATTCCATTTAAAATAATACCTAAAAAAATCAAATATTTAGCAATAAATTTAACAAATGTGCAAAAGATTGACTCTGAAAACTACAAACTACTGTAGAAAGAAGACCTAAATAAGTGGAAATGGGTCAGAATACTTAATATTGTTGAGATGACAGCACTCCCCAACTGATATACAGCAGGTATCTGCAAAAGAGAAATGGAAACCTATCTCCATTCAAAAACTTACATACAAATATTTACTACAGCATTATGCATAATAACTAAAAGGGGGAAATGATTTAAATACCCATAACAGATGAATGAATAAATGATATGTAGTATAGCTATGCAATGGAATTTTGGCCATAAAACGGAACCAAGTTGAACACCAGAAAAATTCTAAATATGTCTGTCTTTTATTATTTCTAATCACTACCTCCTTTTCTCCCCAAAGTTAAACATTATTCTATCCTCTAATACATAAATTGGAGACTTTTCCTTATTTATATATATAGTTTATTTGATATACCAAACTTTTTCTTATCTCAGAATTTTCCATTTTATTGAAATTATTGTTTTTTAGTTTTTGTATGATCATATTCTTATAATAAGTGAAATTAGTGAAATTTGATATTTTATATCATTGTTCCCACTGTACTTTAATTGGTATAGAAGAATAATCATTCCTGCTTTTATTTCATCACCCTAATACAACAGAAATTAATAGCAGTCATTAGATAATTACGGTTGAGTTAATATAAAATGAATGGTAAATGGTTGTGATAAATAAGAAGTTATAAGAATCAGAGGAAGATGCTAATGAAGTTGAAAGATGTGAGAGCAAACAAATTAGAAGGATTGAAGGGAGTTATCAGAGTAGTAGTTTGAATTAGTGGATTTTTGATTTACAACAAATTTCTGAGTCATTTGCTCAGTGAATTGTTAAAATAAATTGGAAGTGAATGGAAGTCATGGGGTGCCTGACTGTCTCAGTTGGAAGAGTTTGTGACTCCTGATCTCAGGGTTGTGAGTTCAAGCCCCATATTTGGGTGTAGAGACTACTTAAAAATAAATTCTCAAAAAATAATAATAATGATGGAAGTCACATAGGAGATCAAGAATTGTGAGTCTTGTATGTTGGATGGGTCATTTATTTAGATGAGATAGTTACCCAGGTGGATGGAAAAAATTGAATAAAAGAAACTCTGAACCAGTTGTTGAAGAGTTTATAGCCAAATGGCCTAAGTCTAAGTGGATTAAATTTTTGTAGGATCAGTAGCTAATAAGAAAGAGAAATATACCTGACACTAAGCAGTTTAAAGTCACATTAATAAAAATATAAATATCCTCCACTGGAGAGACATAAGGAGAGCCAGCCAAGGTCTTGGAGTGGAATAACTAACATAAAGCAAGATTTCCACTGAGAAGTAAAGTTGGCAATATTTTCAAAGGAGTTGATACTTTAAAATAAGTTTCTTAATATGTAAGGACAGTCTGAAAAGTACAGGAAAGGATTATGGTAGAGACAAATATAAATCTAGATAAAAGGAGAACATTTACAAAAAACTGTGATGGTAGCAGTTGAACAATTGAAAACTATGTACTGACTGCTACCAAAAGAACATTTTTGTGAGGCATCATGAATTTAGTCTAATGTGTTGAAGAAAATTGGAGGACAGAGGATAATCAAGCAAAACAGGATTCAGCCATGCTTTCATGATCACGCTTAAACCAAACTTAGAATATACTTTACCTGGATATTGTATAATTGTTTCAGGAAGCATGTAAGTTATCGTGATGTGATAGATTTCTCTTCAGCTTCCATTTTTTAGCTTGATAATTATAAATTCTGTGAAAGTCCATATTAGAGGAGGAACACTAATAAAGAGCAGTAACAGAAAAATAATGGTATCTCCATGGTTTGAGAACCTTATTAAGAAGAAATGTTCATGTATATAGTAAAAATAAATACAAATTAACAGTGGTAGAATTCTGAGAGTTTCTTTGTTTTAGGCTGTGCACTAGGCTCATTTTTTCATAAACTACGTAGGTTATGGACAAGAGCATGACTAAACTGAGTGAATAGAGACAAATATGGATTGGCAGTTCAATCACATAACCAGTCTCATCATTTTGATTGAATTAAGTTATCTATTTTGCACAAAATATCAATAATATGAAATTTTCTTTAAAAAGTATTGTTATGTGAAACATAGTATGGCACAACAGTTAGAAAATAAGCAGGTTTTAATAGTGTCATCAAGCATGAGATTATTTTCTGTGGTGGTTAATTTTAAAATTGGATAAAAGATCACATTGAGGATGTAGTAACAGATGGGGATTTCCTACGGAGGAAGTCTAGCTTCACTATGCAACAAGATTTATTTGCCTCATCAAGAAAATGTATGGCAGGTCAGAAAATACAGTCCTTTGGGGTTTCTTAGTCATTAAAAAAAACATATAAAGTTTTCCCTTTGTAAGAATCCCAAATAATTGTTCGTTCTAAATTTTTTAGAGAAGAGTGAAGTCTGTGATTTGGAAGGTAGGAAACAAAGAGATCCCTTAGAACACTGAAGAAACTTCTATGGTATTTCTATGGTTTAAAACTGTATCTATCTATTATAGAAACAATCAGTAAGAAGAGTATTTTTGTTACTGGTTTATTTCTCATAGTGGATACATTCCAAATTGTATCACACATACTCTAGAATAGGAACCTAGTGTGTATTCCATTGTCATTTATTATTAAAAACTATATATATATCAAAATTGCCCATCTAAGACTTTACTTTTGAAAAGCACGAGGAATACAATTTAAAATTTTATTTTAAAATTTACATGGAGAAATGCCGAATGCACATTATAAGTTAGTTGGATTCTAAAGGTCAAATTTACAATTCATATTGTGACAGAATGAGCTTAATTAAAATATCATAAAAAATCTCATTTAATGATGATTTTAGTTCACATTAGTGGTTTTGACCTTAGGCTAGCCTCAGGCATCTTTAGAGCTGTTTGCATTAAGAAACTATGCATACCCAAATCATTTCAGCATTGCATATCATTTCTTTCAGAGATAAAATTCTCTGTAGTGTTGAAAGATACTAGTGACCAAACTGCCTAAATGTTGATCAGCTTTAACTTCTGTCTAATCATGTCCTAATCACAGCAATGATGAGTCATCTTAAATGCTGCAGAGTTAAAGTATTTAAAGACAGATGAGTTCATGAATTCATTTAAGAACATAGAGTTGTTCAACAGGTGTATGAAAAGGTGTTGAATATCACAAATCATCAGGGAAATGCAAAGAAAAACCCCAGTGAGATATCACCTCACACGTTTGGATGGTTGTTATCAAAAGGACAAGAGATAACAAGTGTTGTTGAGGGTAGAGAAAAGGAAACCCTTGTGCACTGTTGATGTGGGAATGTAAAGTGGTATAGCCATTATGAAAAAACAAGATGGTGGTTCCTCAAAAAATTAAAAATAGAGCTACCGTATGATTTAGCAACCCTATTTCCCAGGATATATCCAAAGGAAGTGAAATCGAGGCCTTGAAGAGATATCTGCAACCTCCATCTTTATTGCAGCATTATTAATAATAGCCACGATATATAAGCAACCTAAGTGTCTGCTGGCGGATGAATGGGTAAAGAATATGTGAATATTCTTTAGAATATATATATACACTCTAAATATATACGTATATATTTACGTGCATATATATATATATATATATATATATACACACACACACATATATATTCTTTCAGTCATAAAAATGAAGGAAATTCTGTGGTAGAGGTAGAGCCGCTCCCTAAGGAAGGTGGTGGAGGCCTTCTCAGAACAAAGAAAGGCAGTGTGGCCCAATCAACTCCTATACATGGTTGCGTAGCCCTGACTCTAACTTGGACTGTGTCCAGTCAGACTGTATGTTTGTATGTGACATTCCTCAGGACTCTGTAACATAGACTGCCCAGTCATAACTGTATGTCTGTATGTTACCATGTATGGGAGACAAAGAAGTAGAAATTATATGAAAGGCTGCTGCACTTGGGGCACAGCCTTTTGGGTCTTAGCCCTCTGAGCCAAGGTACCATGAATAAAGCTGCTTCCTGGAAAGAAAGGCCCTGGTGTCCCGTCCCTCTGTGTGAGAATCCTGCTATAGTTTTACCAATTGTGACAATATGGATAAACCTGGAGGACATTATGCTAAATGAGATAAGCCAGACACAGACAAATCCTGCATGATCTCACTTCTATGTGAAATATAAAAAAAGTCAGACTCACAGAAGCAGAGAGTAGAATGGTGGCTGCCAGGGACTCCAGGGTAGCAGAACTAGGGAGATGTTGCTCAAAGGATATGAGAAATAAGTTCTGGGGATCTAGCGTATAGCATGGTGACTAAAGTTAATAACAATATAGTTGATAATAAAGTTACAGCAATATAGTTAATAATAAAGTATACTTTATAGTATAATATTGTTAATAATATAATTAATGTTAAAGTTACAGGGGGGGTCTGGGGGCTCAGTCAGTTGAGCGTCTGACTTCAGCTCAGGTCATGATCTCGCGGTTTGTGGGTTCGAGCCCCGCGTTGGGCTCTGTGCTGACAGCTCAGAGCCTGGAGCCTGCTTCAGATTCTATGTCTCCTCCTCTCTCTGCCCCTCCCGTGCTCATGCTTTGTCTTTCTGTCTCTCAATAATAAATAAACATTAAGAAAAAAAATTTTTTAAGTTGCAATAATATAGTTAACAGCATAGATAATATCATTAACACTTTGTAGTTTGCTTGAAATTTGCTAATGTAGTAGATCTTAAGTGTTCTCACTCCCCAAAAAACTACTCACCTACACCCATCTATCTATATATATGTATATATACATACATACCAAAAAGGCAACTAGATGAGGTGATGGATGTATTAATTAGCTTGATGGTGGTAATGATTTTACAGTGTATGTGTATTAAACCATGTTGCATACCTTAAATATACACAGTTTGCATTTGTCAGTTATACCTAAGTAAAGCTGGGGATAAAAAGAACATAGAGCTTTTATTTTATCATCTGGTTTTGTATCTTTAAAAGTCATTTAGAGGAGTATAATGAATTATAATTTTTAAAAAATTTTTCTTTCTCCATTGTATACATGTGGAGATCTATACATCAGAGATTGGCACACTTTTTACTTACAAGGCCAAATAGTGAATAGTTTAAATACAAGGCTGTTCAGTCTCTGTTGCAACTACATAACTGTACTTACTAAAAAAAAAAAAAAAAAAAGGCAGCCATAGACAATTTGTAAGTGCATGAATGGGCATAACTTTGTTCCATTAAAACTGTATATATAGGGGCACCTGGGTGGCTCAGTCAGTTGAGCATCTGATTTCAGCTCAGGTCATGATCTCACCCATTGGGGGGCTCTTTGCTTGTCAGCACAGAGCCTATTTCAGATCCTCAGTCCCCCTCTTTCTGCCCCTCCTCTGCTTGCGCTTTCTCAAAAATAAATAAAAACATTAAAAAAAAACTTTATATACAAAAGCAGGAAACTGGCCTGTGGCCCATAGTTTGCTAATCAATTTGTCTTCACTAGATCAGTGTCTCTTGACTCTCCAGCTCTTCTTTTAACTCTGAAGATGAATGCTTATCCTTAAGTATCAAAATCAGGCCTTCAGGCCTTCTACCCATGTTATTTGTATTTAGCGTTATTTTTTCCCCTAGATCTAATAGCCTAACACTGACCCTTTTATTATTATGTGGTAGCTTTCTTTAGCCCATCTCTTTGATAGGAGAGATAAATTGCTGGAATCCCTGAGTGTTCTTTCACATTCTTACTGGTAAAGCCAAAAATGCAAGGTCCTATCTTAAGGGACGAAGTTATGTGTATGCCCAGATAAAGAGCTGGTTTTCTTGAACTTACTAGAAAAGTGATGATTCCAGAAGCTCAGTGCTCCTCTCCTGTGGTAGAAATCTACAGTGTGTGCAGACATTCACAGTGTGTTTTTGCATGGCTCTTCAAAGAGTGTGGGTAACTGACGCTAATCAGCACCCATGAAACAGGAATAGGTTAGCTTTTGAAAAGATAAAATCTCAGACTCTGCACAGTTCTTGACAGTTTTGGTGACCTAGACCTTAGGAGAGAATGGATGGAGAGTATAGGAGAAGACTGCCCAGAATCAATAGTATTATCAGTCAAGTGTAGGGAGTGAGAAGGGCTGAGTGAGTGTCTTCCACTGTCCTATCTGTTCATGCGTGTTTAGAGGCTAAGAAGGGAGAGGTAGAACTGAAATCCACCTCCTGAATGGCTGTTATTCCCTCTCTGGTTGTTATTTACTCTCCTTTGGAAGAAAGGAGGAAAGGATGCTATCATAACACTGGACTGAAGCCACAAAGTAAGGATAATATGGCTATGGCTGCTGAGTCAGAAGTTCCCTAAAGTTAAAGTCATTGCGTCAGCAGTAATGGTAGCTTTGAATGGATAAACAAACAAACAAACAAACAAACATTAATGCCATGTTCATTTGTAGAGCCTCATTGTGCAACCACTTGCACCAGAGAGTACACATAAATTCTTAATCACTGTAGCTAAGTCTAATTATAAATATAAGATGATAAAGGTGTCTAGTGTGTTAGCTAGAGCTTTCACAACAAAATACCACAGACTGGGTGGCTTAAATAACAGAAATTGATTGTCTCACAGTTCTGGATGCCAGAAGTTGAAGATCAAAGTGCTGTCAGGATTGATTTCAGGTGAGGGCTCTCTTTCTGGCTTACAGGTAATCAACTTTGCACTGTATTCTCACATAGCCTTTCCTCTCTGTGTATAAGGACAAAGAGCTCTCTGGTATCTCCTCATCTTCCTAAAAGTATACCAGTCCTATTGGATTAGGGCCCACCCTTATCACCTCATTTACTTCAATTTCTCCTTAAAGGTTCTAACTTGAGGGGCACCTGGGTGGCTCAGGTGGTTAAGCATCTGAATTCAGCTCAGGTCATGATCTCACGATTCATGAGCACCATCCCCACGTCAGGCTCTGTGCTGACAGCTTGGAGCCTGGAGTCTGTTTGGGATTCACTGTGTCTCCCTCTCTCTCTGCCCCTCTTTCTCTTTCTCTCTCTCTCTCTCAAAAATAATAAACATAAAAGAATTATTTTTAAAAAGGCCCTACCTTGAAATACATATTGAGGGCTAGGGTTTCAACTTATGAATTGGGTGGGTGGGATAGGGAGATGATATTCAGTCTGTAACATCCAGATACAAAATTCATTTACCAAAAAAAATATGTATATATATTATCTGTAATTGTGCTCATTAGGTAAACCACAACCCTGGCTAAATTCAGCTTTTTGCCATTCCCATGCTGTCCAACCCAAATGTGCATGGCTAGTAACAAAACAAAAAAAACAAAAACAAAACAACCCAAAAAACCCCAAAAAACCACACACATACAATTATGTGAGCAGTTTTCACTTTAAGTTTATGATCTGTAATATTAAGTAGATCTGTAATGCTGCCCAATACTCTTACTCTATTTTCTCAGTCCATAATCTCTCATTGTATAAATATTGTCCCTTATTCCTTCAAATTCTAAAATCCTTCCTTCCATTTAAAATTCCAGGTGAGGGGCGCCTGGGTGGCGCAGTCGGTTAAGTGTCCGACTTCAGCCAGGTCACGATCTCGCAGTCCGTGAGTTCGAGCCCCGCGTCGGGCTCTGGGCTGATGGCTCGGAGCCTGGAGCCTGTTTCCGATTCTGTGTCTCCCTCTCTCTCTGCCCCTCCCCCGTTCATGCTCTGTCTCTCTCTGTCCCAAAAATAAATAAAAAACGTTGAAAAAAAAATTAAAAAAAAATAAAATTCCAGGTGAAAACCTTGGTTCCTAATTTACAGAAAAATTAATTTATTAGAGGTATTTATCTTCATGTGGGGTTATAAACTTGCCTGTCCTTCCTGTTTGCTATTGTGGATTACAGCTTTGAGATTTTATTTTTTTTTTTAATTTTTTTTTTTTCAACGTTTTTTATTTATTTTTGGGACAGAGAGAGACATAGCATGAACGGGGGAGGGGCAGAGAGAGAGGGAGACACAGAATCAGAAACAGGCTCCAGGCTCTGAGCCATCAGCCCAGAGCCCGACGCGGGGCTCGAACTCACGGACCGCGAGATCGTGACCTGGCTGAAGTCGGACGCTTAACCGACTGCGCCACCCAGGCGCCCCAACAGCTTTGAGATTTTAGATAGGACCAACCTTTCCAACTGTTTACTAGATTTCCTCTCCTCTTGCTTTATCCCCAGAAATTCCATGTCTTTTAAATATCTTATGTATTTTTTTTCTTTCTGTACTGAATTGTATTATTTTGTGCACAAAGATAACCTCTTTTGTCTCTGCCTCACCTCCAACTAGCCACTTATTTCTGTCATTCCTACTTGAAAGTTTTGTCTAAACTGGTCTTTAATTCATTAAAATATATTTCATCCTCAACATGCTATCCAAACAGCTCTGATCAAGGTCACCAATTACCTCCACTTTGTTAAAAGGAATGGTAATTGCTCTGCTGTTATCCTTGTTGAACTATCTGTAAGTATTTGGAATAACCAATTATTTTTCCTTCGTGAATAATGTATTTCTTTGACTTCCTGGGCAGCTCATTTTCTGCCTACATTTATGACTTCATTTTGGTGACCCTTCTGTTTCCTCTTCATTCCTCCCAAATGTAAATGTTGGCATCACCCTAGCAATCAGCCCTGCGATCATTTTTCTATCTTCACTCACTTATACAGCCTCCTGGTTTGAAACTCTTACCAATGTGCTGATGACTCCAACCTTCTGAACTCCTGTGCACTGCAAATCAGTATATCTAACTACCTATTGACAGTTATCTGTGGATGCCCAGTGGGAATCTCAAACACAGCGGGCCTAAATCTGAGGTTCTGTGATGTGTCTCTGACCCTGTTTCTCCTGTGATCGTCAATCATCACAGCTATTGGTGACATCATTCTCCTAATTGTTCATACCTATACTTGGGTTTTCCCCTTTCTTTACTTCATATATTCTGTCTTTCAGCAAATCCTATAGTTGTTATCTTTAAAATATATCCAGAATTTGACTTCTTCTTATCAACCCCACTGCTATTACCCTTACTTAAACCACCACCTTCACCTGTAAAGACTGTTTTAATCACATTATGATTGCTCTCCCTGTTTTTACTCATACTGCCTTAAATTTCTTCTCCATATAGCAGCCATGTTGATCTTCTTAAAATAGAAATTATATTTTGCTGCTCCTCTGCTCAGAGCACTCTTTTGGCTTCCCATTTCTTTCAGAGGGAAAGTATTACATAATTATGACCCCCCCCCCCCACCCTATGGTTGGAACACATTACATTCTGGCTCCGTATGGTCAGCCACATGAGTTTTCCTAATGTTCCTCAAACTTTCCAGAAATCACGTTGCCCATACTTGTTCTTTATTCTTCCTAGAACAGCTTTCTCTTGATAAATAGATGGCATTTAATCAGTTCTTTTTGCAAAATTCACATTGTCTCAGTCAAGCATTTTCACTGCAATATGTATTTCTTCCTTTACTGTCTGTTGCCCTGACCAAATGTTGTCTGAGCGAAGAAATGTTTATCTGTTTTGTTCCCTGCTTTATCTCTAGTGCCTGGAATTAGACCTAGAACATAATACATGTGTAAAACTAATTTTTGAATAAATAAGTTCGTATGCAACATACCAGAAAATAGTAACACATAATATCATTTTTAATGGCAAGAAAATAATGCCTAAAAGTAATACTGATATGTATGAAAAATCTATATGAAGGAATCTGAAAATGTCTTATTGTCATAGAAGAAAATTTGAATTAATTTATATTATACTTCTGTAAAATTTCAATATTAAAAAACCCTATTTTCTCTAAGGTAATGTAAAAGTTTCATATGATCTCAAAAAAACGATGAGGAGGTTTTATATTTGGAACTAGAGATACTCATTTTGATATTAATTTGGGAGAATAAACAAGAATGACCATTGAATTCTTTAAAAAGATAGTAATAAAGATGTACAAACACTGATTAATATTAAAATTTGTTTCAGTATCTGGGATAGTATGGTAATGGGACATGAAGTGAATTACAAATCAATGGAAGAAAATTAAGATGTGAAATAAAATCAAATAGACGGACCTGTGAAGTGTTTGATATTGATCTTTAACAAGATATGCAGCATGCTGACTACTTAGTTCTGTTAATATATTTTTTCCATAGCAAGATATCTCAGTGGAGGGAACAGGACATTGCACTACATTCTGGTGCACACTCCTTAATTTGTTACATACCTATAGCAAAGAGTACATGGACCGGCTGTTTTGAGTAACAGTGTTTTAGAGTATTTACTCATTCTGCTTTGGAGTATATTTTTATGTACTTTAACAGCTATTTGAAGTATAATTGACACATAAAAAAACTGCACACATTTATAGCCTTCAATTTGATAAGATTTGTTATATATTCACATTTGTGAAACTACCATCACAAACTTATGAACATATCCATTACCCCTCAAATTTTCCTTATGCCCCTTTGTTACATTTCTTTCCCATTCCTGCATCTTCGGTCAGCCATTAATCTACTTTCCGAATGGTTTGCATTTCAGAGAAAATGATATAAGTGAAAGTATACAGTGTATATACTTTATATTTTGTCTGGTTTCTTTCCTCAGCATGATTACTTTCAGGTACAACAATGCTATTAGGATGTCTATAATATTTGTCTCCATGTATTGCTGAATACCATCTCATTTTATGTGTTAGTAGAGATTTAAGGATATTTGGATTGCTTCTAATTTTTTATTAATACAAATGAAACTACTATGAATACCCATGTAAATGCCTTTATATACACATCTGGTGGAAATGTATAATGGCACAGTTTTTTTGTTTATTTTAATTTTTTTAGGTTTATTTATTTATTTTGAGAAAGAGAGAGAGAGCACAAGCAGGGAAGAGACAGAGAGAGAGGGAGAGAGTTCACATTGAGTTGGATACTTAACCAACTAAGCCACCCAGGCAACCTGACGCAAACATTTTGAAAAATGTTTGCCAATTTCTTTAAATAAGTTAAATATATATCTACATATGATGTAACTATTATGCAGCCAGGTATTTACCCATAGAAAATTAAAGTGTATGTTCATGCATATCACTTTTGATAGAAGTACACCAATTCCAAATATTTTATCCTTATAGATGCACTCATAAATGTAAATAATGTGTGTACAAGAATATTCAATGCAGCTCTGTACTTAGCAGAAAATTAGAAATTAAAGCTAGAAAACTGTGTGCCTATTGGCAAGGAAAAAATAATTTGGGGTACAAAAGTAAAAGAAATGTTATGCATTCAAACTGACTAAAAATATTTTTATCTCTAATGTTTATTTTAATATTTAATTTAATTTTATTTCTTATACTTCTATATATTTATGTAAGAATTTCCAAAATATGTGAAGGGTTCAGCACAGTGTGTTAAATAATGAATAAAAACTATTAAACAATTTTGGTGGGTTAAAAGGTTATATTTTAATAGTAAATTTATTTTTCATTGTTTTGGTAAACAATGTCTACCCAGAGTGCATACTTTTATGGATTTACAGTAGGTCTTCTTTATGCCTAAGTTTCATCATAAAGGAATTATTTTGGCACTTCAACAGCAAAACTATAAGAAAGGATGCAATGAAGAATTTCCTTCCGTATGTGTGTATGTGTGTATATAATGTTAGGTGGATTAATAGTAAGATGTCTCTTCATTTATTCATTATAATATTATAGTACCCTTCCAGTAGAAAATTGATGACAGATATTCATTAGTGTTTCTATTTTTTTGTAGTTAAAAGGGAGATTAACCAATAATCATCAGATTTTAATTATTCTAGAAAGGGTCTGAGAAAAATATTTATTTTCTGAATGATTTCAAGGAAGCAAATGTTTTAAAAATGTGAACTTTTCAAATTTTAAGTAAGCCTATTTTTTTAGAATTAATATTTTATAATTTCAACACAAGTATAAAAATGCAACATTTTTTAAATAGTTTCTATTTTAAAGCAGTTGTAGATTAAAATTCATAACATGCGATATAGTAACACTAAGATTTCGGAGTGTAGTTTTAAATTCTATATTACTTTGTATTGACAATAATTTACAGGGGAAATCTGTCAATTTTGCCAATTCTAAAAAAAGACATTATTTCAAATGTTACATTTTCAATTAAATTCAAAGCAATGTGCTTATTATTTGCTTACAAATTGAAAATAGTATCTCTTCAAGAGATTGTGGAAAGATGGGCTAGCCTTTATACCAAGGCTTAGTGTGAAATCATTGTTTTATAATGGACTCTAAAAATCAGAAATCAGAAATTCAGCGTCATGCTGATATATTGTGATGAACTAACAGAAATCTGCTGAATTACAGCACCATTAGCCATAGCACCTGTTTTACTTCCTATAAGATTTATTTTTAACAAATAACTCTCCCATCTTTTCCAATGTTTAGAATTCTAAAATACTGAAATAAATAACTGAATTTTATGACTCCAAATGGGACAATTTGGGTGTTAATTTATAATATTTTATAGTATGAAGAAACATCTATTGATTAGCTATTTCTTCTTATGCTATTATGCAGCAAGTCCAGTGGCATTTGTTCCGATTTATTAATAATGTGCTTTGGGTCTAAAATGGTAAAATGAGTTGGCTAAATCTATCAGTGAATTAGCCAAGCTCTGAGGTTTAGGACTCAGATAACCAGTTCACAGCCTTAGCTTGGCTAAGTCCATTAAACAGCCACATTTGCTAGGTCAAGCAAATAATACTTTCACATCAGCAGAAATTAGTTCTAATAGTAGAAAAAAATAATCTCTGAAAATAGATTTGCAGGACTCATCCATTTTTATACATTATAGACTTGCCAACTCAGACAAAACATAATGTTTGAAAATGCATGTACATGAGAACATAAACCATCATCCATCTCTAATATTTACTAGATTCCTAAAATGAGGATGGTTTACTAATATTTTAATATGCCAAAATGTGGAGACTTGTAAATTATGTGTGACAGTGAGTGTAACTTACCTTCAATAGTCAATAAAAGTTTAAAAAGTGAACATGCTGAAAGAGCATTTAGCTGATTTCTCAGTCTTTGAAGAAAGACTGTCTAAAGGTGGGAGGGGGAGGACCAAAGTGAAGAAATAGGAAGCACTGAATAAAGAGGGAAATTTTTTTCACAAGGGACTCAGATTCCCTTGCAATTTGAAAACCATCCTTTTAAAATCTCTTCATAAGACAGATTTTCCAAGTGTCAGTAAACCTTTCATTTGAAATGTAAGTGAAAAACAGAAATCAACAAAACTGGGTAGTGATGATAGAAAAACATCCAGGAGGATAGCATGAAGACAATGCACTGCTTGGAGAATGCATTATCTCAAAATAAAAAGTGTAAAGAAGAAGGATTATCAAAGAAATTGTATGTAAATGAGTAAGAATGATTCAGAAAGAGAGGAGAAAAGAAATGTATCTTAAAAAATCTTGCAGAAAATGAAGAACAAGCCTACTGATGATAACTACTAAACAGAGCAACTTGGAAAGAGATCTGCAATTTTCTTATAAAATGCATTTACAAAAGGGGCCCCTGGGTAGCTTAGTCGGTTAAGCAGCTGACTTTGGCTCAGGTCATGATCTCATGGCTCTTGAGTTCAAGCCCCACTTTGGGCTCTGTGCCGACAGCTCAGAGCCTGGAGCCTGCTCACATTCTGTGTCCTCTCTTTCTGCTCCTCCCCTGCTCACATTCTGTTTCTCTCTCTCTCTCTCTCTCTTTCAAAAATAAAAATAAACATTAAAAAAATTAAAAATGCACTTACAAATCTTACAAGATGGCAGATAAAGATAATGGGACTTAGATGTGTCTCTTATAGCTACTCTGTGTTTGCAATATATGATACATACCAAAGTGAAGGGCTTGATGTTTAAAAGTAATAACCTTTAATATATCTTACGATATATAGACTAAAAGTAAATAATATCTGTTTTAAGTGTTTTTCAATTCTGGTTATACTTTTATACACACATTTATGTTGATACATCACAAAGGAAATAATTCTGGAAGCACATAGAGGCATTGATTATATCAGAAATATCCAAAATTTACATCAGAAACATCTGAAATTGGTGAACTAACACCTCCTTAGTTACTACACTTAATAGTAGGTGAGGGACACCTGGGTGGCTTAGTCTGTTAACTGTCTAGTTCTTGATTTTGGCTCAGGTCATGATCTCATGGGCTCAAGGGCTCAAACCCTGGTTGGGGCTCTGCACTGACAGAACAGAGCCTACTTGGAATTCTCTCTGCCTGTCTGCCCACCCCCCCAAATAAACATTAAGAAAAGGAAAAAAGAAAATAATAGAAAAAGAAAATAGCACAATGCATATTTTCTAGGTAGGAGGTATTTTTTAAAATAGAATAAGTATCTAAATTTCAATATGTATAGCACATGCCTCAACATATAAACACATAATAAATGTAAAACAAATTGTGTTAGGTTGTATGTAAATTACAAAAGCCAGTGAGGCATTCCAAGATTGTGACTTCAGTGTATCACTCATCCTAATCTCTGTGTTTAGTGGAAATCCAAATGTGTTTGATGTCATGCATTAAAACAAGCACTTATTGTTTTTGTGAACAGTGGTGGCACATTTTATCATATAAATGACTTATTGGTGATTACATATAATATTCATCAATTCTGAGACAAAAAGTATCTCAAATTTTAAAATATCTGAAATCACGAAGTTCAAAGTATATGGCATTTTAGCATTCTATCATATTAAGCAACCTGATAACTTGAAAATAAATATCTTTGTGGTGTATAAAAGGAAGATGTGTTTTTAAAAAATAGATCTTGAGGCACCTGGGTGGCTTAGTCAGTTAAGTGTCTGGCTCTTGGTTTGGGCTCAGGTCATGATCTCACCATTTTGTGAATTCGAGCCCGGTGTCGGGCTCGGTGCTGGCAGCACAGAGCCTGCTTGGGATTCTCTCTTTCCCTCTGTCTCTCCCCCTCCTCCATCATGCTATCTCTGTCTCTCTCCAAATAAATAAATAAACTTGTTCATAATGTTAATTGTGGTATTATTGGTATGGGTAAAAGCTGATTCAGACAACATAAGTCTCCTAAGGATTTATAGGGCATCCACATAACATACCACTGTGTTTATTTTAAAAATGTGGAAAAACACTAATAATGATGTAAGTGATCCTGGTATTAAATAAAGTATTTGATTATATTTTCAAAACTGAACATTGAAATGATAAACCAAAATATAACAAAAATGATTTTTATAGATGACAGAAAAAACATACTGAAAAAAAAACAGAAAAAGGAAAAAAGTAAGAAACATTAAACCATATTTGGCAGTATTATGAATATAGTAATAGTAGTATTTTATTTTTGATATATTAGAGACATAAGTTAAAGCCAAGGAGTGTTTATACTAGTTATGTTAATACCATGAGGATCTAAAATCTTACCATTACTAAAGGCAACAAGAGGTGTTATTAACTCCAAATATGATGCACTAAGAAATACACAATACAACAAATGTTTTTGCATCAACACTTAAACCATGATCCAATCAAACTATATTTATTACCAAATTACAGAAAACATGATCATAGAGGAAGACTTATAGACACCAAGAAAAGTTAATCAGCCCTACCATTCTAGAGATTTTATGATCCATTTTTTTTTTTTTAACAAATCAATGGCATGAATGCTGTGATGTGGCAGTAAAGAAAAACTTAAATGACATAACACCCAAATCCAAAGCCTGGCCTTGATTTAGGAAAAACAAAAACAAAAGAAACAAAAACTGTAAAGAGACATAACACAGAAAATAAGGAAAACGTGAATATGAACTGGGGTATTACTTAAAAATAAAGACTAATACTAATAATACCAGATATGATTATGGCATAAAGTATATGAAAAAGTATATCAAATGGAACTTCACACTGAAATATTTATGAGGTAAATGACATCAAGTTTGAAATTTGGGTTTACTATACTCTGTGAACAACAAAAGTCAGTGTGTGGGAGGGGGTAGTATAAAAGATTTGTTGATAATTTTTATAATAAAATATATTTTTTCCACTAACTAGTCTCTGTATCATAGTAGCTGTATTGTATGTATTATGATTTTTAGTTTTTATTTAATCTAGACTGTGCATTAGTTCACTTTCACGAATAACTAATAAGTGTATTTCTTAACTCATTTGAGAAAGTTTCGTGTGAAGTTAGAAAGTATGTCAAGCAACGTATTTGAGAATTACACAGATATTTCTTATCTATTTTCCTTCATTGTTCCTTGGGAAGTTTGATCTCTATATAGGAAAATTAATATTAACATTTATTTATCACAGTTTATCATTTAAAAGTTAATGTATCTCTAAATAAATATTGTCCTTTATTAATTAATCTGTAGAGATTCTTTAAAACAAACTTATTTCTAATAACATATGCAAATTACCACTTGCAAACAGTATTTCCATTTGCTCTTGTGAATTTTTATTCATTCTTTCTTCTGGGGCCTTTGTTAGGCTTAAGAGTAACTATCAATGTTTCATAATCACTAAGTAATTTGGAGGATTTATCTTGTATTATGAAACTTAAAGCCTATATAATATTCTCCTTTTTCTTTCCCTGAAATACTTCTTAATCTGCCACTTTAGAGGACTAATTCTCTGAAAAATCTTAACATTAGAGGAAGGTAAACAATCTTTGTGCTAACAATATGGCTGTAATGAAAAGCACATGTAGGGTAAATCATACTACTAAGAATACAGTAAAATATGTGCAGATATAAGAACTTGGATTAGAAATCAGGCTATATTTCTACAATTCAAATTAGAAATGAAACATCATTGAATAAAATAATACATGAAAAATACTTTTTATTCAATATAGATACAGTTCTATAGGCACAGTTTTATATGTACAGTTCACTTGCACAACATGTGTTTCTTCCCTCCTGTCTTGCCAGTGGGACCTTGCTTTCTTTCAGGTCTTCTGCCCTACTCACTGGGATTCAGTGGAAGATGATTTCAATCTCTGCTCTGCTCTATGATTGAATCTGTTGGCCAGGTTTGTCCTCTGATCTCCATGAGCACTGGCTCTGCTCCCAAAGAGGATTCACTATCCAAAATTCTTCATGATCATACATGATTTTCTCATTGGGCAATGTCTTTCTAGAAGTTGTTTGTCTACTTTCTGTTTTTGAGACTCTTGTTGTCTGGAGATAACCTTGGAGTTGAAAAGTCATAGGCTATTTCAGGATAGACTTTTTTTTTTTTTTTTTGGCAATGTAGCAGTCTTTTTTTAAATTTTTTAAATGTTTATTTATTTTTGAGAGAGAGAGAGTGTGCGTGAGAGTGGGAGAGGGGCAGAGAGAGAGGGAGACACAAATCTGAAGCAGGCTTTAGGCTCTGAGCTGTCAACACAGAGGCTGACACGGGGCTCAAACCCACAAAGCCGAGATCATGACTTGAGCCAAAATCAGACATGTAACTGAGTGAGCCACCCAGGCATCCCAGCAATGTAGCAGTCTTAAAGAGTTACTAAATTTATGGTGTACCTGTTATATAGTATAATTTCTTCATTATTATGAAAGATTTTTTGAATGAGATTTTCTCTTACTTGGAATCAAATGCATCCTAAATACTATATAATACATATCTGAATGCTATATAATACATATATTATTCCATTGTATACATCCATGCATTTTATTAAGCGTGAATCCTCTTTATATAATGAGGATAATGGATACATTTTATTAGCTGATACAGTCTTCAAAATACCTATGTGATGATAATATTAATAGTCACTTATTACAGATTGGCAAATTGAAACATGCAGAAACAGTAAATTGCAATGGTCAAAGAATAATGGATATCTTAGGATCCTATCTCAGATGGTTTTAATCTCAAATTTGTAACTTTCCTAAAATGAGAGGATATAAACTCATTTTTAATTCCATAGTTCACATGTTAGAAAGTGCATTTAATCTCAATTTTCTTTGAAACTTATAAAAAATACATTTGTCAAGAGATCTTCACGTAGAAGGAAAATCTCTTGAGTAAACATTTTTTTTTAAATGATAAGAACACAGTCTTTTTATTATTGTGTAAACTATATCTGGGTATCATTCCAGCATTCCTTCCTTTAATTTGGGGGAAAAAACAAACAAACAGAAAACAAAACATGACATAGGTATTGCCACTTATTCTTTCTCTTTATTAAATGTTTGGCCAACGAGTCTGAATTCTATGATGTTACCTGAACTTTTCAATGAATAATAAGGAAATAATGCATTATTAATCTTACTAATCCATTTAAGCAGATTCTAATGTATCTTTATAATCAGAATTCTGCTCATTTTAAATTGAAACATGCCACACACATCTTTATGATATGTTGCAGTCACTCAAAATAAGAGATACAACAATAATAGCAGAATCAAGGAACCATGGGGATGTTATTTAACACATCTACAGATTTCAGTAAGTTAGCTCTCCTAAAGAAGAAAATAATTCACTCCTACTTGAGATAGACATCAGAATTTTATTATGCCTTTTGGATTTCTGGGTATATGCCTTTATTCTAAATTCTCAACAAGCTTAAAAAATTTTAAATACATTTTATTTTGGTTGGTGTATTTCTAGAATTAAAGATGTCTACATATAATTAGCCTTCTAGACTTTTGAATGTTTATAGACAGTTTAAAATTATATGGCATGTAACAGATAGCTATGATGGGGTAAGGGAAATTGGAAGAATATCAAATTTGAGTTTTTGAGTTGGGATAAATCTTGGCCAAATTGCTTAATATAAAAGAAATCATAATCAGAAAGCAGAGTACAGAACTCAACTTAAAACAGTATAATAAAACAATATGTGAAATAGTTATGGCCAGAATAATCAAAAGTCAATAGTTGAATATAACAATGGGAATAATAGTCAATGTGATCAAGGAAGGAAGAACTCAGAAACAGTATTACAATTACAGTAACAAATATTAGAGGCCAGGCTTTAATCCTAGAAGAAAGGGTGTTTACAGATGTAATAATGAAATACATAAGGTAGGGATTTTGGACATTATATCAGGAAAAAGGATGTAACATAGTGGAGAATGATGGTACTAAAGTATAAGTTTTGTGTCTCTATGTTGTTTTGTTTTTTCAGAAGTAAGTAGAAACCTCCTTAACAGCAGTGAATCATTAAGTCAGCAGTTTCAAAAGGAGGGTTATGAATTTGCAGCTGAACGACTTCAGTACAGATCTAAAGAATTCTTAAGAACATCAGTTTGGGTTTCAGAGACAAGTTTGGGGATGGGAACACCTCCGTGATGGTAGTGAAAATTTTCTAGCACTTGCAAAAATGTTTATTTTGCATTAGATTTTATCTAATTCCTTTTGCAGTATAGATTCCTGCCTATTACATTGCATAGGTGCACGTGAAGCAGTTTTTCCCTCTGGCAACCATCCGCTTGTTTTCTGTAGTTATAGGTCTGATTCTGCTTTTTGTTTTTTCATGTGTTTTGTTTTTCAGATTCTACGTATAAGCGAAATTGTATGGCATTTGTCTTTCTCAATCTGACTTATTTCACTTAGCATAATACACTGTAGGGAAGATTCTGTAAACACAATTAACATATGACCTGGAAATCTCAATTCTAGGTATTCACCCAAGTGAAATAAAAGCCTGTGTTTACCCTCCCCTCACTAACACACAATTACTGAGTGTTTACAGCTGCTTTGTTCAAAATTTTAAAAAACTGGAAAGAAGTGAAATGTCCCTATAAGGGAATAAATAAACTGTGGCATATCTAATTAAATTCTCCTTGGCAAAAAAAAGGAACAAACTATTGGAAAACACAGTATGGATGAGCTCAAATGAATTTTTCTAAATGAAAGAAGGCTTTAAAGGCTATGCACTATATGTTCCAATTTTATCACATAATGGAAGACACAAAAGCATAATGATGAATAAAAGGTCAGTGGCTGCCAGTGGTTAACAGTAGAGGAAATTTAAATTATAAAGGTGGTAGCATGAGTGAGTAGCTGTTGTGATTATTGAACTGTTCTCTATTTTGACAAACATCATCCTCAATGGGGAAAAACTGAGAGCTTTGTCCCTGAGATCAGGAACACGACAGGGATGTCCACTCTCACTGGTGTTATTTAACATAGTGTTGGAAGTTCTAGCATCAGCAATCAGACAACAAAAGGAAATCAAAGGCATCAAAATCGGCAAAGATGAAGTTAAGCTTTCACTTTTTGCAGATGACATGATATCATACATGGAAAATCTGATAGACTCCACCAAAAGTCCGCTAGAACTGATACATGAATTTAGCAAAGTTGCAGGATACAAAATTAATGTACAGAAATCAGTTGCATTCTTATACACTAATAATGAAGCAACAGAAAGACAAATAAAGAAACTGATCCCATTCACAATTGCACCAAGAAGCATAAAATACCTAGGGATAAAGCTAACCAAATATCTAGGGATAAATCTAACCAAAGGTGTAAAAGATCTGTATGCTGAAAACCATAGAAAGCTTATGAAGGAAATTGAAGAAGATATAAAGAAATGGAAAAACATTCCATGCTCATAGATTGGAAGAATAAATATTGTTAAAATGTCAATACTACCCAAAGCTATCTACACATTCAATGCAATCCCAATCAAAATTGCACCAGCATTCTTCTCGAAACTAGAACAAGCAATCCTAAAATTCATATGGAGCCACAAAAGGCCCCGAATAGCCAAAGTAATTTTGAAGAAGAAGACCAAAGCAGGAGGCATCACAATCCCAGACTTTAGCCTCTACTACAAAGCTGTAATCATCAAGACAGCATGGTATTGGCACAAAAACAGACACATAGACCAATGGAATAGAATAGAAACCCTAGAACTAGACCCACAAATGTATGGCCAACTAATCTTTGACAAAGCAGGAAAGAACATCCAATGGAAAAAAGACAGTCTCTTTTTATTTCCTTATAAAGCATGGTTTTGTGTTGTATGTAGTACCTTGTTGCTAAATCAGCTCTTAGATGTATTTTCTGTGTTTTCTTCTGAAACTTTAATATTTTTATATTGCTCTTAGTACTGATATTCAACTTTTGTACAAGGTTGAAGTATAAATGAAGTTCATATTTCATGTATGGATATCTAATTGAAAATACTATCCTTGCTTTGTCATTTTTTGTCAAAAATGTATCACTCATATTTGTGTAATGTCACTTTTTATCTCTGGTAATTTTCCTAATTCTAAAGTATATTTTGTATGATAGGATCATATCCATTCCAGCATTGTCTTGGTCTGGATTTGCATGGTTTATCATTCCCCATCTTTTACTTTTAATCTATTGATACTTTTATAATTAAGTTTGGTTTCCTGCAGGCAATATATAATTGATTCTTATATTTTTATCTGATCTCATAAATAATCTCTGTTTTGTAATTGATGTGTTCTAGTAAGTTGCATTATTTTAATTTTAATTTGCTATTTGGATATTTTTATACTTTTGCTGAGGGATTACAACCTGCATACCTAATTCTTCAGAGACTATGCAGAGGTATTATTTTACCAATTCAGCTAAAACTTAGAAGCCTTACAATCATATCATTCCCTTTACCCTTCTCTCTTTTTTAGTGTTAACATTGTGTTATTGTTGTCACATGCACTGTACCTTTATACTACTATACTATACATGTACTATGGCAAACAGTTATATAATTTTTGCTTTCTAACTTAGTCTCTCATATTTGCCCAGATATTTACAAATTTTGCTCTTCTTCCTTTATTCCTTATGCCTCAAATTTCTATCTGGTATAATTTGTCTTAAGCCCCAAAATCTTCCTTTTGAATTTTTTTTTTGAGCTGGTCAGCTGGTCATAAATTGTCACAGTTTTCCTTTATCTGCAAACATTTTTATCTTACCTTTACTGCTTCTGAATATGATAGGTGCTCATAAAATTCAGAATTACCAGTTCTTTAGTAGTTTGTGATGTTACTGGGCATTGTTTTCCTTGAGTTTCTCTGTTCCAAATTCTCTGTCGCTCTGATTCCCGTGGCCCTTTTCCTGGTCCACTGGCTAGAAAGGGGAGGTTCTTTCACCACCCTGACCTGCTGTCCTGCAGTTTCATGCAATTAGGAGAGTCTCATGGTGAGGTGGTAGGAGAAAAGAGAGAAAATAATAGCAGAGATTTCCCCTACACTCTTTAGACCAAATGGACCCCTTTCACACTCCCTCTGTGCAGAAGGATGGGCTCTGAGTCATTTTTTAAAGATGTAATTGACAAATAACACTGTATAAGTTGGAGGTAAATAATATGTTGACTTGATACATTTATATATTTGTAGTATGATCACCACCATACCTTTAGCTTAACAACTCTAAGATCATGTCACATAATTATTGTTTCTTTTTTTGTGGTCAGAACACTTAAGATCTAGTCTGAGAACAAACTGAGGGTTTATGGGGCGTGGGAGGGAGGGGTGGGTGATGTGTACTGAGGAGGGCACCTGTTGGGATGAGCACTGGGTGTTGTATGGAAACCAATTTGACAATAAATTTCATTAAAAAAAAGATCTAATCTCTAGGCAATCTTGAAGTATATAATGCAGAGTTGTTTATTGTAATCACTATGCTGTGCTTTAGGTCTCCAGAATTTATTTATCTACTAGTTGCAGGTTTATACCCTTTTAACATCTCTGAGTCTTAGTGCCTTAGCACTGTGGCTTTATGCTTGAACCTGCCTTTTATCCTGACCTGGTCTGAGAAGAAAGATTTCTCTCCCACATTCCCCTGCATGCAGACTCTTTCACCTATTCCTCTTCCTGGAAAGTGTAGTTTTCTCTGATTTTTTGTTATCTGCATTCACTGACCATTTCCAGGATTTGTCTCATTCACAGGTAAAAAATCAGTAGATAAACGAGGCGGGATAAAGGAGAAGAAGAAAAAAGACAGTATAAGTTTACCACAGTACAGGTCCCTCAGTTTTGGTTTCTCTTATATCTGCCTGTTATTTAGTTTTTTGAGTCCTCAAGGAGTTTGTTGTTATTTTGTCCAGAATTTTAGATGTAATCAGAGGTAGAGATAGGTTGATGTAGATTCATTCCATCTTATTTGGCTAAGAAGTCAAATCAGTGTCTTTTTCTCTAAAATTTGTTAAAAGGAAAAAAAAGTACTTAGTATAGTTTTGAATTATAATTTTAGAATATCAAACACATTTTTTTTATCTTTAGTTAAGTGAAAAACAAATTTTTCTGTTACTTAGTGGCCATTCCAGGCATCTCATAAAGAATTTACATGTAAAATGCATCTGATAGGTTTTGGTGCTCTGAATTTAGAAACTTTGTTATCAGAGGAGAGAAGATATGGATATACCTTCTCAGAATCAAAACACAGCCCATAGGTAATATTTTCAAAGTCTACAATAATAGATAACAACTTTTATGAACTCCTTTTAAATAATTAAAAAGTAATATAGAAATTTAATATACATTTCTTTTTTAATTTTTTTTTATTTTATTTTATTTTTTTGTTTTAGTCTTAAGAGAGAGAGACAGACACAGTGCATGAGCAGGGGGAGGGGCAGAGCAAGAGAGGGGCAGAGAATCTGAAGCAGGCTCCAGGCCCTGATCTGTCAGCACAGAGCTCAACTTGGGGCTCAAACTCACAAGCCGTGAGATCATGACCTGAGCTGAAATCGGACGCTCAACTGACTGAGCCACTCAGGCACCCCAAATATAACAGTTTCATGATGAAATACAAACTGTTCTGTGGACACAGGATAAATTTGCCATTTTACAGAAGGAAACTCAAATTCTTTATTTGCTTCCTGTTGTATATCATCCATGTGAAAATACAAGTTTTTTGTTTTTTTGTTTGTTACCAAACATCTCTATGTGTATGTGGCTAGACATACACCAATGTATAATTATAAATACAGATAATACACTTAAAATATCCCACTTTCAAATATAATTATCTTTATCAGCATAATATGTAGAGAATATATGTATTATAATATGTTATCTCAACAAGTTGGAATACTTATAAAACAGAAATATCATATTTCTTTTCTATGTATTCATGTATATTATAACTCTTTCACCTAGTAGAATCTCAAACATATTAAATACTAATACGTTAACCAAAGTAACTTATTTTTATTTATAACAAACACAAGAAAAAAGTAGAAAACAGAAAACCAGGAACTATTGAAATGTTCTCCCTATGAGAATAGATTTCATATTTACAAAATGTAATTCAAAACCAGACATATTAACGGTATCTAAAAATATTTAAATTTCCTGTTACTCTATAGTTTTCTATAATGAAAGATTGAGAAGTAGGAATAAATTAATATAAATGATCAACATTTTATGTTTTTACTTTCCCAGACATATACCAGGTTTCTGCAGATTGATCATAATTTAATTCAGTTTAGTAATAATCTAATGTTTTAAACTTAACTAAGGATCTTGATATTAATCATAAAGCCAATGGAAAACAATATAAAAATAACTAAATCCTGAGAAATAAAACCCTAATCTTGTAAACAACAACAACTAGAATATTTTTACATGGTGGTCTGTAGAAATCAGGAAGACAAAGCTGTTTTAAATGAAATTAAATTAACATAATTCTTTTAAAGATTCACCCTGTAATTAGCTATATTACAAAAACTTCTTAATATTCATCTTATATCTCTATATTTTAACAGAGATTTAAAATCATATTTACATCATATTATATCATATTCATGGTTTTTTTGTGAACTGATAACCAATATTTTTTTTCTTATCTATCATTCTAATAACAAGATTATATTTAAGTTTACTTCTCAATTTGCTGTTTTAGAAAAAAACAAAAACAAAATGTTATATTTAAAGTATTAACAAAATTTCTCTTTTTTTTCCTATTAATTTTACTTGGACTAGATATTCCTAGAATGATGACTATCTAGATAAATTGCATATTTTAAGAAAATTAGTTCATCTTTAAAATTGCCTGACAAGGAAAAAAGAGAGACATAAAGGAATAGTTTTTAGAAAAAGCAATGACAAAGATTCAGCTACAGACAGATACTATATTCTATTTTTAAATACAAGGGAAGTCTTATATGCAGGAAACCATTTTGAAACACAGAATCAGATTGACAGAAAGCCCACAATAATGATTATAAGCAATAATTCAGGTTCCTGACAATCCTGTCAAGACCGTATGATTAGAAAGAATGAAAGGGGATGTCCTAAGTGAAGCAAACTATCTTGAAGATAAATACGGTCAAAATTCTCCTCATTAGGATTTACCCATTGTTCTAATATGTCTTTTGTGGTACGCAGAATATTATTTCCCTAAAGATCCCACATGCTGATCCCTAGAGCTTGTGAATGAATATGTGACCTTTAACAGCAAAGAAGACTATAGATGTGCTCAAGTTGAAGGTTTTTAAATGAGTCCCACTGTAATCACAAGGTTCCTTATAAGTGGGAGACAGGAAGAGGAAGAGTTAGAGCCAAAAAGGAGATGTAATGGCTAAAGCAGATTTTTGAATGATATGATTGATGACTTTGAAGATGGAAGGACCTTCAGTCAATGAATAAAGTCTGTCTCCAGAAGTTAGAAAAGGCAAGAACCTTCAAAAGGAAACCGACCCTACTGACACCATGATTCCAGCCCCATGAAACACATTTCAGACTTCTGACCTTCAGAACTGTAAGAAAATAAATGTATGTTGTTTTAATTTAAATTTAAGCCATGAAGTTTGTGGTTAATTTGTTAGAATATAAATAGGAAACTAATAAAATTATCAAATGAATAATCTTTTATTTCTAAAGTTAGAAACCATGAGAAATTGGTTGATGATAGGTCAGAAGAGAAGTATCATTTGCATGTATCTAACATCCTCAAACTTACAGCAAAGACATCCTCAAGTGTAGACTTTAGAAATGGGGAGCCTCCTGGTGTATGGAATGTGAACATAAGAAATTTATTTTGTATTCACCTCACAGTTTGGGGGATACATTTGTTATGATTATTTTTCAGGCAACTTGAGAAAGATAATATCTTTATGTCACTTAGGATACAAGATGCTGAAGAGCCAAGCATCTGTATCCTATATGTCTGTGAATCAGGATGAGGCTTTGCTGAGGCAGCTGCCTGAGTATAACAGTTGAAAGCAAATATGTGAATATGAGGAGAAGCATTCACTGTGCTCTTCTGATTACACTAAATGTGAATGTGAAGAGCTGAAATGTAAAGAAAGCAAAACGTGGGTTGCTTAAGGAGAGTGGTGATATTTTGGTAGCATATCACTAGTGACTGTCCTATGGATTTTCTAAAGGATAGTTTGCATGAAGGCTTCTGACACACCCAGACTCAAACTCTTAGAAATAAAATATGCCTGGTTAACAGTTTCATATGACAGCGTATACTTTGGATAGCATATTGTTTACTCAGATACACATGTGCCATCAGCATCTGATGGCAACAACATATGGGGAAAATTGGACAGCCCCTGCCTCAGCAGGCCAACCAAAAATGGCACCTTTGGGACTGGTCTTGGAATATGGAGTCAAGTCAAAGTGGCAGTTCTAGAGGTTTGGTATAACAAAGAAAAACATTTGCAAGTAGAAATATGAACGTTAGAGATTAGAGGGAGAGCCCTCCAAGGAGGCTTGTCAAGGCTGCAAACAGTTTGGAAAAATTTGTGGAAACAGTGGAAGAATTTGTGTGTGGACTACATGCATCACAAGACTCACAGAATGTCTCTAATACAACAAATCAAATTGAGGGCTTGTGCTCTTACCCTATATTAGATATATTTATCACTAAAGAATCTGAAGTTTAATAGTCAGTGATCAGGATTATAGATATCCATCCAGGGCAGGATAGGGTGAGAAAGGTTTGTGCAAGTCTTGTGGTAAAACTAACCTATGGCTATGTGGCTTTTATTATTGTCTTTAATGACTTGAACATAATAATTTAAAAGGGAATTTCCTTTTAACTGGTTGAAATAGGGGCAATATGATTGTATCCTCAGGTGAGATCAATGGGGCAGTGTTTCACAGTAACATCTGCAAGTTTGTATTGGTGAAAACTGTTTTATTATATCTTAGAATATTACTATGCATCATCTACTGAACCATATGTTCTAATTACCAACCTAAACACTGCAATTGTATAGTTAATGGGTAAAAGTTACTTCTGTGGAAGAGGAATGGAAAATGATATTCTAATTGTAACTATTTATCTGTATCAAACATTTGTCTAATGCTGTTATGCAGTATAACAAAGGTTTTATAGGATTATTAGTATAATTAAATACAAAGCAAATATAGAGATGAAAAAAATCTAGGATGAGAAAGCATTTGGAAAGATTAAATTGAAGTCCTCAATGTGATACTCATGGAATAAGATTAGCCAGAAAAAGAGGTCAAATTGGCCTTAAATTACCATGTGATAGAATGCTTCCATCAACACACGTAAAAAAGTACAAGTATCTCTTAATACAAGAGCAAAACCAATATTCCAACTGGTAAAAGATTATTAAGAGACCTATGAAATGAGGTCTCTCTCTCTCTCTCTCTCTCTCTCTCTCTCTCTCTTTCTCTCTCTCGTTGTTTGAATGAATGAATTTCTGATTTTTATCATATGATTCAAATCCTGTGATCATTGACATGGTAGAAAGATTATAGCTTTCTATAAAATAATGCATAAATATTTTAATACTAATGAAGGAAGATACTTAAGATACATGAGGCAAATGACACCACATAGGATTAAAGTGTACACTGGGGTGGGATAGGAAGCAGGAAGCAGAAACATGATTTGCCCTCCTTAGGTGTGCATCAGGCACTTTTAATCTTCACCAGAATTCCTTGTCAGTATTGACCAGTGGAATTCAGTAGCTGAACAATAAACAAGTGCCCTACAGGGTTTAACAAGTACTGATTACTGATCTAAGACTGCTTTAAAAGGATATGTCTAGTTCCTCCAGATTGTTTATTGTGAATGAACCTGAAATATATGCACTACAAACACAGGACTAGTGGATTTTATAGGCTTAGAGACAATAAAACTTAGTATTCCTTGAGTTAATTCATTCTGCACACAATTCTTGTCTCTCTGAATCTGAAATACTTTTCAGCGTGAAAAAGGAGTCCTAAGAACATGCATGTGCTGGCATTGGGATTGCCCAGGTATTGGAGTGGATTTTGTTTCTGTAGAGTGTCTCTTACTAATTGGTATTAAAGTTGGGCTCTGTATTGAGACTGGAAAACAAAACTATTTGTAATTTTCTCATTTCATACCACTAAATATTTCAGTATCTGGCATCCACACCCTATGCTATCCCTTTTTTCTATTTCCTCATTTTTGGGCACTGATTTCTTTTTCTTATCACCTTCCCAAGCTCTGTTCTTAACAATATTCAACTTTTAATTAAATAATTCTACTCATCTTATAAAAACTTGGCAATATTCTCAAAATAAATTTTAAAAATTAAATTCTAATTACAAAATTTACAACACAGAACTCTTCAGTTATGTTCAGTTCTCTTCTCTTCACATTCAGAAGTGCTGCTAAGAAATCTTGTCTCTGCTCTTGAATTGTGCTTCCCCATCTTTTCTGAATCAACTTTATTCAGTACTATTTATTTAAAACAGCTCCTCTGTCATCACTTTTGGTCTCCACTGGGCCACATCTAAGCAGCATTTAAAATAGTTGCTAACTCTGTCCTTCATGAAACTCTTATTTCCAAGATATCCTGTGAGTTCTCCCAAATGTTTTTTTCCTGTTCTGGCTAATTTTCAACTCCCCAGGAATATGACTCATATCTTTCTGAAATTTCTTGAAATTCCTGAGCTTCTTTGATGTTCCCCATTGTCAGTTCTTGAATGGAGATCTTTGCTACTCTGTTTAACTCCATTCCCTGGAGTGATTGTATCTAGTCTTTTGGTTATATAATTATATTGATTATTCAAATTTTTGCTCTAGCCCAATGTAGTTCCCTGTATTCTAGATTTGTAGATAAAAATGACCACAAAAATCTCCTTATACATACATAGTAGGTAATTCAGGCGTTCTGTATTCAAAAGGAAACTTGAATTCTCCATTCAGCCTCTCGGTTCTCATCGCTTCTCTCATTATTGCCTCAGTCAATCCACTGTCTCTCATTCGGGCTGTGAGATAACCCTTTCTGCAATGCTAAAACTATTGAAAATGATGAAAGTAACCATACTGTCCCTATATGGTAGCCACTAGCAACATGTGTCTGTTGAATACTTGAATTGTGGTTAGTGGGACTAGAGATGTGAAATTTTAATCTTATTTAGTTTTAATTAAATGAATTGAAATATAAAGAGCTACATGTGGCTAGTAGCTTCCACATGTAGCTTTTACTTATAGCAGAACAGTAAAAATGCCCTTCTGAAATCATGAATTTAACTATGCCACTTTCAGATTCAAATTTCTCCAAGTCTTTCTGTTATCCTTAAGGTTAAGCTCCATTCTCTACTGTGGGAAAATAGGTTCTACTTACATAAATGGGTTAGAAGAAAGCTTAGGGCAGAAAGCCGCCACCATGGGGCAAAAGTGCCCAAGGTTAGCTAGCAGGTTATTGTAACTGTATCGTGAGTAACTTGTTATATCACCGGCAGGAAATTACTTTCCATCTGGTGCCAATATAATTTGATTACAAACTCCACTTGCCCCCCAGACCCTTTGCTTACACACACAAGTTAATGATTACTGTCTGATTGTTTTCTCCATGTTCAGATGTGTAAGATCTTGTTTTCTTCACATTCACCACATGGGTGATATCTTGTGAGCTCAATAAATACAGAGATGAAACCCCTGTTCAGGCTCTTGTCTCCTCTCGAACAGTGGCCTCTCTCGTATTCAATTCTGCATCTGCTCTCTTGCTGGACAAGAGAGAACTCCAGACCCATAGTCTGCGATATCCTACAATAGCCAAATATATTTGGTCCCTTCGTCCTAAGGACCCAGTTTAATAATCTAACTCAATTTCTGTTTTTTATCCCTTAGCTTACTCTACCCTGGTCTTGAAATCAACCTGTTTATTCTTCAGCATGTTACTCTAAGAGAGAAGATGACATGTTTGTGCTTCAAGGTCCATATATTAGCTGTAGCCTCATCCTGCAACACTGTCCTTACAGATATTTTTATGACTTGCTTCCTAATGTGTTTGATCTCTCCTAAGTTACTATACTTTAGAGAATCCCTCTTATTTAAGATAATAATCCCCATTACATTCTTCCCCATGATATGCTTCCTGTTTCTGTAGAACACAGATCAATTTTTAAAATGTGTAAGAATGTATAGTAATGAACATGAGTTTGTATAATGGTTTATTGTCTTCATGAGAACAATATTTGTTTATAGCTCAAGTTTCAGAAGCTGGAAGAGAGACTTCTATATAACTAAGGTTTAATACATACTCTTTGTCCAAATAGACAAAAAAATTATTAATAAACATTAGAATGACAGTATACATTCTTCCAGGAATTTGAAAATTACATATATTCAAAATTTTAAAAGAAAAGCAACAAGTCTTGATCAAAGTTAAAGTCATTCAAAAATATTAGAGTGCTATATAAAAATTCAAAGTCATGCCATATTGATAGATGTAAGTATGACAAAAATCTATCTTTAATGTCCTTTTAAAAATAAAAAAATAAAAAATGGAATGAGCAAAAAACAGGCAAATGGTTTAAAATAATTACAAAAAAAGGTGGCATCATGAACTTAATTTCAAACAAGTATGAACTGAGGGCAATTAATTAAAAACAGTATGGCCACAAATAGGATAAAGGATGTAGTCTGTAATTAAGATCTATAAGCTGGGCCTTGTTAGCTTTCATATATTTGTTAGAACTGCAGTGTACTTTTAAACTATGATTTGTACTTGTAAATTTAGGATATATTAACATATCCTTAAAATATGGTGCTTAACAAATTGTTGTATTTTGGTTCAGTGCAGAATTCATCTATTTAAAAATTTTTTTAATGTTTATTTACTTTTGAGAGACAGAGAGATAGTGGGGAAGGGGTAGAGAGAGAGAGGGAGACACAGAATCTCAAGCAGGCTCTAGGCTCTGAGCTGTCAGCACAGAGCCCAAAGGGGGGATCAAACTCATGGAGTGTGAGATCATGACCTGAGATGAAGTCGATGCTTAGACGACTGAGCCCCCCCCAGGCACCCCCAGAATGCATCCATTTTTAATAGCACACCAGTGACATGCCATTAAATTACAGATGTATGGTGATAACCCATAGTAATATACTTCTGATCACTTAGCTCAACCTTCTTGTCTAGGTAAAGGGAATTACTCTTTATCAATGCTGTGTGTACAAATACAGGCAGAAATAATAGAATCATTTGTTCTTTAATTCTGTTACCTCCATAAACATTTTACGATACCTTGCTGTTTTACAATAATTTTATTACATGTTGAAAATAATATGGCAAGTAATTTAATTTTGGTAAATTAAGGTGGTTGTATTAAATAAGGATAAATGTGATGAATCTCTTGTGGACTAAGATCTATTTAGCATATAATTCAGTTGAAAATATCTGCTTATTTTGTATTAATTGGAAGGTATAACATTTGAAAAACTTTGTAGTCTCATTTAGATTTTATTTGCAACAAATTATGGGTAATGCGTTTGGGACTTCTCAGATATTTGTAAACAAATAGATACTCATAGTAAAAGGCATTTATACCTAAGAAAACAAAATATTAATTTTGACTACAGTAATTATTTTCATAATTAACATTTGTTCAGCAAAATGCAATTTTTAATGTGAACTAATGAGTGTGTTAGGAGGAAACAGCCATACATAATGTATAGGAGCATTTGTGTACTCCACAAATCCAGAGAGGAACAGTGGATGGGCAAATATGAAAATAATATCCCATATACTGTGCAACGATGTGTCATTCATTATTGTATAATGATAGCACTTGAAATCTTGTATTTTGTTGGGGCACCTGGGTGGCTTAGGTGGCTAAGTGTCCAACTATTGGTTTCAGCTCAGGTCACCATCTCTTGGTTTGTGAACTTGAGACCCACGTCAGGCTCCACACTGTTAGCATGAAGCCTGCTTGGCATTCTCTCTGACCCTCTCTTTGCCCCTCCCCCTCTTGCTCTCTCTGCCTCTCAAAATAAATAACTTTAAATTTTTAAAAATATTTTATCATGTACTCATGCCCATTTTTGTAACATTGTAGCATAGTTGATCTTCTCTATTCCAGTTTTATTTCAGGAAAAAAATTGGGGCAAAATTATTTGTATTTGATTTCGTATCAAGAATAAGTTTAATAGGGGCATCTGGGTGACTCAGTTGGTTAAGTATCTGACTCTTGATTTTGGCTCAGGTCATGATTTCACAGTCATGAGATTGTGCCCCACAGGTCTGGCTCTGCACTGGGCTTAGAACCTGCTTAAGATTCTTTCCCTCTTCCTCTGCCCCTCCCCCACTCGTGCACAAGCCCTCTCAATCAATCAATAAACAAACAAACAATAAAACTGTTAAATTATTCATAGTTAGTTAAGAGAAAAACTCTCCAAAATGGGTAAGTTCTATTGGGAAATATGCATCTTCATAGTAGGATAAATCACTGGTAAAATTTAAAAAAAAAATAATAAAAGATTGGTTTTAAAAAATCAGTATTTTTGTTTTATTCCAAGAAAATAAAAAGCATGTATCCAGAAAACTTTGAAATGATGTCTTGAGTATCTGGTGATCAGAAACATTAAAAACTAAAGCAATAAAACCATTGTTTTCTAACAAAAAATGGCAACATCAAAATTTTGATAGTTTTTGATAGGGCTAAAAAACACTCTCATACACTCTAATTTATGTTTTATTGTTATTTTAATGATTTTTTGTTTATTACATTGATAATTCATTATTACATGCTGGAAATATTTTGACATTTTTTTACAGTGATCTCCTTTAATGATAAAGTACGTACTTAAACGGTGCAATAATTTATCTTGGTTTCCGTATATTATTTCAGTAAATGATGACTTTCCTTTGTAACATTTATATATATGATTTCTGTTTTGTGTTGTGTTGGGTTTAATGAAAATGCCCTGGGATTTCAGTATAAATGTCGGTGCTTCCTTTGGTTTTCTGATAAAGGCAGTTTACTTGTTATTTCTATATTCCTTAGAGATGGTCTTTTGCTTTCTTTTTTAAATTATCGGTATCAAATAAACTTTGTACTTAATCCATCATAGTACTTTTTGGTTTTTTCAGATCCTGTTTTGTTTTCTCTTACCCTGTGTGTGGAACCACTGAGGGAATGGAACTTCATTATCAGATGTGTGCTCTTGGTTATTCTTTGCTTGACCTTGGGCTCTGCCATTTTCTTTTATAGGCAGTTTTCTCTGAGATGTTTGGCTTATCATCAGCCTGTGCAGTATCCAGTTTTTATAATGTATTCTCTTTGAACATAGAAAATGTTCAACTTACTCATATCACATTCTAACCTACATCATATCTACTTATGACGACAGGAATTTCTAGTATTTCAGAGCATTTGTATTTGGCTATGTACAAATTTGTATTTGTTACAAAACAATTGCACACCTTTCCTGTTTTGTTTAAGATTTGTTGAATTTTATAAAGATACTTGTAGTTTGATGGCACTTATAGTAAAGAAACAATATACTGTGTACACTTGCAATATACCAGGCCCTCTTCTAGGCACTTTATTTTTTTTTCAGTTTTTATTTAAACTCCAGTTAGTTAACATACAGTGTACTATTAGTTTCAGGTGTACAACGTAGTGATGCAACAATTCCGTACAAAACCCGGTGCTCATCACGAGTGCACTCCTTAATTCCCATCACCTATTTAGCGCATCTCCCCACCCGCCTCCCCTCTGGTTTGTTCTCTGTAGTTAGGAGTCAGTTTCTTTGTTTGTCTCTCTCTTTTTCTCTATGCTCATTTGTCTTGTTTCTTAAATTCCACATATAAGTGAAATCATATGGTATTTGTCTTTCTCTGACATATTTTGGTTAACATAATACTCTCTAGTTCCATCCATGTCGTTGCAAATGGCAAGATTTCATTCTTTTTTAAGGCTGAGTGATATTCCATTGTATAGCTATACCACATCTTCTTTATTTAGTAATCAGTTGATGGACATCTGGGCTGCTTCCATTATTTGCTTGTTGTTGATAATACTGCATCAAGGGTGCATGTAGGCAGTTTCTTTTTATTTTTATTTTTACTTAATTTAATTAATTTTTTTCCAAGTCAGCCATGACTTAGCTTGCCAAGAGCTTAGTGAGAGTGGCTCTGCAGACCACGGTGCAGCCCTCTTGGCACTTGATTTTTAAAACTTACACTTACATCCTGAAACACTTTGACTCCATTGATTAGACAGTAAGTTTGAGAAAAACAAAAACAAAAACATACAGCCAAGGGCAAGACTAGGTTTCAACCCAAAATGTAACTGATATCTCTAAGTTCTCTGTGTCAAATATGCATTTCTGTTGAAGATATCCTAGATTAAATATTGCTCTTTCTCAGTCTCTCTTGCTCCTTCACTCCACTTCTCTTTTCCCTGTGTGTGTGTGTGTGTGTGTTTGCATGAACATGTGTGAGTTAGCATAGACTTTCACAAAAAATGTAAGGAGACCTAACTGTTGGGTAGGGAGTGGGGAATAATTTGAATTTTAGCAAATGAAGTTAAATCTGTATTATTCACAGTAATTGAAAATCAGCAAACACCACTACAACATAATACTATCATGGCAAATACAGGGGTGGGACAGTTAATAGACTACATTTATGAGGAATTAGTGTATCCAGGGATCTGTAATCTTGTTAAAATATATGGCATTGTAACTGTCATTCATTATTGCTAAATGTTTTGTTAGATGATGCACTTCCTTACTCATTTATTTTAGTTTATTGTTTTTTACATCTAACTTTTTATCAAGATAAAGAAAAAAACTCCAATTAAGAGAGTTTTGAGAAACTATATTAGAAAGATAAAATTTAGTATTCTGAAGTCTGCTTATTTACACATTCTTTCTTCTCTTCCAGAATATGTACCACTTAGGCCAGGAGTTATCTTATTTATATTTTTATCCATTGCACCTGGGAGGATGTCTGTTACTAGAACTGGCTCCTTAAACATTTGGTAAAAATCAAATCAAATGGTAGATGCCCATAAGTAGTTCAGCTTAATTTAAGTATGTTTCCATATTGTTGGTAGATCCAAACTTTTAATCCAGACTCTATGTTATTTTTTCCTCAGGTTTCATAAATAAATTAACAAAGTATTGACATAAAACAAAAACAGTGGTTTGCTCCTCAGTTAGCTATAAGAAACTTTTTTAAAAGACAAAGTTTGGCTTCGAGGCAATTTTCCCTTCTCTTTTGAACCTTTAACGCCATACTAATAAAAAGCATTGGTATAGTGTTGAGCATGAACCTTATGAAGCGATAACATCTATCCACTAAATGTGCTAAACTGTTCTAATTGAAAACAATATTCAGCAATACCATTAAGGTAATTAGAAGCTCTATTGTAAATTAACAACTTTAAGAAAACTAATTTTCCAGATAGGACTACATGGGTAATGCAGGCAAATATGTACCTAATAATTGTGATTTTAAAAGTATGCTTACTCTCTAAAGGAACATTTTAAGACTCAATATTTTCTAATTGTTACTTTCATTTAACTTTTCAATAGTTGAAGCTCTTTCTCTCTTAAAATCGCATTGACTTTAGACCACATAGTTTATAGTGCATCAACTGCTTATTTTCTTCTAGATTAAAATAGCATTGTAGTACTTTTGAGTTGTATATACTGTGCTTTGTTCTAGAGACATTTTGAAAACAGGCAAAAAAAATAGATACCTAAAAAGGTAAAATTTCTCACTTAAGAGATATGTATAAAGAAACAAAGGGTAGAAACAGTAGTTAATGTAAACTATTATTAAAATAGAAAAAAAAAGTCTAGGAACAAAAATAACAATGCTATATTCATGCTATTCATATGTCCAAACTCTTTTTGGTAAATCTGATTAATCATGAAGAGTAATTCTTTTGGACTATTTACTGCTACTCTAAAATATAAATATAGCAAACCTAACACCTGGAAAAATGGAGTCACATTTATCAGTTGTACCCACACTTAAAGTATTCTGTGTAATCAGTGTTGTGTCACTGTTTTCTGTAAGAATTACAGTTTCAGGCACATGCTTGTTGAAGACACATAGTATAAGTCACACTGAAGTAATGATAGAGAAGGAGCAATATGGATAAAAGCTTACATTAATCCCAGTCTTGTTTGTGAGGTCTTTTATGATTTCCCAAAGTAAAGTAGATATCCCTGCTACCTCCTCCATTATACCAAGTAATTCCCCAAATCTAACTCTCAGTAGACATCACTGTAGTTAATTTACCACTTTCTGTTCTGGTCTCTGTATCTTCATTTGGAGACATAATTTTTGCAGTATCTGCTGTTAATATAGTACCTGGCACAAAGTATGTATAAAGTAAGTACTAGATAAATGCACAAGTAAATGGGTGGGTTTAACCAGTTAGTCTTTGAAAGTTACAAATACCTTGAAGCCTAGAATATTCTACATGGATAGTTAACATATGCTTATTAAATCCCTCTAAATATAGAGTTGTTATAATTTAAATATTTTCTTACATGTTCACCTCCTCTGACCTATGAACTCTTCCAGGGAAGGAAACTCTTACCTACTTTTTTATCTCCAAAGCCTACCTCAGTATCTAAGTCTGGATAAACTTTTAATGAACTCTGTATAAACAAAGATCTAGAGGCAGGCCAAGAAGAATTGGTCAGAACATCTTTTTATTCACCTCATTACAAAGTGACCTTATAATCTTTGAAAAGATAGGAAGCTGAAGACATCTCCCCTTTCCTTCCTCCTTCCTTCCTTTCTCCCATTCTGTTTATCCTATTTGTGTATACTAACATACATTCACATACATATGTGTTTGTGTGTGTGTGTACAGAAAGACAAACTTTCACTAAATCCTGAGTTACGTGAAACTAGAGGTTGTTCTAATTGTATAAAACCGTTCATTGCATAAATCAAAAGCCGTGCTAATGGCCTGTTTTATTTAACCTGATAATTGTCTCTTGTCCTTGTTCTATATACTTGCAAACTATTATAGAGAATGAGAATATTTGTATTTTTGCTACAACTATGAGAAGTTGCCTTGATTGATAAATAGGTGATTACTTTATCCATTCAGATAATGGGATTGACATGCTTTCAGTTCACCAAACAACTTTCAAAAACTTCTTTGAGTGGCAAAGGACTCAATGATGTTATGAAGCAAAAATAGGGAAGATATTTTAGTCAAAATTCATTTTAGTGATAACTAAAAACTAAATTGTATTTTGTTTTGTTTTGCCCAAAAAAGGCTTTTAATTGTATTTCTGCAAGAACACTGGGAAAGTAAATATACGAAGAATAGTATAACATGAACTCTGAGTAACAAAGTATTTAAAAATCACAATTTCTTGTAAAGTTTCATAAGCTTGATTCATATTTAGTAATTATGGAAATGAATCATTGATTTTTTTAAAAAATTCTATTTGAATAACTGAAGTAATCAGTGCGAACAACTCTATTCCTTGCTGTTCTATTGATTGAAATATACTTGTGAACGTCAGTGGGACTTTTGAATATTACAGATCACACTCATTTTGGTCAGTGATCTATCACAGATGATTGGTATTAAGAACCCGGCTGTGCCCTCTTGTTCTACTGATATTTTCAACAGTTTTTTTTTCCTCCATAATAATTCAGAAAACTATAGATGAAACTCTGGTTGTTCATCAGTCACACCGGATTAATTGCCCTAAGTATCCCAAATCAGGAATAACAATTAAAAACAAACAAACAAAATTTTTAACAAAAACAAAGGAAGAAAATAATTTGAAAAGAAAGAAAAAGTTCATCCAGCTAGAAGTCAGACTCTGACCTACCCTTAAATGTGAAAAATAATCAACACACATACACATGCATGTTCTAACCCTAGAGCAGTTTATTTATTTTTTTAGAGCAGTTTCTTAAGTAGAGTAAGGATCACTCCTCTCTAAAACAGTGTCCTACAAGCTTTTCAAACACTTTTTTAGTTCAAGTCCTCTGAGAGGCAGGTGCCAAAATGCAATTAGATCCACAATACATTTATTAAGGGACTGCCTTTCAGAGAGAGTGGAGAGGGAGCCTAGAATGTCTGGGAGAATTGTTAGTCGGGTGTGAAGATCTGACCTTGAATGAAGGTGAGAGGGAAGGAAGGAGGGTTAGGTAAATGCTTGATTTATTGCCATGCAGTTCTAAGGGAAGTTTCAGCAAAGCCAATAAGGAATCCTTGAGCCAATGCACCATTAGAAGTCTGGCGTGTCCCAGGAGCCCGATTGCTTCCCTCTCGCTGCCACATTCAGCCATAGGTGGAAGCATTTGTAAGAAATAAGCCCTCAGCAGAAATGTAGTGATGGACTTCTAGAGCATACCACCGGGGGGCTGTCAGTTACTTTTTCTGCACTCCGAGATCTGAAAGCCTCCTTCTTATGGCTGCCTCACTCACCCTGTGCCGGGATTTGCTCTAGACTCATTCCAAGACACAGACATTAATCCACTGTATTTTCTGAAATAGTGACACCAGAAATCCACCTTCGACTGTATCTCATGGCAGGAGAGGAAATACAGCTGTTGCCTCAAATATAGACACACAAGTGAATGTAAATTTTATTAAGTGGAAGCCTTTGGGGCCAAGAATCAGACTTCTCTCAGGTCATTATGAACAGTCAGGGACATGTGTACTTTTCTGCAGCAAAACAACAGCAGATTAAATGATCTGCCACAGACGTGTAAAACTCTGTGTCTACAATTTTTCCCAAATTTCCAGTCACCCTGAACATTTTCAAGAGACAGTATAAACCATTATGACCTATTATGAATCTCATTGATTATATTATAATAGGGTTATTTTCCCAACAGACAAATTCTGCAAAGCACATACAGAAGTAGATTGACCAATAAACAAATTAATCCCTTGGAAGCACAGGAATTTCTAGAAGCAAATATAGATAAATTGATAGAGACATTCTTAACATTCTATTTCCAAAATATTAACTAGTTTTAAAAAAAGGAAATTGAAAAACAAAATGATGGGCTGATGAACTCTGCCAAACATAACGTTTGGTTATGAAAAGCCTCTTTGGATTTTAGGTGTCCTATTGTTACACAGTCATTTATTTAGATTTCAAGAGCAATTTAGTCATTGCAACAGTTCGAATAGCTGACTAGCAAAATTCATAGACAAATCAACAAAATTTTATCGTGAGGGATGTAACCAAACTTATAGAGAGGCTAAGTTAATGGTATGTGAAATTTCTTATTTCTACTTAAAACATTAGGAAGATGATGTAGTACTTTCAGGAATAAGGGACACTGGATGTAAAGAAGAAAAATCAAAGTGTTAATAGATTTTCAGTTCTTTCTGGATCATGTCATTCTACTGAGCAGGAAAGTCAACAAAGTCAAGTGTGCCAATAAGCCTATTAAAGAACTTCTCTAAAGTATGTTGAAAAAGAACTGGCAATCATACTATTATCATTAGATACATGTTAAGTGCAGCCTGAAGAAAGCAAACTTCACTTTAGCGATTCATATTTCTAGAAAAGGAGGCCCTTTTGCCACTGTAAAATTGCAGTTCATCAAATTTATTTTCTCAAAGAAAATTTATTTTCTCAAATTTATTTTCTCAAAGTTACCAATATTATATTGCATGAAGAAAAATATATTGCAATTCCTTCTCTTTAAAAATTGTTCATGCTCGTGTTTTCTAGCCGTATGGTCTGTTTTCCTATCTGCAGACTTTGCTATGCTCAATTTCATTTCTTCTTATTCACAGATTGATTACATTAGTGTGATCACTTAAACCATTTGAAATGTGTTGTCTTTAGATTATCAAATAATATATATCTAAGCCTCTCCCTCTTCTCTACAGAGATAGGACATTTTTTATTCACTTTCCCATTGGAACTTCAATACATTCTATATTTCAAAAGTAAGAAAAAGATAATTGAATTTATCATCAATTTTGTTTTAATTTTTCCAACTTGTTTGATATATAATTTTTCATAAGATGAGTTCTGTAACATTCTCTGCCTCGTCATCCTCAATATCCCCTGTAAAGAAAACTAGTGTTCAGCCTATCAATGATTTTCTTCTGCAGAGGTCTTTGAATTAATATGTACAAAACCATAATTGTCCTAATTAAGGAAACTAGGCAATAAGTGTACCTATTTTCCAGAATCTGTTAGGTATAATTAATGTAATATTCTCCTCTAATTCCTTAAGTCATTTATCTAGCCTCTCTTCTATACTTGGTTCACAATTTTTTTTCTCTGTGTGTGTGTGTGCAGGCATGCCTGTGTGCATGTGTGTGTGTTGACATTAGCAGCTAGTATCTCTTTGTTTATAACTAACGGACCCAACTTTTTGTTGTTTGGTTTTTTTAATTTAATTTATTTCTGGGGAGAGAGAGAGAGAGAGACAGAGCATAAGTCAGAGAGAGGGACAGAGAGAGAGTGAGAGAGAGAGAATCCCAAGCAGGCTCCATGCTCAGCACAAAGTCCACCACGAGACTCCATCCTACATCCCTGGGATCATGACCTGATACTAAAAGTCGGATGCTCAACTGACTGAGCCACTTAGGCACTGGGGGGATGAAGTTTTTTGGACATAGAGTTTTACAATAGTGTTTTTGTTAATCCCCATTTTTTTTCTTTTTTCCCCTTTTTTCTTTCTGCTTTGTTGATGTTCTTGTTGTTGTTTCTCTCTGTTTCTAGCCATGAAATAAATTTGACTTGATACTTTTATCTCTGGGTTTATGTGAATTCTATATATTGATAATATCACATTTTGTTTTATTTCTTCTGAATAGTCCAGAGTTGATTCTCTATAACTGCTTTGTAAATAATTCCACAAATCAAGCAGGCAAATTCCAACTATTTCCAACCTGGGCAGAGTATCTAGGATATCATCTCTTTGTCAGTATCTTTCATGCAGCTGATAATATTATTAAGATCTTCCTGGACCCCGACTTCCACCATATCACACTGAATTCTTTCTTAGGTATATCTTGGCCATGTCTCACTTTTTAAGTCCTTACAGAATCTAGCCATATCAGTTTCTCTTGAATCTCTCCTCTGATGATAGGAAGAGGAAATGCCACTTATGTATAATAAATTTAATTCAAGATACATTCAAATTCTTCAAGATCAAACATGGTTTTCACTGTATTTCTTATTCCTAGAGTGCAGGAACAGTAGGAAAAAAAATGGAATTCTTAGGGGGAAAAATAAAGCTAAGATCTTTAGAGCCACATGAAACTCTAACAGACAAGAGAACAAAAATATGCTCTGTGAGTTGATGAAATATTTAAGGAGGAATCTGCATAACATCTCAAAAAGCATCTATGGCATTCTACTAATAAGATGCATAAAAATTACTGCAAGGTACATATTAATTACGAGAGATTTTACCTTTCAATAGATCTGCAAAGCATTCCAAGACTACTTAAAAAAAATAAAAACCTGACATCAGTCACTTTCTGATGACTCAACACTAATTAAAAACCATTCAAGAAAAATTTCCTGGATTCCTGTTATAAATAATCTTGCCAAGTCCTTCTAATCACTCTTGCCATTATTAAGTATCAGAATTTAAGGTCTGGAATGTGCATTTCAGGAACTACAAGAAACTATCTGTATCTGATAATGATGCCAAGACCCCTTCTAAGCATTGGATTCTGCAAGTTTATTGTTTTGTTCATAAGTGCTTCCATGATCATTTTTGGCCATTTTACTTGTTGTAGGAGAGATTGTGCTACTTTGTCATGGACCTTAGAGGCACGTGTTCTGGTCCAGTTGAATTTCCCAGACTAAGGGCTTCCAAGTATATGAAGAAGCTCCTTAGTGGCCTAGAATGTGTTTGCAGCCACATGTTTTATATATATCACACTTAGAAAACTCAATACTATTCAGTATGTTGTGAAGGCCATTTTGTCATTAGCAGCTATATTCTGTCTTAGGAGATAACAGATATTTTTAAATCTCATTCAGTGGTTTTTTAGAGAATCAAGCTACCAGATATTCTCAGTCATTTTTTTTCCTTGAGATAGAACTAAGTTTCCTGAATTGAATGCCGTGCCACGATGCAAATTAAATATAGGTAAATAAATAATCAGTCCAGGATTGTACACTTTAAAAGCATGATTATTACTGAGTGGATTCAGAAAATAATTTCCACTGTAGGGACTTGATCTAGGTGCTAAATATGAATACATAGATTCATCAGGATGAATGATGAATGAAGGCTTCCATTATTATTCCTAACAGACAGACTACCATCTAGCAAATGTAAAACTTCTAGCCAAACAAAAAGATACTCCTGATGGAGGGCAGGGAGAAAAACACCTAAGCTATAAAATATGACCACTGAAAAGTAGAAAATTAGTTTTATAGTTGGAAATCACTGTCTATGGCATCCATAGGTAGGTTTCTGGGATGGCAGTCTTACTAACATAATTGGGCCTTAGATTACTCAAGTGACAAATATCAAATGATATTACTGAGGAAAGTATATATTTTTTTAAAATCCCAGTTCTTCAAATTTAGAATATGAGAACAGACTTGTTTCTTATCTAAAAATGGAGTTTTATAATATCCCCTTCATACACCTACTTACTAACAGGTGTTTAACAGTGTTAATAAATTTTCATTCTGGAGAATTTTCCCTTTAATACTATAAAAAATTGCAATCCCTGCATTTGTTTAGTCAGTTTCATGTAATCAGGTTTTATATTGACTGTAGCACCAGGCCTCCTAAAACCATATTCTTGAATTGAAAACTAAAACTGGAATGAGATTTTGTATGAGAAGTCATTGAGGACAATCACATATGCTATAACCATTCCAAAGATCAGAAGAAATAACAAAAATAAAGCTACTTTTGTTGTTGTTGTTGTAGTATTTTACATACCCACGACTTATTTATTTTATAACTTGAAGTTTGTACCTTTTGATTCCCTTCACCCATTTTACCTATCCCCTACTCCTTACTTCTGACAACCACCTATCCTGTGTATCTATGAGCTTGGCTTTTTTTTTTTTTTTTAATTTCACATATAACTGAAATCAAATGATATTTGCCTTTGTCTGACTTAACTCATTTATCATAATGCCCTCAAGGTTAATCCATTTTTCGCAAATGACAAGAATTCATTTTTTCTTACAGCTGAGTAGTATTCTGTTGTGATACATATACCACATTTTCTTTCTATTCATCCATTGATGGACCCTTAGGTTGTTTTCATATGTTGGCTATTGCATGTAAATAATGTTGCAGTCAACACTGAGTTGTATCTACCTTTTAAAATTAATTGTTTTCAGTTTCTTTGGATAAATATCCAGAAGCGGAATTGCTATAGCATATGATAGTTCTACTTTTAATCTTTTAAGGAGTCTCCATACTCTTGTCCATAGTGGCCAGACTAGTTTACATTGCAACAGTGTACAGGGTTTCCTTTTGTCCACATCCTTGCTAATACTTGTTACTTCTTATCTTTTTGATAATAGCCATTCTAACAGGTGTGAGGTGATTTCATCTTAGATTTTTGATTTGCATTTCCCTGATGGTTAGTAATTTTGAGCATCTTTTCATGTGTCTGTTGACCATCTGTGTGTCTTCTGTGGAAAAAAAAATGTCTATTCAGATCCTTTGTCCATTTTCTAATTTGTTTTTTTGTTGTTTTGCTGTTAAATTGTATGAGTTCTTTATATATTTTGGATATTAACCCTTTAACAGATAAATTATTTGCAAATATTTTGTTCTATTTCTCCTAGTCCTCCCATTTTCTCTGTGATTTCTGATATCAGGATTAGAGTTAAATTGGAAATTTTTAAATTGCCATTTTATTCCATTTATTTTTGAATTATTAATAATGTTACCCACAAATTATATTGGGAAATTGTAAATAGAAATCTGAAACATGACACGCATAGGCAATGTCAAAAGTTCATAAATAGTAAAAGTAAAACCAATGAATTACCAAAGTTGGGATTAGTAAATGCTTTATTGTGCACAAACCAAAACCTCATGAACTTAAGAGCCTTCAAACCAAAATGTAGAATGAGGCTCTGGACCTATATTTTTATGCAGCAGCATATATAGTGAGGAGGCAATGACGGTTTATTCTTCATGGCCTTTGATTATAATATTAGAATTTTCTTAAATGATAAGGAATTGTTTAATGGTTGCCACATGTCAAATTTGCGCAACAGTGTAAGTTTTGCGTATGATTTCCAGAGGCATAAACAAGAAATGGCCCAGGTCAAGTTAGTCTTGCAAAATACAGCAAATTAAGCTTTGCTTGTTGGACTGAACTGGTTTTGTCTGCTCAGGAAATTTTCAAGGCTTGTCTCTGGTTTTTATTTTAACAGCACACAAAATTGAATGGCCATTTACTCTATATTGAAATGAATATAAAAACATTTCAGTTGGGCAACAAATCTTTTGATATTGCTATAGTCAGTTCCATACTTGGAATTCACGAGAGATTTTAGAGAGACAAATCTTTAAGGAAATCCAGTGGTATCCTGCTGATTCTACATTTATTATTTTCTCTTTTTTGATAATAAATGTTGCCATAAAGCTCCTGTAGAAAGGATTTGAGAAGAGTTCCAAATACATTCACAAATAAGAGAAAGTAAACAGGATAGGTATATTTTTATGCAAATAAAGCTATTAATATGGAAATCGGTGAAATAGAAAAGTTCTTTTTAGCAGAAAATCACAATTTTTTCAAACATTCAAAGAATTCATTTACTTTCCTTTAAAACGCTATGTATCCCAAATATATCAATTGGGTTGATATCAAAAGCTAGATCTTTTATCATAATTTTTGTTCACAGAGTTAGAAAATAAAACAAGTTTTCTATTCTTTATTTAACCAAAATACTAACAATATTCCAAAAATTCATGTGATAACTGATATTTGAAATCTGAAACTTTGTGGTTTTGTTACTCTTGATAGTACAATACTGTATAATATATATAACCATAGCAGGGCCTGAACTCAACTTTAACTGATAAGTGAGGCTTCTGGCACATAGCTGTAATAAAAATTATGTTTTCCTACTGTTTTGTGGACTATGGTACCTATTTATTTTATTTATACACTAGCTCATGGTGTGAAATCCTCCTATTTGTTTGGACTGCTGACTTCTAGAGTAAGAGTTTATTTCCTCATGTATTCTGTATTTATGGGAGTGGACTCATCTTCAGAAGTATATTGTGAGGGTAACACATGCTCTGGTGTTTAGAAGTTTGTCCCTTTGGGAAAATTGCTTTTTAGTGTAGTTTAGTTTTTCCTTTTGTCAGTTTTCTACGTAATCAATTTAAGACCAAGTTACACATTGACATCTCACTTAGGAGTTCTCAGCCTGATTGGCTAGTGGAATTTAAACTCTGTTCTGCAGTACACATGATTCAAATTTAGGTTTTGAGTGAATGGTTCCATTATTCACTCATAAATTAGGGCAGATGACCAGCTCTTATTTCTAGTTTGATAAATGGGATAAAGTTTCTTCTTCCCTTTATGTAACAAACTCGCTTTTACCACCTTGTTTTCTTGGGGCTTATAGTCATAAGAAAATTAACCTCTAAGGATAGATACAGTCCCCCAGCCTGTAAGGACCATGTTTGGCTTCAACTCCTGATTACTGCTCTGACTGTGAGATTGTTCTTCATTTCCGCATGTCTTTTCTAAAACTATGCTTATTTTAAATGTTAATTATGTACAGTCCCAAGTAATTTTAAACAAATATGAATACAATAAGCAGCATTGGTACTTTCCAACATACATATGATTCCATCCAGAAGTTGTTACTTGTTTATTTTTAACATTCTGGGTTTCTTTTTCACAATGGTGTCAGTATAGCAACTTGGATATTATTTTTTGTGTTGTAGGATTGAGCAAATGAGTAAATATACTGCTGTTTGAAGCCAGAATTCTTTTTTTAAGTTTATTTATTTACTTATTTTGAGAGAGAGAGAGAGAGAGAGAGAGAGAGAGCGCACACACGAGCACAATGGAGAAGGGGGAGAGAGAGCCAGAAAGAGAGAATCCAAAGCAGGCTCTGCACTGTCAACACAGAGCCTGAGGCGGGTCTCAAACCCATGAAATGTGAGGTCATGACCTGAGCCGAAGCCAAGAGTTGGACACTCAACTGACTGAGCCACCCAGGCACTCCTGGAGCCCGAATTCTTGATATAAGAGAACAGAGATACAAAGATACAGAATGGCAGAAGATCGGAATTCAATTATAAATATGCAATTATAATTACATAATCAAAATGGACAAACTAATATCCTGCACTGCCTCTTGATGTGAAGACACATGTCATAGATACTGTATCTGCCAAAAAGAACAATGTGAACTTAATCATGATAAGATATTAGGCAAAGCTAAGCTGAAAGACAATTTATAAAACACATGGCAATTTATAAAACTTTGACTCTTCTGAAATGTAAATTTGAAAATGTAATGTTAACAAAAGATAAAGAGGTTAAGAACTATTCCAAATTAAAGAAAACATTTTAAAAAAGGAAATAAAGGCAATGAGTGATTTCAGTCAGAGACAATAAATGTATGTATTCATAATTAATTGCCTGGCACTAAAACTGTAGAACTGCAAAGATAAATGGAAACAACCACAGTAAGCAATAATGACTATCTAAAGGATGACCAACAAACAAAATTTTTATTAAAACAAAAACAGAAATGGGTACCTGGGTGGCTCAGTTGGTTAAGTGTCCAACTTCGGCTCAGGTTATGATCTCAAGGTTTGTGAGTTCGAGCCCCGTCAGGCTCTGTGCTGACAGCTCAGAGCCTGGAGCCTGCTTCAGATTCTGTCTCTCTGCCCCTCCCCTGCTCATGCTCTGTCTCTCTCTGTATCTCAAAAATAAATAAACATTGGAAAAAAATTTAAAAACAAAAACAGAAACAAAAACAAAACAATTTTAACATTAAAAAGACCTTAGAAAAATTATATCGTGTCCTGCCTTGAATTTTGTAGCCAGGTAATCTGCCATTTAATAATCCAGCCAAAGTTTTGGAAAATATAAAAAGGTTGGATTATTCACCAACCTTTTCTAAAAAAAAAAAATGTGTGAAGTGTGTAGTTTAACAAAAAGGCAATTAATTATGAAAGAAGGAAATAAAGCAATAGTGAAAAAGATATAGATACAATTTATTGTATTTAGTATTGTTTATAAAATAAAAGATAACTAATTTGCTAGCAGGAAGATTACGAATACACTGGAAGTAAAATGCAGTTTTAACATTTAGGAGATATATAGTTTGAAGCTGAAAAAAATTGAAAATCATTTTATAAAATAAGAAACTGCATATTGCTTTGTAAAGTCATTGAAATTAGAGCAAAATAAATTTAAAAAGAGTATCTGGCAAAAATTAGAGATAACAAAATAAAAAAGTGTTTGAAAAGCTTATTAAGATGAAGATAATTTGCCTGTATGTATACTGGGTTAGTTTTTTCTTTTAATGTTTATTTATTTTGAGACAGAGAGTCCATGTATGTGCCCATATGCGAGTGAGCAGAGGAAGGTTAGAGACAGAGAGGTAGAGAGAGAATCCGAAGCAGGCTCCACACTGTCAGCACAGAGTCTTAATGAGGGGCTCAATCTCATGAACCATGAGATCATGTCCTGAGCCAAAATGAACAGTTGGACACTTAACCAACTGAGCCACCCAGGTGCCCCTTGGTTAGTTTTTGAAGTCAATAACTTAGTGACTTAAAATAGCAATTTATTGTCACCTCTCACTTTCTGAATATTTATGGACTCACCTAAACTGTTCTTGCTGAGATTTTCTGATACTGTTGCAGCACATGGCAGGTGAGACTTGAATGTTTCTATAGAAGATTCTATAGCTATAGCATAGCTTCTATGCTAATATATTTTTCTTAATGTTGTCTTTCATGTAGCTAGCTTGGGGTTCGTCACAGTATGATGGCCATAGGGTAATTAGATTTTTGCCTGATGACTGGTTTCCTCAGGAAAAACAATCTGAGAGCCAGGAAGCAGAAGTTTCCAGGCTCTAGACTCAGGCTCAGACACTTGCACAGGATCACTTCTACCATATTCTGTTTGTCAGAGCACTCAGATAGCACACTGAGATTCAAGGGGATGGGGAATCACTTCACAAGAGAAGTGCCAAAGGGTTTGTAGCCATCATTGAACTAACAGAGTCACTTTCTGAGGTTTGTATTATTTGACTTCTTAAAAGCTTTCGACATTGTCTTTCTTACATTTTTTGACAGTGTATCTTTCTAATGTTCTCCATATTGCTATGACTGCTCCTTCTCTATACCTTTGGTGGATTGCTCTACTTTACTAAGCACACACATTTTAGTGTTTCTGAGTTTATTTTGAATCATTTTCATTTTTCTTTCTATATCTTTTTACTTGATCTTTTGCAGGTTCATGTTTTAAAGTAACATCTTTATTTTTTATTATTTTTTAATGTTTATTATATATATACATATATATGTGTGTGTATATATATATATATATATATATACATATATACATATATATATATATAGAGAGAGAGAGAGGGAGAGAGAGAGAGAGAGAGAACAAGCAGGCAAAGGGCAGAGAGAGAGAGAGGCACGGAATCTAATGCAGGCTCCAGGCTGTGAACTATCAGCACAGAGCCCAACATGGAGCTTGAACTCACGAGCTGTGAAATGATGAACTGAGCCAAAGTCAGGTGCTTAACCGACAGAGCCACACAGGCACCCCAACATCTTTATACTTTATATACTTTTCTCAAATAATGATCTTCAATCTCTCCATTCAACTCGAGTCTCATATAGTTTATTGCATTCTTCTATTTGCACTTGTATCTCCCATTGTCATCTCAAACTTACCATATCCAAAATGAGATTGTCAAAATACTCTTCCCTTCTTCCCCACGTTCCTCAGTTACTCCTCTGGGGGGAAGAAAGAAAGAAAGAAAAGAAAAGAAAACAAGTATCAGCACCTATACCACTATAGATAAGTTGTCTAACAATATGCCAGTTTTCAAGGTATAATCTCAAATTTGTTTTTCATCCAACCCTTTCCTTTGGTCTCACAAAGACGCCACCTGTAAACTCTGCTAATTCTACCTCTGAGCACAACTGTTGTATCTGGTCTTTTGTTCTACTCTCTTGCAAACTGTAATGGTAGCTGGCCAATGAAATATTCCTTTTGTATACACTTTTTTTTGGCCTACATTACACAGGAGGAAAAATAACGCTTCAAAATATAAATAAGATAAGCTTTACCTTGACTCTTTCTAACTTTCCTATTTTGGATCTATTAAAAAAAAAACAACAACAACTATATTTGATACTTCAACAGAAATCTCAGGTATCATCACCATTATTTTTAATAAAAAATTTATTTCTACTAGTATCTTATAGTTCATGCCCCAATGTTTCACCGAAATTAGCAGAGATAATTTTACCACTGATTATTTTAGCCATATATAGTTATCTTTAAATGTTAGTGCTTTGGGGTGCCTGGGTAAGTGTCCAACTCTTGATTTTGACTCAGGTCATGATCTCATGGTCATGTTGAACCCCACATCAGACTTCCCTGTGGGTATGGAGACTGCTTAAGATTTTCTCTCTCCCTTACCCGCTGCCCACTCCACTCACGTGCACACGTGTGCTTTCCCTGAAAAAAATTAAAAAAATAAAAGTAAATGTTACCGCTTTTCATCGTTGTTAATCCTTCCTTCCACCTTCTGCTCCCAGCAATCATTTGTAGTATGCCCCCCTTCTCAGAATGTACATAAATAGAATCAGCCAGTATAAACTTATTTTGTTCAGTTTCTTTCACTCAGTATAATTAATTTAATATTCTTACATATTGTTACATGTACCATTAGTCCATTCCTTTGTATCACTGAGTAAAATCTAATTGTAAGGAAGAACCACAGATTTTTCATGCATCATTTGATGCATCATTTCTAGTTCTGGGTAATTATGAATAGAAGTGATATAAATTTGGGGCACCTGGGTAGCTCCGTGGGTTAAGTATCCAACTTTGGCTCAGGTCATGATCTCACGGTTCGTGGGTTCGAGCCCACGTCAGGCTGTGTGCTGACAGCTCAGAGCCTGTAGCCTGCTTCAGATTCTGTCTCTGGCTCTCTCTGCCCCTCCCCAGCTTGTGCTCTGTCTCTCTGTCTCTAAAATAAATAAACATTAAAAAAATTTTTTTAAAAAGTGATATAAGTTTCACATGTAGGTTTTCATTGTGAATATTTGTTTCATTTCTTTTGATTAAATATCTAGGACAGGTTATGGTCAGTTTTAAATTTTTAAAGAAACTACCATGATGTTTTGCAAAGTGCATCTGTCTTTGCATTCTGATCAAGAAGTCTTGAGAGTTCCAGATGCTCTATATTCTCGCCAACAGTTGGTGTTGTCACTTTTTTTGGGGTAAATTTTACTGATTCTAAGAGGTGTGTACTACTATTTCTCTATGGTTTTAAATTATGTTTTCCTCATGGCTGATGTTATTACACAATTTTCATGTCTTTATTTGCCATACATAAAACTTATTTTTTTTTTAAACTGGACATCCAAACCTTTGCCTATTTTACAAATTGAAAGGGCTTCCTTTTGTTTTTAGTTATGAGAGTAATTTATACATTTTGGATACCAATCCTATATCAAATATTTGTTTAAAAAATTGTCCCAACCTTTCCCAATCCTTTCATTTTTTCAAGAGTCTTTTGAACAAAAACAATACTATTAATTTTTTTGAAGCTTAATTTATCAGTGTTTTCTATGCTTCATGTTTTTTCTGTCCTTATACAAAACGTCTTTGAAAAATCCAGGATAGCAAAAAAAATTTTTTTTTTATCATTTCTTCCTTCTAGAAGTCTTGTGGCTTTAGGATTTGTATTTAAGTCTATAATTTATTCCTATCTAAAGTTTTACATATAGTGCAAGATATGTTCAATGTTCTTTTTCCTTTTCTTTACCTTTCTTTCACATATGGATATCTGATTGTTCCAGCACCATTTGTTTAAAAAAAAGGTACCATTCATCCACTGAGCAGTCTTTATAATTTTGTGGAAAAACAGTTGACCATAAACAAGTAATTATGTTTTGGGGCTCTGTGTTTTTTCATCTATACTATGCTGTGCTATAGTTACTAGTAGCTTTATAGCTACTGATTCCTGAAATCAAATAGTGTGAGACTTTCAACTTCATTTTGTTTTTCAACATTGCTTTCACTGTTGAAGTACTTTCCTTTTACGTATAAAATTTAACAATCAGCTTGTCAAGATTTATCAAGTATCCTACTGGGGTTGTTAATGAAACTATTGAATCTATGGATATATTTGAAAGATTCTTTCAACCCATGAATGTTGTTTCCTTCCAATTATTTGCCTTCTTTAACTTCTGTGATCAATGGTTTGTGGTTTTATGTATGCAAATACTGTATTTATTTTTTTAGATTTCTATGTTATATATTCAACATTTTCAGAGCAAATGTTTTTTTTTCACATTTTTCTGATATCATAGTTTCAATCTTTTTCTGTTTTATTCCTATTTAAATTTCCAATTGTTCATTGGTAATGTAAACATAATTTTTTTGTGTATGACTTTGTATCCTGCAATCTCTCTAATTCAGTTTTTAGTTATACTACGTTTTTATTTTCTTCTTTCCCCAAATGACTTAGGGTTTTTCTATGCAGGCCATCTTGTAATCTGCAAATTTTTGTTTTCTTTCTTCCTTTCCAGTGTTTACATTATTTCTTCTTCTTGCATTATTACTCTGGGTAGGTTCTTCTGCATGATGTTAATTTGGAATGATACAAGCAGAAACATTTGCCTTGATGTGGATAATAGTGAAGTCATTCAGTCTTTATCAATGGATATGACATTATCTGTAATTTTTTCATTGATTTATTTTGCCATATTTAGCAACATTACAGTAATTACTAGTTTTCTGAGAGTTTTTATCTGAATGTGTTTCAAATTATATCCAAATGATTTTTCTGCACATAGTGACATTGCTATATGGTTTTCATTCTCAGTACTCCACCCATGTAAGGGACATTTATGTGGGATAATTCTTTAAGAGTGAGTGAAACAAAAGCATATTTTATTCAGGCAACTAGGATGTGTATTTTTCTGAAATTTCTTTTTTTTTTTAATTTTTTTTTTCAACGTTTTTTATTTATTTTGGGGACAGAGAGAGACAGAGCATGAACGGGGGAGGGGCAGAGAGAGAGGGAGACACAGAATCGGAAACAGGCTCCAGGCTCTGAGCCATCAGCCCAGAGCCCGACGCGGGGCTCGAACTCACGGACCGCGAGATCGTGACCTGGCTGAAGTCGGACGCTTAACCGACTGCGCCACCCAGGCGCCCCCTGAAATTTCTTTGTTGAAGACAGCAAAGTCCTTTGATTTTTATATGCTTTTTATTTCTATACCACAATTGATACATAAAAATTTGGGGGGAAAAGTCAATGTCACTTATTTGTAGGACATATCCTTACTAATTACACCACATACATTTTCATTCTAAATAAATTTTGTGTATCTGACTTGCTTCTCAGAAATTACCATGGTTCTTACTCCAAGAACCAAAAGATACTTCCCCATTATTTCTTCAATATTCTAAATGTATGCTTCACTTCCTTTTTTCCTCCTTAGAAATGTTTAGAAGTATTTATATAATAAATTTAAACTCTTTCATGTGACATAGTATAAGACTTTTGCAGGCCTGTGAAACTTTTCATTGTGCAAAAATTCCTTAACCACGTTGTACAAGAATTTCTTTACCAGACATATACTAAAGCCTCATGATAGACTGTTAAAAACTGAGAACAAACTGAGGGTTGATGGGGGGTGGGAGGGAGGGGAGGGTGGGTGATGGGTATTGAGGAGGGCACCTTTTGGGATGAGCACTGGGTTTTGTATGGAAACCAATTTGACAATAAATTTCATATATTAAAAAAAAATAAAGCCTCATGATAAATACTCTCAGAAAAATTAGAATAGAAGAAAACTTCTTCAATTGACAAAGGACATTAACAGGTAGTATATGAAAGACAAGAATGTCAGTTGTTACCACATATATTTAATCTTTCCTAGGTGCCCCTGCAAGTGCAATGAAACAAGAAAAGGATGAATTAAAAATAATGAAACAGAGTGCTTGGGTGGCTCAGTTGGTTGGATGTCTGACTCTTGATTTCAGCTCAGGTCATGATTTCACAGTTTGTGGGATCGACCCCACATTCAGGTCTGTGCTGACAGCAGGGAGCCTGCTTGGGATTCCCTCTCTCCCTCTCTCTCTGCTCCTCCCCCCCCTCCCACGTTTACTCTCTCTCTCTCTCTCTCTCTCTCTCTCTCTCAAAATAAATAAACATTAAAAAAAAAAAAAACTAGGAGCACCTGGGTAGCTCTGTTGGTTAAGCATCTGACTCTTGGTTTTAGCTCAGGTTGTGATCTGATACTTCATGTGTTCGAGCCCTGCATCCAGCTCACACTGACTGTGTGGAGACTGCTTGGGATTCTCTCTCTCTCTCTCTCTCTTCTTCTTCTTCTTCTTCTTCTCTCTGATCCTCTCCCACTCTCGCTCTCTCTCTGTTTCTCTCAAAACAAATAAACTTTAAAAGAATTTAAAAAATAATTCAACATGATTGTCTACAAGGAAAATGTTAATAAAATTCAAGAACAGTTATGAGACATGATAAATAATGTTTGGAAGGTTCCAGTATAAAAAGACTATGACTATGTTGATAGATAGATAGATAGATAGATAGATGTAGTTTTTTATATACTAATAAGAAACACTTGGAGAATGAAGTTAAACTTGTTATTTTCAAGCTTTAGTAAATGAGAAATTCTAAGGAATAAATTGAATAAAACTTTGTACAAAGCTAATACACTGGAAACTATAAAATATTTTGGGGCAGGTTAAAGAGGACATAAATAAATAGACAATGCTACTGGGTTGTAAGACTTAATTTGTTAAAATATCAATTTTCTCCAAAAATTATATTTGGATTAAACACATTCCCAATCAAGATCCCAGCAGTCTTTCTTATATAGCACTTGACAAGCTGTTTCTAAAATTGCTTAAAAATGTAAAGAACCTAGAATAGTCAAGGTATTTTGACAGAAAATTGGAAGACTTGTATGACCTGATCTCATGACTTACTTTTTTTTAAAGTTTATTTATTTTAAGAGAGACAGCACGCAAGGAAGCAAGGGAGGGGGAGAGAGAATCCCAAGCAGGCTCCTTGCTATCAGCACAGAGCCCAAAGCAAGGCTTCATCCCATGAACTATGAGATCATGACCTGAGCTGAAATTAAGAGCCAGATGCTTAACCTATTGAGCCACCCAGGTGTCCCTACTTAAAATATATATATATATATATATATATATTATAGACAATATGGAATTTACATAAAGATACATAGAGATGAATGGAACAGAAGAACGAATTCATGAGAAGATCCACATATATATGGTCGATTGATTTTAGACAAACATGCCAAGTTAGTTTATGGGGAAATAATAGTTTTGCAAGCAAATTTTACTGAAGCAACTGAATATCCATATGGAATATAATGAAACTCAAACCTTTTCTCAAACAAAGCATTAAAGTTATCTTAAAATGGACCATAGGCTTCAGGGTAAAAGCTAAACGATATTTCTAGTAAAAAACATAGAAGATTATTGTGACCTCAGGTTAAGCAAATATGGATTAGAAGAGCCACCAAAAAAAAAAAAATAAAGAAGATGATAAATTGCATTTTACCAAAAAAACTAAAAATTTCTGCTCTTTTAAGATACCACTAAGAAAACAACACAACAATGGTGTGGAATATAATATGCACACTATAAATACATCATAGAGCCTCTATCAACAATATATAAATAGCTACAGCTCTCTAAGAAAAAAACAAAAACAAAAAACATGTAATACTATCATAAGTGCATAAGAATATCAATAAAGGCATAATCTCATCAAAGTTTTATAAATTAATGGCTTTGTTTTTAGCTATATTTCAGCTATTATCATTTTAATATTTGCTCCTTCATGAAGGATAAATGATGTTTCAATGTATTTTCTATATGCATTTTAAATTAGAAATTAAATTTACATTTTCCAGTTTTTGTCATTTGATTGTTTTTCTTCATTTATGTTTATACCTTTTGGAACAATTTATTTTTAATAAATATGACTGAGGTCTGTATCTTATAAAGAATATTTACTTCAATAAATTTAATAGAATGTCATAAATATGGCTTACTGAGGTTAAGTTTTTTAAATGAGTCTTAGGGGTGCCTGGGTAGTTCAGTCAGCTAAGTATCCCAACTCTTGATTTCGACTCAGGTCATGATCTCACCGTCATGACCTCCAACCTGCTTGAGATTCTCTCTCCACTCCTCTCCCACTCATGCTGTATCTCTCCCATTCTCTCTCTCTCTCTCTCTCTCTCTCTCTCTCAAAGTAAATAAACATTTAAAAAAATAAAATGAAATGACTAATAAAATGAAAGTGAGTTTTTAGAACCTCAAAGGGAAATGTGTAACAAATATTTATAGTAACATTTTCAGTAAGTGTTTAACTCCATGGAATAAATACAAAGTTCCATACTACTATTTGTTTAGCTTATCATATGAATGTAGTAACATGATTAATAAACTTTTAAGAAACCTTGCCAAGGAATTGGTTTTTAACCTGAAATACGGCTATAGCAGTAAGTACAGAGAGGTGTTAAGATAGTCATGCGTTAAAATAGCTCATATGTTAGTAAAGTTCTATTCTGGATCAGAATGTTCTGAATCAAAGTGCATGGATATGTGGAAATTCAAGGCACTTTTTACCCTGTTGTGCCGGGGGAGGGGGGGAGGGGGGGAAATACAGTGCCATCTGTTCAAATGACATACAAAGAAAAATTTGGCTATTGGATCAGACAGCACTTAAGGAAATAGTTCTCTGATTCTTTTGATGGAGCCACAGTGAGAACATTCTTTTCAATGATCTTTTCCCTTATTTCAAGCCATCAAGATGTAAGCCCTATAATTGGAATTAATTATATACTTTAGATTTGATGGAAGTGGGGAAGAGGTTGTAATCATGCCACCTGTCCTAATTTGGACTTCCATGTGGATATTCACCTTTCTAAGATGAGAAACTTGTCAGTGTGGACAAGATAATACTCTTCATTGGCTATTTTAATTCTATTATCACATCTTATCCTAACCCAAGGAGAATGGTATAGCTCAGGGCCCTGTTTCTAGCATCATCTCCAAACCAAAGTCTGTTTCACTGGAGAAAAGGAAAGCAAGACTTTGTTAGTGTTTACGTTAGGATTCCTAGAGATAATGGAGACAGATATTGGATATTTACTCAGGAATTTTCTTTGTGGTCCTTTAATAGGCAGAGAAGTACATTTCAGATGTTTTCTGTGCATATGTATATACACATATTCCCAACATGTAAATATACATAGACAAACCTATATTATCTCTCCTTGTACTAATAAGTAGTTTTTTGTTTTTTGTTTTTTTTTACCAGGCAAATAATCCTGAGTTTTCAGTGCAGGTTGGTATTTTTTTTAACTTTTTTAATGTTTATTTTTGAGAGAGAGACAGAGTGCAAGTGGGGGAGGGGTAGAGAGAGGGAGACACATAATCTGAAGCAGGCTCCAGTCCCTGAGCTATCAGCCTGACATGGGGCTCAAACCCACAAACTGCGAGATCATGGCCTGAGCCAAAGTCAGTTGCTTAACTGAATGAGCCACCCAGGCACCCCCTATCTAGGTTACTATTGAAAGAAAAATGAAGAACAAAAATGAGCTGGTCTCCTAGAAACCTGGTTTTTGGACAATGTATAAATATCTTAATTCCTTATCAACATCCAGTTCTATAAATAAAAAGCCAGTAAAAGTTGCAATGATTGTAGTGGATCCAGAAAATTAATTTTTGTAATAAATCCAGCCAGTAAGTGCCTTTACCAATATCCCTTTAGCCTACTAACAATAAAAAAAGTGTTAGATTTTCATTTAATAGGGTCAATAATTGAATAGAAGCTGTACTAAGTTTTTTCTTTCCATTTGAACACAAAATATGTAATTTTAAAAATAACTGACAGTTTAGGGCCAAAGCTCTAGAGATATATGCCGTCTTCTATACAGAATATCACCACTGTCATTTCTTTCAGGTATCCTATGAATTTGGTTACTTTATCAACAAGAATGCTCTGTAAGAAAGAGAAGATGGTCAATGAGGCTTTAAATGTCTTTATTAATACTGCATATCAGCACATATTATTGCCCTCGTTGTGACATTTGTCTTTCTAATATACATAAATCTCTCATTACATGGCAAGTTTATTTTACTATGGCATTTAAGCCAGTAAATCTGGGGGTCCCTGGGTGGTTCAGGGGGTTAAGCCTCCGACTCTTGATTTAAGCTTAGGTTACGATCTCATGGTTCATGAGTTTGAGCCCCTCATCGGGCTCTGTACTGGCATTGCAGAACCTGCTTGGGATTCTTTCTCTCTCTGCTCTTCTCCTGCTCATGCTTGTGCTCACTCTCTCAAAAATAAATAAGGTGTACTGGATGGTTCAGTCAGTTAAGCATACAACTCTTGGTTTCAACTCAGGTCATGATCTCATGGTTCTTGGTTTCAAGCACCATGCTGGGCTCTGAGCTGACAGAGTGGATCCTGCTTGGGATTCTCTCTCTCTCTGTTTCTCTCTCTGCCCCTCCCCTGCTTGCTCTCTCTCTCTCTAAATAAACTTTAAAAATAAGTAAATAAACCAGTAAAATATGGATTAGTAGAAGGGAAATACTGTCAAATGCTAAGATGCTTTCGTCTCCTAGTAGTTGAACAGAAAACAGAAACATTACCCTGAGTTTATGAACAGTGCTTACAGTGTGGACCTGAGATGTTTACAGATTCACAGTCTTTCTAGCTTCTGCACCATAAGCAACATTAAGAACATTAAATGTTCTAATTTTTCATTGAGAGATGCTGGGGATGGCAATATTGTCTGTGGGTGTGTGTTTTAGAAAACATCAGCAAATCAGGGAAAAGACCAGAGGATTCTGAAAGTGCATATATTTTTGTGGAGAACAAGACAATCATGGGTTTGTATTACTGAAAGAAAGGGACTGTTGACATATGGACATACTCTATCCGCATTTGAATTTTCTCCACATGTTTAAATTTCTATAATTATTAACCTTTATTAATCTATCAGATAGAGCCTATATAAACCTGCAGAAAACATGTAAATTTCTGAATCTTTGGCAGAAATTCTGTGTGTGGAAATACAAACAAATTAACAGGGATAAGTCTTTTTCCAGTCTCTGACTCTCAAGAATGAATCCACTAAATTCCAAAAATCTTTTATATTGAAAAAACATACTGGATGAACAGATATATTTCTCCCACAGTATTAACTAAATTCATTATTAGCATTAAGCTCTGTTGTTAAGTAAAGGTAAGATCTTATTGTCTCCTAACATTAAAAAGTACATGAACAATGTCATGATAATTTAGAAACTCTCAAAAGTTAGGGTGCCTAGGTGGCTTAGTCAGTTAAGCGTCTGACCAGCTCAGGTCACGATCTCATGGTTTGTGAGTTCAAGCCCCGCTTTGGACTCTGTGCTGACAACTCAGTGCCTGGAGCCTGCTTCAGATTCTGTCTCCCTCTCTTTCTGCCCTTCCCCTGCTTGTGCTCTGTCTCTCAAAAAATGAATAAATGTTAAAAAAATCATTAAAAAAAACTTTCAAAAGTTAAGGGAACTACTTTTACATATATCAGACTAGTTTGTGTGTAACTGAGTTTCAAATAATGCTTAGAATAACCTCAATCTTTCCTTAAAAAATTATTCATGTTGTGGCCCAGTTTCTCTCATTTTAAGAAAAGAGGTTCAGGCCAAAATCAGAAAGTGATCCAACTAGTAAGTGACAAAGCAGGAATTTGAGACCAGATCTAACTGATTCTAATACACTTATATTCTGTCCTCTACATTGTGCTACAATTCAGTAAGATACAACAACTCATGTTTTTATGTTTTAAGAATTCCACAGTGAATTAGGTTTAATAGCAATAATTTAATAGAGGAATGTCACTATAATTTTAATTGGTTGCTTTCTTATTCTTTGACTTTGAAGAAAACCTTTTTAAACACAAATTGTGATGTTGACAATGTTGCTTAAATTTAAATAGAATATTTTCAATATTTCAGTAGATAATTTAGGTAAATCTAATATCATCCAAGTTTTGTATAAAAAGCAAAGGAGGCTTAAAAATTATCAGTGAGTTGATTAAGTTCGTACAAGCAGGGAGAGGCACATCTGTAACCCAGGTCCTTTGAATGTCAAGCCAAATGCAGTTTTCACTGCCTTATGGTTGTCTTTAGTGATGATAGGTCTTTCTGAAGATGAAACAGAAAAGGCAAGCAAACAATATTTTCAGTGCACTCCATGCCTAGTGTTTCATCTCTGATCTACTGTAAAATCGCTCTTCTCACTGATTTACTATCAACTTGTTTTGAGTTGTTGCAAACAGGTAAGAATATGGAAATAACAGTTTCCTTTAGGAGCTGAAGCAGGGAAAATTGAAATAGACAGCTTACTGGCAAAAATCTGTGGTGGTAGTTCAAATATATATATTTTTAATGGAAATGATTTGCAGTGTCCATAAATAAGTTAAAGGTTATATTTCACCACAGATATATGGCACATGTACTCAATGCCTTAGAAAAGGGAGGAGGGGAGTTCTTAACGTTGCCAACCCATACAGAGCCATTCAATGTATTTGATTTCTCTCATGCATTGTGTGTAAAGCACCCTCTTCCACGTTAGAACTTCCATGTTTATATAGCTCCATCTACTCCCTAAAACAAATGTTTAGGGATAATTAAAAAGGAACAAGAAATAAACATCTGTTCATGGTCTATTTCTACATGCTTTCAATTATAAAAATAATTGTTTTTCCTTATGTAGATTTTGTGTGTATATTCTGTAATACTGATTTCAGTGAGTAAATTCAAAAATCATTTCTATGTATACAAATATATAAAACAATAATCATTAATATTAAATAAAATATAAATACAACATTTCAATCAAATTCAAATATGATTTAAGTTTAAAATTAAACATGTTTGAATTTCTTTTGTAAAACGTTAAAAAAGGGTATGGCAGTGTGATGTCTCTCCCCATCTACTGAATCGACATTATATTTTTATTACACATTTCCATAAATACAAAAACATCTTGAATATCTCACTTCTTTAGATAAAAAAACAGCAAAATACAGACATGCAAATTTGCCTACAGAATGTGGAAATCTCCCTTGAGCCCACACACCCCTCTTATTCCACTTCTGAATAGTTTCCAACTAAAACTCACAAGTTATCTACTAGCATCAGTTGGTTGCATTCAGACTTTCAAAGATATTTCTGTATTACCCTCATATTGTAATTCCTCACATATTCCTTATCATTGCTTTTGTATACATTTTCTCACTGATATCCTTTTTTTTTTTTTTTGCCTATCTCCCATTAATCTCTGAAAACTTTTAAGATTGTTTCTTCATTTCTTAGTCTCCAAAAGGACACAGTAGTGTGTTTCAGTGTGTATTTTGCCATGCTCATTGGCCTGGGCACTCAGAGGAGTTTTATTTATGGGTTCATATCCATACATCCCCATAGTTCTTGTGTATTCTGTTGTTAATCATTCATTACTCATGGTTTTCTCTGTTCTTTCCATTATGTACAGATATTAGTCAAATGCTGAACCCTTGTATTCATTTATTTTTCTAAAAATTGCTCTCTTGTTTATTTTTTTTCTAATCTCTGAAAGTTTCCTTAACTGTGTCTATGAATTCTTTCATTGATTCCATTTTGTGGAATCACACACTTAGTATTTCCTAGAACTTTTTTCTGTTCTCTTGACTGTTCTTTTTTTGTTTTTGTTTTTTGTCATAAAATTCTATTTCATGCATCATAGATTCAGTATCTTATTATATATTTTAAGATAATGTACTATTTTCTGAATATAATATTTTCTGAAGTGAATATTTATTTTATTTCATGGATTTCCTTTGCATGCTGTTATTTGGTTTATGTTTTTTATATTGATTTGCTACTTTTGCTTTCTCACACACTGAAAATTTTTGAAATTGTAGTTTCATTGACTCCTCTGTGTTCATGGATTGAAACTATTGAGAATTCTTTATTGGGAAGAAAAAGAGTCTTTATTGGGAAACCTTCTTTTATAAAATGGACCATCAATGTTATGTTCAATAGGTCGTGTATTTAGGTTGTTTGGCTTTTGGAAGAGCAGTACCTTGCAGTCTCTTCTCAGGGTATTTTAGGAAGTTACCTGCATTGTAAAGTGAATAAGAGAAACTTTAAATTCCGTTTAACATTAAGCCTTAGTGACAGAAATCAGAATAGTTAATGCCCTGAGTTGAGAGGGGGATGGGAATATTGATTGGAAAGGGCAATGTGAAAATTATCTGAGGCTATAGAAGTGTTTTATATCTTGATCTGAGGGGAGGTTTTGTGTCCATATAAATACGTAAAAAATTATTAAGTTGTATTCTTAAGATTTATGTGACTTAAACTCATGCAGAAGTAAACTATTAAGATTTATTTCATTAAGAATCTTCAAAGCAATCAAGATGGTATTTCAGTCTTCAGTGTAGAAATCCATCATGTTAGAATGTCCAGACACAATGTAAGAGACAGCCACTTAGGACACACATGCAATCTGAATGCATGGTGTCCACACCCAGCTCCCCATTTGAATGACAAATATTGGGGAGAGGAGGGTTTGAAGGTAGAGAGAGAAGGCTTGGAGAAGCTCTGTAAGAAAAAAATCTAACAGGGAGGACTTCAGAGTGTTCTAAGAGAGTTCCACATTCCACTCCGTGCTCCCTTCTTCTTTCGACTCCCTGGACCCAGTCACCTTGTTACTTGTGAATATTACGGAGCCATTATCATTCTGAGGGAGAAAAAAAGAAAACCTCACTAAAACTGGAGTATAGGTCTTGACTTTTGCTGGTGCAAAAATGAGAAGTACACCCTACAAATATCTCTAATTATATAAAGTTTTGGAAGAAAAACTAGAAAGCGTTTGATAAGTAACTTCATTGTCTGATTGCTTTATCTCTTCTCTAGGGCAATGGAAAAAAAAAACCCTCTGCAATGGTTTGGCATACAGAAAAAGGAAGGAAAAAGATTCACAGCATTAATATATCTTAACCACAAATATATATCTTTGGCTTTAGGAATTCCAAAGCAGGAGCTGACCTGTGCTATTTTAGTCATATTTTCATGATATATATCATCTATCTTCAATCAGAAGGAATGAAGATATTTCAAAATAATAGTAAAAAATATTTATTTTCAAGTTAATTAACCTGTATGAACTAGATATACAGCTTGATAAATACTACCTAATTTGTTTTGTGCTTTGAGGTTTAAAAGCTCAACAATATCCTTCATGGTTGTCTAAACTTTCCTCTTGCTCCTTGCTGGTATGTGATGTGAAAACTAAAAATTAAAAAATTAAAACATAAATAATTGAATGTCTTATATGATTTTTAAAATACTTCGGTGTTAAATTTTGATGATTGTTATTAAACAAAATAACTTACACAAATGCACTATGAAATTGTTATTGTAATTCCATATTTGTTGCAATAACAGTCATTATCTCTATTTTTGGCATTGATGTTAAAAATTTCTGTAGGCTTACTCAAAATAAAACGCACAGAATCATACCTACAAATTTACTCATAGAATAAGCATAAATCATATTCATGTGATTATAAGTTTTTAGCGTCTATATTAACATTATCCTGAAGAAACACACAAGGTTTCTAGAGCAGAGCAGGTTGTTATTTACTTAGAGCAAGTAATATCTGCATTGTTTCTCTGTGTCTAATTCTTACCTCTAAGGTGACCTGACAAAATCCAGATATCACCCTACACTTGCAAGTTCTGTATTGTAAGCAAGGAGTCATCCCCAAGTAATTTTTTTCTGCACAGGAAAAGAGGCAGCTGTCCCTCTTTCCCATCTGAGAAAGTTTCCTTTGAAAAATAGTGGAAAGAATACTTGTTTTCTTACTATACCTCATTGGTATATAAATAAACCTCCCCAGGGGAAAGATAGGATCAGAGTTACCAACTTTGCAGCTAAAGAATATAACCACAGGGTCTCAGTACTCCTTGAAATGTAAATGTGTATCTTTGGGGAAGTAATATCTCTGGAGTTCTCTCACTGTATTATTAGTCATAAAGGATCTCCCAAGGCTTGTTTCTAGCATAGGTCCCAAGTTACAGTAAGAATTGCACAGAAAGCCCTAACTATGCAGAAACCTGAAAATGTTTTCTCTATAGTTCCACAGATTTCTAAAGTTAAGTCATATTGCCATGAGTAAAATATAGATAGGTATTGATGAAGAAAAACAAATTTAATTTTATGAGTGCTGTGATGGCCTTGGCATTGGGTATAATTATTAGAATGAGAGGTAATAGATTAAGAAATATAGTAATTATTTATCAAGACTAAACATTTTTATATATTGGCTTATAAACTAGAAAATAATTTTTCTGAACATTATCTTTTGCCCTTGAAAACAATTTTGGTAATTAGGTGGTATTATTAGTATGTCATCGAAATTTCATTCATAGACCAGTTCACTTCTGCCAAAGCAAACTGAGTTTGAGTGGAAGACGTGAAACTAGGCTTCTCAGGTATCATTCAGTGTCCTTTTCACTATGTAATGTTTCTCTGAAGATGCTAATGAATATCATCTTCTATTTGGCCTAGTAAGTTAAAAAAGATAGATTGATCGATAGATAATACATATGTACATACATACATACATACATACATACCCATCTAAATACAGAGATAAATAGGTAGATAGTGTTAAGGAATTATAATTAAAAACAAAATCGTTTTCAACCCAGAAATCCTCCCCACAAATTAGAGAAAGAAAATATTTTTATTATTGAATGAGCATCAAACCAGACTCTGATGTACACCCCAGGCAATCTGCTATGAGATTGCACAGACAAAAAGATTATACCTTGTTAAGTGGCTGAGCAGCACCTTTTGTTGCATGTAATCCATCCCGAATTCACCTAGTAATTGGCTTTACACAAAGGAAAAATAAACTTCTATTGTCTTCATTATGGAACGTAGTTTTGCATGTTGGAACAAGATGCCTCCTGAAGTTGGGCTCCTACCCTCCCACAGAAACTGGGAGATAGGAGTGCTATCTCCCTTGATGTTTACGTGTTAAAGAGATGGGGCCCAGGTCCTTGAGAAAGACACTCCTGAGTTATAAAGCTGGCAAAAGCCTTTAGTTTTTGAAGGATCTAAATACATTTGAAAGAGATGAAGAAATAAATTACAGTTGCAAGCTTTCTGAAATAATGTTCTGCTAAAGAGATGGAGAAGTCTATTCCTTCATTTCAGCATGGAGAATTAAGCCTATTTTTAAATTTTATTTTCCCTTAGATAGTACATATATTCACAAAACAGACACTGGTTTCAAAAGCTTTCCTGATGACAATACATTTTATCTATTTGTATCAAAAAATAATTTGCTTTTTTTTTTGCTTTTTCTACGATGCGTGATTTTTTTTCACAACTTTTATTGTGTATGCATGAGACTGTTGTTTTGTTTATCTCCTCACTGAAATGCTTGTGAGGCATTAATATAAAAAAATCTGAAGGAGTAAATAGCATTACATTATAATGTTGCTTATAAAGATATGAACTAAATGACTGTGATAAAGAGATTGTGATGAATATGTGTTAAATGATTGTGACAAAGCGTCCAGGTTCTGAGTAGAATATGATTATTAATTCAGTGTTATGTTAGAGTGCTTCTATTTAACGTTCAATAACATTAACTATTAAATTAAGATAAATATTACTTGTCATTGCACTAATATTATCAAGAGTAATTTCCAGGATAAATTTCAAATGTATATTTAAAAATCTGAAAGAAATATTTTTCAAACTCATCAGTTACATCTTTTCATTTACTAGAGATAATACCTAGATCATTTGCATCAATTCATAGTTTAGCCAGGCTGGAATATTTACACATGTCATGTAGTACCTCACCATACCTGCTGATGCAGCAATGGCAATTTAACTTTTTTTTTTTTTTTAGAGAACATACAATATTTAGTTGTAGCAGTTAATTTAAAGATAAAGACCTACTGTCTTTTGTAAGGATAAATAATAGTAAAAGTAGGATACATAAAGTAAAAACAAGACAGTTCTCCATGTTGAAAATAAGGGAAGATATTCCCTTCCTCTCCTTTTTTCTTAGATCATTTATCTTAAAAACCTAAAAATGTTATCCTTTCTTGGAAAGGTATGTAAATCCTTTCCTTTTGCCAGCTTTGTGACCCAGGAGTATCTTTCTCAAGGACTTGAGCTCCATCTTTTTAAAATGTAAACATCACAGTAGATAGCACCTCTATCTCCCAGTTTCTGTGGGAGGGTAGGGGCCTAACTTCAGTGGGCATCTTGTTCTAAGTTGCAAAAATACCTCCTGTCATAAAGATAGAAGTTTATTTTTCCTTTGTGTAAAGCCAATTACCAAGTGATTTCAGGATGAACAACACTACACGTGACCAGTAGTGCTATCAAATCCTCTTACTTGAGGATTAGTCCTTGTTTATCTCAACAGCATGTATGTAATGGGTTGTGTCTGCTTGGCTTTCAGTTTCCCCCACAAACTGAAACTAAACACTTCCAGAGATATTTCATGAAAAATTATATTGCTCAAAAGATGGAAGACGCCATGTCATTAAAATTACAAAGAAATATACCAGAATATTGTTTGATGCATGATGTTCTTGAAAAGAGTGTAGAGATGAAAGGACTAAAGGAAATCCTTGTTAATAGAGAAATTCTCATCTGAAGAAAATTCATACTTAAATGAAAGATATTTTTAGCCTTCTACTTTCAAGAGTTTGCAGTGTAACTAGGATTCAAAGATAACAGCTATATGATCAGCATAATAGAATTCTTATGTTAGTTTTAATTTTTCACACATATACACATACACGCACACTGTCCTGATCTATAAACACAAATGACATTGGCATATTAATTATATCCAGAAAGACCATAAATTCTGTCATTTTTCACATATTTTTATTCATAATCATGCTTAGCAGGTATTGTGCATATAAAATGATGCTAAATTTTCGAAATTATTTTCACTTGTGCAACCAATGGATAATAATCAGGGAAGACTTAGACATGTGTATCAATGAGAGGAAGAAAAACTAGTTTTGAAAAAAATAGAGTGAGACCAATAAAGCCTAAGATGTGGAAGACAAAGGCAAACAGGATATATGAGAGGCTCTGTTTATTTAGACAATATATTGATGAGATAACACATTCAAGTGTTGATATTTAGGTGCTTTTCATTATGTGAAATATTATTTCCAATATAAATCTGAGTCAGAGTTTAAATTTGAAGAAAAAGAGGAAAAAGAGAAAACTTAGGCTCACATTGGAGAACTACATTAATGAAATATGTTAAGTGTTACCTGAAGTTCTCTTGAAATGTGAAAGAATTTTTTTGGAATTTATGATGGTGGAATCTCCAACTGACTTTATTGACAATCTATTTCAGGTTTTGGCAAACTTTTCCTGTGAAAGGACTGAGAGTAACCATTTTTTACTTTGCAACTTGGGAGCTCCTTGCTATAACGACTCAACACTTTGTTAGTGTCCAAGTAGCTATAGGCATAGCCATAAAAATGAATGAGCACAGATGTGATATGATAATATGCAATATACAATAATATACAATCATGTTTTATTTCCACAAACAGGCCATGGGCTGAATTTGTTGAAGAGTCATAGTTTGCCAATCCCTTACTTATTTAATTAACCCTCAAAATTTGAACAGTATTTTAGTAGAACATTAGTTATTCAATATATATGAGCACTTAACAAAGTAATTGGTAAGGAAACTCACATTTTTTAAATCATAGAATTTATTTCTTATGCTGATTAAATTTTTCATTACTTTTTCAGTATATTCATTTGAAAAAACTGGTTTCATCTTTTGGGATAGATTTTTAAAAGGTATTCAGTATTGTTGATAATTGGATATGTGATTATGATACCATAGTTATATCTTCTTAAAGAGTCCTTATTTTTAATACTATACTAACATGTTAATAATAGGGGAAATTGTGTGCAGAGGGGAGGGGATATATGGGAACTCTCTGTATTATTTTCTTAATTTTTTTTTCTGTAAATATAAAACTGATCTAAAAAAAGAATCTATTTTTTTAAAAAAGAAAAGTCCTATTTTTAGATATATATACTTTTAAAAACATAAATTATGTTGTGATGTGTGGAATGATCTCTAAATAAAACAAATAGGGAGAACTTACATGAGGGTGAAGATGAAGTATAGCTTACCATGAGTTAATCATTGTTGATCTTTGTGTGGTAGGTACATGAAAATTTCACTTTTCTGTGTATTCTTTCTGTTTATGTGTGTATTATGATTATTCACACTAGCAGCAGTAAACCTATTAGTTCATAGGGATGCCATAACAGAAACCTAACTGGATGGATTGAACAGAAATGTATTTTATAAAGTTCTGGAGCCTAGAAGTTCAAATTCCAAGGTGTTGGTAGCCTTTGATTTTCCTGACGTCTTTCTCTCTCCTTTACTTCCAGGTGGCTGTCTTCTTGCTATGTCCTCGTACAGACATTTTTTTCCCCTTTCAGCTTTATTGAGATATATTGACAGAATTGTAGGATATTTAAGGCATATATTATGATGATTTGGTATGCATTGTCAAAGGATTCCTCATCTAGTTAATTAACACATCCATCATGTCATGCATTTATTTTTTTCAGCGATAGGAATAAGGTCTGAGAATCTAATGTAAAACCTGTTGACTATAGTAGATAACACTGTATTGTATTATTGAAATTTGCTAAGAGAGTATAACTTAAATGTTTCACACAGCCTTTTCTCTTCCACATTCCTTGGCATCTCTTTTTCTACTCACAAGCACACCAGTCCTGTTGAGTTAGGATCCTACCCTATAGACCCTATCTTAAATTAATCACCTCTTTGAAGACCCAATCTCCAAATGCGGTAACATGAACTAGTGCCCACCCATATAATCTCATTTAACCTTAATTATCTCTCTAAAGGCCCTATCTCCAAATTAGGTTGCGTTCAGAGGTAATGGAGGTTGAGACTTCAACATATGAATTTACAAGTATACAATTCAGTTCTTAATGTGTTGATTGAAGCCATCCTATAAAAATATTCATTCATTGTAAATATTATGGATTGTAACATATTACAAAGGTAAAGTAAAATATGAAAGTATTAGAAACTACTACTTTTTTAAGAGAAATGCTTTCTTAGAAAACTATTAGGGGCAAGTACAGTATTTTATTCAAGTCTTTATTTTTTATGTTACATGCAGCATCTTGCATTTATTTGGTACTCAGATACGTTTTATATTGCAATTCTGAACAGAGAAGACAGCTTAATATTTCCTTCTGTTGCATGCTGTTCCTCTAAAGTGCTTTCAATTTGTATTTTCCTTTATATCAGCAAGTTGTTTTTTTGTTTTGATATAATACTAAAAGTTTTCAGTAATCTAAAATACTCATTGAAATAGTATATTAAAATAGTGTTATGTAATAAAGGAATTCTCAAAAGTAATTATTAAAGTAATATCTACCATCTTGCCAATTAATTTCTTTCCTATGTGGGTATTTAGGAAATGTCATGCAATCTTCTTTTGGGGGGGTGGTTAATGGGACAAGCTACTTGTAAACATGTATTGATCCACTAAATATTTTATCCAGAGTTTTCAGTAAATGTCACATTCCAGGGCTCAGCTAAATTAGAGTGAAATGTTTACAAGCAAAACTCATAATCCCATGTAATCTTTGTAAAAAGAAGTAGCATAATAGATGAAGCAGCATTTGTTTATATGTTGCTTTCTGTAAGTATGACCTCGTCAATAAAATAGTCAGCAGGGGCACGTGCTCTGTTACTCAGTTGGAAAAAGCCCTTCTTTCATTTTTTTTCCCTCCATTATGACCAGGAGGAGAATACAACACATTAAGTCAGGTAAATCTTATTAAGTTCAGGTTAGGTTTTAACAATTTACTCTTCAAAATCACTGAGCTTAATATTTATTAACACCTTGAATGCACATAACTTTATATACATTAGATATGACTCTTTTACAATATAAGGATCATAATGAAGACACAGTAAAGCAGAAATCGGTATTTTCATGCAGGTTGACTTTGTTTCAGTATTTTCTTATTACAGCATGATAAATAAACCTAACTAAAGCAAGTGTATTTACTTGGAGAAGAATAAATCTTTTAATGTACATTTTTTTCTAACTCTTTTTGTAGAATTAAGTGATGTATACCTATTTCTAATATTTATAGTGATTATGACTAGGTGTATATCTTTAATTTTATGATTACACCACAGTTCATATTTTGTAAACAAATTATTTGAAAATATAATTTACCATGCAGGATAATTTGGGATGGAAAAATTATACATAAAAATTATATCATAAATGTAAGTTATCACTTCTGTTATGAGAGCAGATCAGTTCTTTGGGAATCAGTTATTTGGTACCAGGTCTGCTAAGCAAGCTTCATAATTAAATAGAATTTTAAAAATTTAGTTACCGAAAGGTTATTAGACCCAATAAAGATTAAATTCAGTAACACCCCATCTGACAGTTTGATGTTTTTATTAAAATATAAACATGAGGAAACAATAGCTAAAATGTAGATAAGATAGGAAACTATTATTATTCTTTAATTTATGGGTTTTATGTTTTTTTAAAAAATGAGTTTAATATCCTCTAAGTGTCTTTCAATCTGGAGGTTGTCAGTTTTGGCATAAATTCCAGGTCTAAGATTTGCTAACTGAACGTTTCTGTGAAAGACCTCAGAGTCTCCATGTTATCATTTGTAGCATTCACATTTTCTGGGGTCATTTTAATATCTATATGAGATGGCATTCAACAAATTATAGTTATTCAATAAATTTGATAATCATCAAAATATCTGCTTAGCATTAACATATTTAATACTCAACAAACTTAGAAGTCAATTTTCTCCTTTTCAAGAAAAACAAGTTAAAGCTCAGACTTGTCTAAATAATTACTTTATAAGCCTCTATTATGTAATAAGCAAATCTGGATTTCAACCATTGTCTTTTTAGTGAAATTGCATTTGTTACTCCGTTACTCTGGGCTGCCTTCATCCTAACTCACATATCTGTCATTTTGTACCCATAAATGCTGGGCTTTGCTTTATTCTTGTAATAAATAATCACATTCTTTTGATATTTATGCCCCTTTCATCCTCTTAATTCCAAGTATCTAGAAACGGATTTGATGTGAATATTGCCCAAAGATGCCCAGGGCTCTATTAATATACAACAAAAGGTGATTTTTTTCTCTTAGGACAAATTTTAAAATGCTGCCTGTTATATTGGCTTTATAAATCAAATTCTGATAAATATTTTTCATTTAGTTTTAATATTTTTCCTGTATTTAAGAAAACTATAAATATTTATTCAAAAACTCGAAAAATCCATTTTCCTTTATCTTCCCCTCTTCTCTGCCTTCTTCCCCTCCCAGTCCAATAAGTGAAATAAGGGAAATATAGTAAAAACAAATGGTTAAATAGAGAAAAGGTGTATATTTTAATGTAATTAAAATGCACAGTATTTATCAGGGACCAATAGAGGGAATGGAAGCCTCCAACATAATCCTAAGAATTAAATTTATGTCTTATCCACAAAATATAGTCAATGTTGTTTCATAACTTAGAATATTCTAAAAGAATAATTCAAGGTGAAATTTTTATACAGTTGATTGTAGAAAATATATATAGTCACATTTTTACATCTCCATAAAATCATAGTGATAAGTTGAGAAAAATGACCCCCAAAGATATATCATCCAATTTATACACATAAACCCAAACCTCAGAGATCTGGGTTTATTTTAGGTGCTCTTACTGGTTTGAATTATTAACTTTAAGATAATAGTTTAATTTACTTCTCTTTAACATCTATGCTTGAAATAGGTATCTCCATAATATAAAGCCGTTATAAATAACTTCTAGTTACTAAATAATGGTGTTAATAATTTGGGAGTGGTATTGAAATGCCATCCATGAAGCTTGCAGAGAGTAGATATTTGTGCAAGGTCCAATAAGACATATCTGCTTCTGATTTCAGGGTTCACACTAAGAGAAGGAGCCTATTGATGGTCAGCGTAGCACCAGAGTTTTTCAAGAAGATGTGGACATTATTTGTAAGTAAAAATTTAGTCTTACAAGTGGTTCTTTCTGAAGAATATTACAGAGGGCTGAAAATATGTGCATGAATAGATGTAGTAACATAATCTTATTTCATATTTTCCTGGTATTCTTTAATGATGGACCTATGGGAGGAGGCAGGTGTTCATCAGTTGTAATGAGTGCACCACTCTGGCGGGAGATGTTGACAATGGCGCAGGGAATATGTGGGAAATTTCTGTACCTTCCTCTCAATTTATCTGTGACTCTAAAACTACCCCTAAAAAGACAGTCTTTAAAAACAAAACAAAAATCTAATACATTGCCTTACCTAGCATGTAACTCAACAGGATTCATCACTAAGCTTTCCATCTGCTGGTGAACCTGGTTGCTAATTATAATAGCAAATGTCAGAGAAGACACTGTGCCCACCCCACATAAGGTGACAGGAATGAAGTCCATATTTGGAATCTGTGACTAAATTTGTGAGTTCAAACTGATTATTGGTAGGAGACAGGTAGCAGTAGACTCGTTTTTTATATACACTGGGTAGAATCCATGATTCTTTATAAAGTAATGCCTAGAATATAAACCTGAATTATTAAGATAATGCTGGATAATCCAGTTTTCCTCTAGAGTAGGGGAAATGGGAGAGCTCCACTCAGTACAAGACAAATACTGTAAAAACCATGTGCCATATATGCTGCAAATCCTTCAAGCTAATTTAGAAAGAAACCTCAAACTGGGCATCTGTCATGGCATATCCATGACAAGTACTCCAAAACTTCTGTGGAAGTAGAATCTCCCTGGAACAAGAGACAGGAACTGTTAAACCCTGAGGACCAGTATGCAATTACTTTCCTGTTTTTAGAGCCATGATGGGATGGGATGGGATGGGATGGGATGGGATGGGATGGGATAGGATGGGATGGGATGGGATGAGATGGGATGGGATGGGAAGGGTGTATTCTTTGCTTAGTGACCAGAGGTATATAATGATAGAAGAGACAGTGGAAGGAAAGCAAACAGGGAAACTAAAGCTAAAATGGACTCCTACTAGTTAACCAAGTCTATATTGTCTGTTGAAACTGAATGGAATTTGGTGGGAAAAAAATATTTCACCTATACTTATATTAATTTATTACCAGTATTGTATTTTCATTAGTAATATACTGCACCTACAATCCCTGCCACATGTTGCATGGCATAACAAAGGCATCATGTATAATACTAGTTATTATGTGTTACTCTTCTAAACGTTTAATATATATACCTCATTAAATCCTCATGAACCTTATGAGGTAAATATTTTCAATCTACCTTTTCACAAATGAGTGAATTGCAACATACAGTGTTAAGTAACTTCCCCCAGATTACATAGCTGGTAAAAATGGCAGAGCCAGGTTTGAAACTCAGGGTGTATACTTATAATGAACTTAAAAAGAACTTTTGTGCTTTTCTCATTATCACTGTCAACCTTAGTACAAGAGTGCTTAACATCACTGACCAGAATTTAAGCTCTTCTCCTGACTCTGTCCTAAGAGGAACAGAAGGTAACCTAATAGGTTTGCCGGGTGCCTATGTGTATTTAAAACTCATACCGTGCTATAGGTCATACATTCCTAAGGGGTTTTGTTTAAACTTTAGCTTCAGAACCAGCTCCTCAAGTTAATGCTAAAAATAGTCCTGTGGATATTGTGGTCCAAACGCAGAGGAGTCGAGTATTTTTCAAGTTATGGCTCAGTGATTCCATTTTGTTCTTCAAGTTGGAAATAAACTCTCCTATATAGAATCAGCCTGTCTTTGAGGTATTCACTAGTGATTATGCCTTTCAAAATTCACTGACAAGAAACATCCTTCCCATTAGTGTTCTGTGTCTATCTTGATGAATTTATCATTTAGCTCTTCTCCACTACTTGTCCAGAAATGGGATTACTTTTAAGATCACAGAGCAAGGTTGTATAATTTCAGTAACGTAACACCAGTCACTAACATGATCACACTAAGGTAAAATTATAATAATGCAGTGTTATCTAGTTTAATATAATTTTGAAGTGAAAACCAAGACTGCTGCTTCAAGTGTAGATTGTCTATTTGAGGTAAGATTTAACTTGTTCCACTAAGAACATTGATATATTTTGAAAATTGCTTTATTATGTTGAACGAGAAATTATAATTTTGATAACTGCAAATAGTTCAAACACTCACTATGACAACTCTCAAAGGTGTTGTTGCATGCTAAAATAATTTCATATTTACATATATTCATCTCTACCTTATCACAATCAAGGAAAATGGAATAAATATAGGAATTTGTTTCTATAATTGATTTGTGAATTTTATACTGGTGCTGTCTTTAAAATGAAATACAGTCATTCTTAATTTATAGATCTAAAGTTCAAGAAGCGATTTCAAAAAGTCTATTTTGTAAGGCAATATAGTTAATTTTTCTATATGAAATTGCTAATGAATTGCTACCCCCCCAAAGAATAGATATAAAACAAGATCTATTTCATTTATATAAAATATTTAATATCTGCATATTTTATTATGATATTTAGTTTTAGATATATTTTACATAATTTCTATTAGTAACACATCATCACAATGTTTTCTTTATTTTACTCAATTTCAGAAACACTTTAAACTAGAATGATTATAATAAAGTGTTACATATTACAATTATTATAATAAAGGAAACTGAGAGTAACAAATGATACTGAAAATATGGAAAAAATGATAACCTTCCTAACATTGTTGGTGGAATTCTATAATGGTACATAGGTGCTTTAGAAAACAGTTTGATAATGTTTTTTTTTATTTTTTTTTATTTTTTTTTTTTAATGTTTTTTTTATTTATTTTTGGGACAGAGAGAGACAAAGCATGAACCAGGGAGGGGCAGAGAGAAAGGAAGACACAGAATCGGAAACAGGCTCCAGGCTCCGAGCCATCAGCCCAGAGCCTGACGCGGGGCTCGAACTCACGGACCGCGAGATCGTGACCTGGCTGAAGTCGGACGCTTAACCGACTGCGCCACCCAGGCGCCCCGATAATGTTTTTTTTTTAATTTTTTTTTCAACGTTTTTTATTTATTTTTGGGACAGAGAGAGACAGAGCATGAACGGGGGAGGGGCAGAGAGAGGGAGACACAGAATCTGAAACAGGCTCCAGGCTCTGAGCCATCAGCCCAGAGCCTGACGCGGGGCTCGAACTCACGGACCGCGAGATCGTGACCTGGCTGAAGTCGGACGCTTAACCGACTGCGCCACCCAGGCGCCCCGATAATGTTTTTTTAATTAAACATATATTTACCTAAAAATCTAGCACTTCTATGAAGGGTCATAATAGAATGATGAACATATTTATCATGTGTAATGATGATTACATAACTTGGCAAATTTACTAAAATCAGTAACTGAATTATGCACTTGCAAGATGTGACTTAGGGGCACCTGGGTGGCTGTCAGTTAAATGTCCAACTGTTGATTTTGGCTCAAGTCATGGTTTCACAGCTTGTGGGATCCAGCCCAACACTGTAAGCTCTGCTTATAGTGCAGAGCCCGCTAGGATTCTCTCTCCCTCTCTCTGCCCCTTCCCAACTCGCATGCATGTGCACTTTCTCTCTGTCTTTCTCTCTCTCTCAAAAATAAATAAAGATTAAAAAAAGAAAAGTGTGAATTATATGATATGTTAAGTATGCCTCAATACAATTATACTATAAAAACCCTGCATAAACATCATCTCATAGAACACAGGGTCTAGTTGTGATAATTGGATTATTCAGTTAAGATTCTTGAAAAAAGCATACTGAATCAATATGAATGTGGAAACGCCTTTCCTAAAATTAAGCCACATCTGTTAACATGGAACTCACATAGTATTTTTAATCTGAAGGATAAAAAAAAAAGAAAAAACATACTTTTTATTTGATAGACTATGTAAAACTCATTCAAGACCCTCCTTCTTACTGGTTGAAACTTGATTTTGTTCACATAAGGTTCTGAAGAAAGTTGTGTTTAGGTGTAAAATTTGACTGTAAAAAGTAGAATTACAGAAAATTATTCTCCCGGTTATGTTACAAGTAAATAACACAAGGATGATATATTTTGGAGACAAGAAGCAGACATATTTTTTAAACATTTAATTAGTAGAGGAGGATCCTGGGAGGATGACAGGGTAGGAGGACGCTGGACTCACCGCGCATCCTGCTGATCACTTAGATTCCACCTACACCTGCCTAAATAACCCAGAAAACCGCCAGAGGATTAGCAGAACGGAGTCTCTGGAGCCAAGCGCAGACGAGAGGCCCACGGAAGAGGGTAGGAAGGGCGGCGAGGTGGTGCGCGCTCCATGGACTTGTGGGAGGGAGCTGGGGTGGAGAGGCGGACCGCCGGCCAAGCAGAGCCCCCGAGTCTGGCTTGCAAAAGCAGAGGGGCCGGATGGAGTGTGTTCTGACAGCAAGCGGGACTTGACATCTGGAAGGTTATAAGCTAACAGCTCTGCTAGGAGAGTAGGAGGGCTGGGGAACAATGGCGGGGGGAGACTTGTTGAGCCCCAGAAGACAGAGCGCAGCTCCATGGGGAACAAAGGCGCTCGCCAGCGCCATCTCCCTCGCCCATCCCCCAGCCAAACTCCCAAGGAGAACCAGTTCCTGCCAGGGAACTTGCTTGCACCTCGCTAACAACCAAAGCTGTGCTTCTGCGGAGCCACCGCACTGGCGGGTCTTACTCCCTCCTGGTGGTGCAGGGCCCCTCCCGAAGTGGATCTCCGAAGGAAAAGCGAGGTGAGCCTGCCCCACCCGCCCCCAAAAACCTTGCCGATCCACCCCAGCTAATACGCCAGAGCCCCAGCACCACAAGCCTGGCAGTGTGAAGTAGCCCAGACAGGCCACGCCATCCCACAGTGAATCCCGCCCCTATGAGAGGGGAAGAGAAGGCACACCCCAGTCTGACTGTGGCCCCAGCGGTGGGCTGGGGGCAGACATCAGGTCTGACTGCAGCCCCGCCCACCAACGCAAGTTATTCAAGACAGCACAGGGAAAGTGCCCCACAGTTCCGCACCACTCCAGGGACTATCCAAAATGACAAAAACGGAAGAATTCCCCTCAAAAAAACCTCCAGGAAATAACGACAGCTAACAAACTGATCACAAAACGATTTAAACAATATAACAGAAAGTGAATTTAGGATAATAGTCATAAAATTAATCACTGGGCTTGAAAACAGTATAAAGGACAGCAGAGAATCTCTGCTACAGAGATCAAGGGACTAAGGAACAGCCAGGAGGAGCTAAAAATTGCTATCAACGAGTTGGAAAATAAAATGGAGACAACTACGGCTCGGATTGAAGAGGCAGAGGAGAGAATAGGTGAACTAGAAGATAAAATTATGGAAAAAGAAGAAGCTGAGAAAAAAAGAGAAAATAAAATCCAGGAGTATGAGGGCAAAATTGGAGAACTAAGTGATGCACTAAAGAGAAATAATATATGCATAATTGGTGTCCCAGAGGAGGAAGAGAGAGGGAAAGGTGCTGAAGGTGTACATGAAGAAATAATAGGTGAGAACTTCCCGGAACTGGGGAAGGAAAAGGCATTAAACCCAAGAGGCACAGAGAACTCCCTTCAGACATAACTTGAATCAATCTTCTGCACGACATATCATAGTGAAACTGGCAAAATACAAGGATAAAGAGAAAATTCTGAAAGCAGCTAGAGATAAACGTGCTCTAACATATAAGGGGAGACCTATAAGACTCGTGACCCATCTCTACTGAAACTTGGCAGGCCACAAAGGAATGGCAGGAGATCTTCAATGTGATGAACAGAAAAAAATATGCAGCCGAGAATCCTTTATCCAGCAAGTCTGTCATTTAGAATAGGAGAGATAAAGTTCTTCTCAAACAAACAAAAACCGAAGGAATTCGTCACCACTAAACCAGCCCTACAAGAGATGCTAAGGGGGATCCTGTGAGACAAAGTACCAGAGACATCGCTACAAGCATAAAACATACAGACATCACAATGACTCTAAACCCATATCTTTCTATAATAACACTGAATGTAAATGGACTAAATGCGCCAACCAAAAGACATAGGGTATCAGAATGGATAAAAAAACAAGACCCATCTATTTGATGCCTGCAAGAGACTCATTTTAGACCTGAGGACACCTTCAGATTGAGAGTGAGGGGATGGAGAACTATTTATCATGCCACTGGAAGTCAAAAGAAAGCTGGAGTAGTCATACTTCTATCAGACAAACTAGACTTTAAATTAAAGGCTGTAACAAGAGATGAAGAAGGGCATTATATAATAATTACAGGGTCTATCCATCAGGAAGAGCTAACAATTATAAATGTCTATGCGCTGAATACGGGAGCCCCCAAATATATAAAACAATTACTCACAAACATAAGCAACCTTATTGATAAGAATGTGGTAATTGCAGGGGACTTTAACACCCCACTTACAGAAATGGATAGATCATCTAGACACACGGTCAATAAAGAAACAAGGGCCCTGAATGATACATTGGATCAGATGGACTTGATAGATATATTTAGAACTGCATCCCAAAGCAACAGAATATACTTTCTTCTCGAGTGCACATGGAACATTCTCCAAGATAGATCACATACTGGGTCACAAAATAGCCCTTCATAAGTATACAAGAATTGAAATCATACCATGCATACTTTCAGACCACAATGCCATGAAGCTTGAAATCAACCACAGGAAAAAGTCTGGAAAACCTCCAAAAGCATGGAGGTTAAAGAACACCCTACTAAAGAATGAATGGGTCAACCAGACAATTAGAGAAGAAATTAAAAGATATATGGAAACCAATGAAAATGAAAATACAACAATCCAAATGCTTTGGGATGCAGCGAAGGCAGTCCTGAGAGGAAAATACATTGCAATCCAGGCCATCTCAAGAAACAAGAAAACTCCCAAATACAAAATCTAACAGCATACCTAAAGGAAATAGAAGCAGAACAGCAAAGGCAACCTAAACCCAGCAGAAGAAGAGAAATCATAAAGATCAGAGCAGAAATAAACAATATAGAATCTAAAAAAACTGTAGAGCAGATCAACGAAACCAAGAGTTGGTTTTTTGAAAAAATAAACAAAATTGACAAACCTCTAGCCAGGCTTCTCAAAAAGAAAAGGGAGATGACCCAAATAGAGAAAATCATGAATGAAAATGGAATTATTACAACCAATCCCTCAGAGATACAAACAATTATCAGGGAATACTATGAAAAATTATATGCCAACAAATTGGACAACCTGGAAGAAATGGACAAATTCCTAAACACCCACACTCTTCCAAAACTCAATCAGGAAGAAATAGAAAGCTTTGACAGACCCATAACCAGCGAAGAAATTGAATCAGTCATCAAAAATCTCCCAACAAATAAGAGTCCAGGACCAGATGGCTTCCCAGGGGAGTTCTACCAGACGTTTAGGCAGAGATAATACCTAGCCTTCTCAAGCTATTCCAAAAAATAGAAAGGGAAGGACAACTTCCAGACTCATTCTATGAAGCCAGTATTACTTTGATTTTTAAACCAGACAGAGACCCAGTAAAAAAAGAGAACTACAGGCCAATATCCCTGATGAATATGGATGCAAAAATTCTCAATAAGATACTAGCAAATCAAATTCAACAGCATATAAAAAGAATTATTCACCATGATCAAGTGGAATTCATTCCTGGGATGCAGGGCTGTTTGAACATTCGCAAATCAATCAATGTGATACATCACATTAATAAAAGATAACCATATGATCCTGTCAATCGATGCAGAAAAGGCCTTTGACAAAATTCAGTACCCTTTCTTAATAAAAACCCTCGAGAAAGTCGGGATAGAAGGAACATACTTAAACATCATAAAAGCCATTTATGAAAAGCCCACAGCTAACATCATCCTCAATGGGGAAAAACTGAGAGCTTTTTCCCTGAGATCAGGAACACGACAGGGATGTCCACTCTCACTGCTGTTGTTTAACATAGTGTTGGAAGTTCTAGCATCAGCAATCAGACAACAAAAGGAAATCAAAGGCATCAAAATTGGCAAAGATGAAGTTAAGCTTTCACTGTTTGCAGATGTCATGATATTATACATGGAAAACCCAATAGACTCCACCAGAAGTCTGCTAGAACTGATACATGAATTTAGCAAAGTTGCAGGATACAAAATTAATGTACAGGAATCAGTTGCATTCTTATACACTAACAATGAAGCAACAGAAAGACAAATAAAGAAACTGATCCCATTCACAATTGCACCAAGAAGCATAAAATACCTAGGAATAAATCTAACCAAAGATGTAAAAGATCTGTATGCTGAAAACTATAGAAAGCTTATGAAGGAAATTGAAGAAGAAATAAAGAAATGGAAAAAACATTCCATGCTCATGGATTGGAAGAATAAATATTGTCAAAATGTCAATACTACCCAAAGCTATCTACACTTTCAATGCAATCCCAATAAAAATTGGACCAGCATTCTTCTTGAAACTAGAACAAGCAATCCTAAAATTCATATGGAACCACATAAGGCCCCGAATAGCCAAAGTAATTTTGAAGAAGAAGACCAAAGCAGGAGGCATCACAATCCCAGACTTTAGCCTCTACTACAAAGCTGTCATCATCAAGACAGCATGGTATTGGCATAAAAACAGACACATAGACCAATGGAATAGAATAGAAACCCCAGAACTAGACCCACAAACGTATGACCAACTCATCTTTGACAAAGCAGGAAAGAACATCCAATGGAAAAAAGACAGTCTCTTTAACAAATGGTGCTGGGAGAACTGGACAGCAACATGCAGAAGATTGAAACTAGACCACTTTCTCACACCATTCACAAAAATAAACTCAAAATGGATGAAGGACCTGAATGTGAGACAGGAAACCATCAAAACCCTAGAAGAGAAAGCAGGAAAAGACCTCTCTGACCTCAGCCGTAGCAATCTCTTACTCGATACATCCCCAAAGGCAAGGGAATTAAAAACAAAAATGAACTACTGGGACCTTATGAAGATAAAAATCTTCTGCACAGCAAAGGAAACAACGAACAAAACTAAAAGGCAACCAACGGAATGGGAAAAGATATTTGCAAATGACATATCGGACAAAGGGCTAGTATCCAAAATCTATAAAGAGCTCACCAAACTTCACACCCGAAAAACAAATAACCCAGTGAAGAAATGGGCAGAAAACATGAATAGACACTTCTAAAGAAGACATCCGGATGGCCAACAGGCACATGAAAAGATGCTCAACGTCGCTCCTCATCAGGGAAATACAAATCAAAACCACACTCAGATATCACCTCATGCCATTCAGAGTGGTTAAAATGAACAAATCAGGAGACTATAGATGCTGGAGAGGATGTGGAGAAACGGGAACCCTCTTGCACTGTTGGTGGGAATGCAAAGTGGTGCAGCCACTCTGGAAAACAGTGTGGAGGTTCCTCAAAAAATCAAGAATAGACCTACCCTATGACCCAGCAATAGCACTGCTAGGAATTTACCCAAGGGATATAGGAGTACTGATGCATAGGGGCACTTGTACCCCAATGTTTATAGCAGCACTCTCAACAATAGCCAAATTATGGAAAGAGCCTAAATGTCCATCAACTGATGAATGGATAAAGAAATTGTGGTTTATATACACAATGGAGTACTACGTGGCAATGAGAAAGAATGAAATATGACCCTTTGTAGCAACATGGATGGAACTGGAGAGTGTTATGCTAAGTGAAATGAGCCATACAGAAAAAGACAGATACCATATGGTTTGGTTTCACTCTTATGTGGATCCTGAGAAACTTAACAGAAACCCAGGGGGGAGGGGAAGGAAAAAAAAAAGAGGTTAGAGTGGAAGAGAGTCAAAGCATAAGAGACTCTTAAAAACTGAGAACAAACTTAGGGTTGATGGGGGGTGGGAGGGAGAGGAGGGTGGGTGATGGGTATTGAGGAGGGCACCTTTTGGGATGAGCACTGGGTGTTGTATGGAAACCAATTTGACAATGAACTTCATATATTGAAAAAAATATATATATATATATACATATATATATATATATATATATATATATGTATATATATATACTGGTTACTTTCTTTCACAAAGCAAACTAATAAAGTACTTTTGATAACATTCAAAAAATTTTATTTAGTAGAAGAGAAAATTAAAACTCCTCTACAACGGGGTGCCTGCATGGCTGTGTTGGTTAAGCGTTCAACTCTTGATCCTGGCTCAGGTCATGAACTCAAGGTTTGTGAGTTTGAGTCCCACATCCCTCTCCATGATGACAGTGTGGAGCCTGCTTGAGATTCTCTCTCCCTCTCTCTTTGACCTTCCTGTGTTCTACCTCTCTCTCAAAATAAATACATACTTTAAAAAAAATAAACTAAAAAAAAAACTACTCATCAGCAAAATCAACATAATAACAACAATAAAGATGTAGTTCAAAATCTGTGGGACAATTAATGCTGTTAAAAATGGTAGAATAAAGGCATTTTTAATCTTCTTGATTCTCTGTAATGCATTGAAAACAACAAAATCAATGGAAAGGAGATTGAACAATGATATCATCAATGAAAGAGTGAAATAGTCACAGTAAAAGGTGAAAAGAAATGAAGAATATAATAAATTCATTTGAACTTAACTCAAGAAGGATGAGCAAACCTGATTCATAACCATTTCTTTTTGAGAATATTGGTAATATGTTAAAAGATAAGTGAAATATCTCAAAAACAAAAAAAAAGTATTTGTTTTTATATAAAATTGTATATTCTAGATGGAAGTGAGTGGACCACAGCTAAATAGGATTTTATCTTTGTGTGCATACACTTATAGAGAGAGCCCCAAAATATGTTAATTTGTTTATAAACGTTCAGTTCCCTGTGATTTTTAATTCTCACTATTGTCAACATTGTATAAACATGCCAAATTCTATATATTTTCTCTAATACTGATTAATTCCAGTCTTTTAATTTTTGTCAAGTTCAAACTAATGAAACCAATACAACATTGATGCCAAAACTTGACAAAACTTATACAAAGCAAGTTAAGTCATAAATTGAGTTGTTTAAATAGGCCAAAAACATTTAAATATCAGGGATTTCTTATAGTTCAATCTTACTAATTTCATATGTACATATAAAGAAATTCCTGATGAATTTCCCAGTTAAACATGAATAATAAAACAAAAAGCTTTTGGAAAAAATCATAGGAGAACATTTTGCTAACAATGGATTAAACAAAAACTTTGTAAACAGGACAGAAATGGTAACAAGGATAAAAGAAAACAGGATAAACTGTCCAATAGTAAATTTTCTATTCACCAGAGACACTATTAAACAGCAATAACATACCTTATGAAATAGGAGAGTATATTCATAATATCTCCTTCTGACAAATGACTTGTATGCAGATTATAATTTAAAATCTTCTAGGGGTGCCTGGGTGGCTCAGTCAGTTAAATGTCCAACTTCGGCTTGTGTCATGATCTCATAGTTCATGAGCTTGAGCTCCACTTTGGGCTCTGCGCTGACAGCTCAGAGCCTGGAGCTTGCTTGGGATTCTGTATCTCCCTCTCTCTCTGTCCTTCCCCGACTTGCACTCTGTCTCTCTCTCTGTCTCTCTCTCTGTCTCTCTCTCTGTCTCTCTCTCTGTCTCTCTCTCAAAAATAAATATTAAATTTTTTAAAAATCTTCTAATAATTAATAAGAAAAAAAAAGGACTTGAACAGACACTTTGCAAAAGGAGATAACCAGTTAACCAAAACCTGTGAAAATGTGCGTAATTTTATTGGTCATTGGAAATCCAAAGTAAACCTAATGAGAGAGCATGCAATGGCAACTGACAAAGTTGGAAAATCTCAAGTGTCAGTGAGTAATTGGAATTCTTTCTTGTGGAGGGAAAGTAAATGGATACAACATCCTTTGGGGTGCCTTGGTGGCTCAGTCAGTTAAGCATCCACTCTTGATTTCAGTTAGGTCATGATCTCACAGTTCATAAGTTCAAGCCCCATGTCTGGCTCTGCACTGACAGCGCAGAACCTGTTTGGGATTCTCTGTCTCTCTCTCTCTCTTCCCCTCCCTTGCTCATGCACTCTCACTCTCTCTCCCTCTTTCTCTCAAAAATAAATATTTTAAACCAACTGATCCAACATCTGAAAAATTGTTTGGTAGCATCAGTTGAAGGTGGCCATAGGCCTTCCCTATGACCCAATAATCCCATTCTAGGAATGCTCCAACATACAGCAGAATGTTTATACCAGTGCTATTTATAAAAGACAGAAACTGGAAAGAAATATGTAATATATATTAAAAAGTAGTATTTGAAGAGAAATAATATAGAGCATTAAGAACAAAAAGAATGTTGGCTTAAAAAAATTAGTACATCCTAACCTTTTATTTATATGAGGTAACAAAAGTGGGAAGACCAGTATATGCTGACATTGTCAAGATAGTGCTTACCCTTAGAAAGAAATCACCAAAACCAAACATCGTAGGGCTTCCAACTTATTGATAATGTCAATTTCCACCATTTCCACTGTGAAATAAACCAGGAAGCCAGTGCATTTATCTTTCTCTACCACTCTATCTCCTTAGTTATTCTAACTTTCATCAAGATTATTAATGCAATATTAATAATAATAGATTATCATACTAATCTAGATTATCAATATTATGCATTATACAGCAATTGTTAGGTGGCATTTTAAAAAGTAAATTCGCAGATCTGACAATTGCAGTCTTCTAGATCTCGTGTATATTTATAGAACACTACACTTTACTATACAAATGCATGCTTTTCAAATAAACACATAGTTTAGTCACCATGATAGACCATGCTATAAACCATTAAAAAAAGTCATGGTGAATTAACATAATTGAAATCATACAGTTAGTTATTGATTCCTGAAAAATGGACTGAAGACAACTTTAGCTTTAGGCCTGTAGTCCAATGAGGGCCTTTCAAAAAGGGAAGTACAAACTTTGCCTTGGACAGTTTTATATTTCCTTTTGCCATAAAAATGCATATAGTTAACTCTTGTTTCATTCAGAATACAATTCTAATTACAAAACATTTTATTTAAGGCTTCACCTGAATTTCCTCAGCACATTTTATATCCTTAATATCAGTAGAGTCATAATTTTAATTGGATTGTTTCATATTTTGTAGTGTTGATTAGTGGAAACCCTCTACTCCAGTTGTATGATATTTTCAGGTATTAAATGAAGATACACTGCAAATCTTATTTTCTTTTAACAAAATTGTGGGTTTTTTTCTCTAGCCTAGAATGGAAACTGCCTCCCTTCTCTGTTTCTGTGTATATATACTATAAAAATAATTTAAGCTATATTATTGTAATTTATTTTCTTTTTATCTCTCCCTTTTTTTAACCTCTTGACTTTGATTTTTGTTACCTCCCACTTTTAACACAGACACTAGACTTTGGCAGAGATTCAGTTACAATCTATTTAATTGAGTTATAACTCCATATAACTTTTTAAATTAAAAAAAAAATTAAATATTTTTATTTATTTTTTGAGAGACAGAGGCAGAACATGAGCAGGCGAGGGGCAGAGAAAGGGAGACACAGAATCTGAAGCAGGCTCCAGGCTCTGAGCTATCAGCACAAAGCCCAATGCAGGGCTCCAACGCATGGACCACGAGGTAGTGACCTGAGCTAAAGTCAGACACTTAACTGACTGAGCCACCCAGGCACCCCTAATTTTTTTTTTAATGTTTATTTATTTTTGAGAGACAGAGACAGAGCGTGAGGGAGGGAGGGGCAGAGAGAGAGAGAGAGAGACAATTCGACAATTCGAAGCAGGCTCCAGGCTCCAGGCTCCGAGCTGTCAGCACAGAGCCCCATGTGGGGCTTGAACTCACAAACTGTGAGATCATGACCTGAGCCGAAGTTGGTCGCTCAACAGACGGTGCCACCCAAGCATCCATAACTCCATATTATTTTTAAATGAAATATTTAACTGCCAAGAGCATAGAATATTCAGAAGTTTTTTAGTTTATTTTCATCCCAGCAAACAAGCCTAAGAAAATGTTACTATGATAAAACGTCTTAGTAAATATTGACTCTCAGCAAAGAAAATTAGATTGTATTCAATGTTAATATTATCAAGCAAAAACCTCAATTAGACCACTTATGATTTAAAAACCTATTATGTATCAGACACAGGAACTAAGAAGTTCATTAAGTATTCTTTTCCAGTGTCAGGAAAGATTTATAAATTTGCTCAAATTCTCTTCCATGTTTGAGACTGTCTCTAAGCTGGAAAGTTTTAAGAAGCAAGAAGTGGAACCTATAAGTTATACTTTTTATAATTGTCCCTTTTTTTTTCTAGAAATGATGACTATAACTTTCTACTAGCACTTTTTTAAACTGCTCTTGATTTCAACATTTTACTATAAAATGTTACAATGATGACAATATATATTGATACTACATTTAAATAATGTCCAAAAAGTTCTATAAACTCATGAATAATATAACTGCTTATGAATATTGAGTGTATTATTTGAATCCTTCCTCATGGGAAATACAACACTATTAAGAATGTACAAGCATTTATTAGTTTTAATTAGAAAGTTTATTCCCTAAACTGAAAACAATTCTTTGACATTTTATTGAAATGTATTTTGGGTTTTAGAGGCCAAGGTGTGTTGGTTTTCTATTGCTGTTATAACTTATTACCACAAGATTTCTAGTTTAAAACCACAAAAATTCATTATCTTACAGTTCTGGAGGTCACAAACATGAAATGCATCTTAAAGGCTAAAATCAAGGTGTCAACATAATTGCCTTCATTTTAGAGACTTTAGGGGGAATCCATCCTTACCGTTTTTAGCTTCTAGAGCAACCTACATTTCTTTTTCCATGGCCTCTTCGTTCAGTTTTGTATCCAGGTCTCTGCTTTTGTCATCACATCTTTCTGATTCTGACCCTCCCTCTTTCTTCTGAAAGAACTCTTATGAGTAAATTGGGCTCCCCCAGATATTCCAGGTTAATCTTCATATCTCATGATCTTTAATATAATAGCAAAATCCTTCTATTAATCTGCTTGGGCTGCCATAACAAAATACCACAAACTGGATGGCTTGAAAACAACAGAAATTCATTTTCTCCCTGTTCTGGAGCCTAGTAATCTAAGATCGAGATGTTAGCAAGTTGATTTCTGTTGAGGCCTCCTTGGCTTGCAGATGGCCACCTTCTCTTTGTGTCCTCACATGGGCCTTTCCTGTGTATGTGCATCCTTGGTGTCTCTCTATGGTCCAAATTTCCTCTTATTTTTAAGGACACCAGTCAGATTGGATCAGCACTCACCCTAATGGCCTCATTTTACTTTGCCACCTCTTTAAAGGCCCTATTTTCAAACATTCATATCTTGAGGTGCTGGGGTTAGGACTTCAACATACCAGTTCTGAGGGAAACACAATTCAGCCTAGAACAGTCCCTTTTGCCATATTAGGTAATATAGTTAAAGACTGCAAGGATTATGGCATGATATATTTAGGGTACTAGCATCCTGTGTGCCACACATGATTGCAATTATAATTTCTTGTGAATTGACAGTTAAAATCACTTAACTACCAAGTCCAGAAGGGATATGTGACTTCAGTAAGAAGGTAGAGATGCAGGTCTCCTCTAGGCTTTTTTATTCCTATTCTGAGTGTATGTCTTTTTTATAACAAGCGTTTTTACTATTATTTTACTTGATTGCAACTTATTATTTAAAATATAGTGAATGTTCCAACAATTAGTCAACCATTTATTTTGTTGAATGTTGATCTCAAAGCCTAACTATACTTAGGCTTTTTTCTTACACTTCTTTTTGTAGTTCATCTTTTTGTACTTTTATCTTCTAAATATATTAGAAGCACAATATTGTTTAACATTTTTTGAAAATGCATTTTTTGAAAATATTATTCGAATGCAGATTTTGTTCATATGACTTCTAATCTCTAGCTTTGTCTTAATTGTTCAATTCACCATATTCTTACAAAATTACTAAAATTAAAATGTGATGATTTATCTTTGATTATTCTCTCATTGAAAATCTATTTGAAGGAAAGAGTAATAATGTTCAGCAAGCTTTCACGGAGTCCTTCTGCGCCTTTTCTCAATCATATTTCTGTTGAAGTTGTTAAACTGTTGTCTGATACTTGAAAATGTCATAGTAACACGCATTTATCTCTATAAAACAAACAAACAGGCGACTCAAATACTCTGCTTGTTGAAAATGTCATCTCATCCACACTGGAATAATGTATTTATTTTCCTCTCTCTTCAAAAAGTTATACCTCACTTCCAAGGCACTCTTAAATCATCAGATAGTAATAAAATATAGTAAACTCAAGTTTAGTGTCACAGATAGAGTTCAGTGCCACCAAGAGTCTTATATGCAAAGCATAGTCTTATGGGGTGCTCTATATTTAGCATCTCTTGGTCAATGGCCATAAGGCAAGACAGTTAATTCCCAAAATCTTGAAAATAAAGAACTTAGGAAACTTGTCCATTACCCATTGTGTGTAAATTAATTCCAGTAATTAGTACCCACATATTTATTATTACTGCATATTTACTATTTTTTACTAAATAGATTTGATTTCCCTTTAATTGAAAAGAACTGTAAAAGTCTGAAATTATTCTCGGAAATATATTTGATTTTATTTGAAAAACTTGAAAGGACTTCAAGATATTATATTTTATAATTACAATATAAAATCAACATACATTTCTGTATTTGTACTTAAGCGCTATACATACTCTCCACCTTCAGGAAATATTTCCACATGACATTTATTATGCCGAGATTATTATTATCTCTATGGCTCAAGAACTGAGTATCTTAGAAAGCCTACAACAAAACCTGCTGACATAGGAAGTCTGAGAATTTTCATTAGTCTTTTCATTAGTTGCCACATTTGAATCTAAGACATCATATGACAATCTAACTGAATTTTTAGGAAGAAGAACCAGTGGGCTCTTTAATGTGGTTGCTTGTGGGAAAGTAGAACTACTCAGAGTCCTAGAAACCAGAAGGTCAAAGTAGTTTGGACATTGATATCATGCCTTTATCAATTTTGAAGTTTGCATTTGTAAATTAATACAATCTGATACTTATGCATGGATGCACATTCTTAATAAAATTACATTTAGTAGTTGGACATTGAATCTGGTTCTAATAAAAATTTCAGCGTTAATAAAGAGGAGACTTAATGTTAGCTTTTTAAAAACAATAAACAACCAAAAGTAGAATTATCTTAGGAAATACAGGAAAGTTTATATATCTTCAAAAATATAGAAAAAAGGCGACTGGAATAAAGCTCCATATCTATAATTAATTGGTCTTAACTTATAAATATGGGAAATAGCAATAAATGTAAACATTGAAAACAACCAGAGAATTGCCACTGGAGGACAGGATACAAAAGATCTAAAAGATGATCTAGAAGATGATATAAATCATCTTCTAATTCAAATGCTTTATTTTAGCCCAATAAGAACATCTGTCAAGTTGTATGTTAAGTGATATGTTTTACTGATGATAAAATTGAGAAATATCTTTCATTTTGAGTCCTTTCTTCTTCGTGTTTATTTTGCTTGTTTTCAGTTATTATATAAAAGAAGCCAGAATTTTGTTTTTAAAGCCATATGTATGGAAATAAAAGAAATACTGAAGTTTCACTAAAAAATGATATTTTTCTCTTTTTTTAATGAATGGGGTATAAATATGAATGGGGACATTGTTTTCTATAAAGGAAAAAAGTATGACTTTTCCATTTTATAGATTACTTAGATTTTCATTATATTCTCAGTAATAGAACTTATTGAACTGAACATATTGGAGTGTTTCTTAAAATCATCCAGTAAAATTACACTGAAAATAAGTTTAATTATCTTATTTGAACAATAAGAATTAATCATTAAAGTCAGAATATTTTTTTTTCTTTTGGGAGCTGAATTATATACCATGTAGCCACATCCTTCCTTCTTATTAAAATATTCATCATTTACATTATATATGATTTGTTTATAAGAAAGTTTTATGAAACTGAAATATCCATCTGTCTGCACAGTTGGTCTTCAAATGTATTAAAAATTATGATTTGAGTAATGAAAAATAAATTTGTGGGGCGCCCGGGTGGTTAAACGTCCGACTTCAGGTCAGGTCATGATCTCACGGTTCATAGGTTAGAGCCCCTCCCGTGCTCACACTCTGTCCTCTGTCTCTCAAAAATGAATAAACGTTTAAAAAATTTAAAAAAAGTAATAGATCTCATATTCACTGCAATTATTCCCATTTTAATTTAGGTTAAGGAATGTAGAAATCCAGTCCCATTTCACTGACTATAAATCCTATTCCTGCTTGCTATCAAGCTTCCTGTGAAACCAGTTTCTTATAAAAAATCATCGGTATATGAGTAATAGGTCTTAACTCATTTTTCTGTTGTTAAGGAGCAAACAAAGCAACAGGCCTGCCAGCCAAAAATCTAGAAACCTCTAGATTTCATTGTACCTGAGAGAAAGAGAGGTTCTTATGTCCACAATAGCAAAACATGGGAACCTTTTGTATAAAGTTGCCTTTATCTCCAAACTTCCACAAAAACAGAGTTTTGAAAAGAACCGTAGAACAGATGATATTACTTGGAGATCATCTCAATTATAGACGCCTTAAAAAAGGGTATACTACTTGGCCTCAACACGATGCTGTTCTGTTTCAAATATGCTTTAGATCTCTCAATAACAAAATTCACTATGTAGAAATTAACAAAGTTGGCCAGTGTCACCAAATATTCCCACACTATTTTAATCTTTATTGGGCTATGCTAGCCAACAGCACATCATTGCATGTTTGACAAGTACTGGAATCACAGCACAAAAAATTAATCTGTTGATTAATCATAGCACAAAAAATTGATCTATTGATTAGTAATTTCTTGCTATTGGGCGGGTCTGTCATCTTAGTAAACTGATGGCTACCTTCATGTAACCCATGATACCATCTACAGTCAATTTTGGCTCATCATATAGATCTGTCACTTCTAAGTTAAAATTCTTATATTATATAATGATGAATCTAGTTAACGACAAAATCATAAACCTAAAAAAATAGAAGATAATAATAAGATAGAAGTTGAAGTGGTGAAGAGCTATGGAAAAGCACTAAAAGTATTAAGAGGGGTCATGTCCCTACCCAAAATAACACTCTGGGCATATAATTTTAAAGCAAGTTAGAGGACAATTTCAAGAAACAGATAATTCTTTTTTTTAATTTCTTATTTGCATATAATTAACACATAATATTATATTGGTTTCAGGTGTACAACATGGTGATTCAACATCTCTATAAATTATGCTGGCTCAGCACAGGTGTAGCCACCATCTGTCACCATACAACATTATTGCAATGTCACTGCCTATATTCCCTATGCTGTACCTGTTATTCTCATGACTTATTCTTTCCATAACTGGAAGCCTGTAACTCCCATTCCCCTTCACCCATTTTGCTCATTTCCTCACCCCCTTCCCTCTGGCAACCATCAGTTTGTTTTCCGTATTTTTCAGTCTGATTCTGCTCTTTTTTATTTATTTGTTTTCTTTTTAGATTACACTAGCAAACTTCTCTCTTCTGGACCATTACAATAGATGACTAACTGTTTACATTTTTCCCGATTCCTATAATCTGTTATTCACAAGATGACTCTGAATGACCTTTCTGAAATTGATATTTTATAATTTTTCATTGTTGCTTAACATCCTTCAATAGCCTCAATTTTATCTTAAAATAAAAAATTACTCTGCTTTAAATAGCCTCTCTCTTTTAGCTTTGTGTCTCTCCACTCTCTTTGTTTCTGTCACACTGGCTTTCTTGTATGGAACCACAAAAGACCCAGAGTAGCCAAAGTAATATTGAAGAAGAAAACCAAAGCGGGAGGCCTCACAATCCCAGACTTTAGCGTCTACTACAAAGCTGTAATCATCAAGACAGCATGGTATTGGCACAAAAACAGACACATAGACCAATGGAGTATAATAGAGAACCCAGAATTGGACCCACAAATGTATGGCCAACTAATCTTCGACAAAGCAGGAAAGAGTATCCAATGGAAAAAAGACAGTCTCTTTAACAAATGGTGCCTGGAGAACTGGACCACAACATGCAGAAGAATGAAACTAGACCACTTCCTTACACTATTCACAAAAATAAACTCAAAATGGATGAAGGACCTGAATGTGAGACAGGAAACCATCAAAACCCTAGAGAAGAGAGCAGGAAAAATCCTCTCTGAGCTCAACTGCAGAAATTTCTTACTCGACACCTCTCCAAAGGCAAGGGAATTAAAAGCAAAAATGAACTATTGTAACCTCATCAAGATAAAAATCTTCTGCACAGCAAAGGAAACAACGAACAAAACTCAAAGGCAACCAACGGAATGGGAAAAGATATTTGCAAATGACATATCGGACAAAAGGCTAGTATCCAAAATCTATAAAGAGCTCACCAAACTTCACACCCGAAAAACAAATAACCCAGTGAAGAAATGGGCAGAAAACATGAATAGACACTTCTAAAGAAGACATCCGGATGGCCAACAGGCACATGAAAAGATGCTCAACGTCGCTCCTCATCAGGGAAATACAAATCAAAACCACACTCAGATATCACCTCATGCCATTCAGAGTGGTTAAAATGAACAAATCAGGAGACTATAGATGCTGGAGAGGATGTGGAGAAACGGGAACCCTCTTGCACTGTTGGTGGGAATGCAAAGTGGTGCAGCCACTCTGGAAAACAGTGTGGAGGTTCCTCAGAAAATTAAAAATAGACCTACCCTATGACCCAGCAATAGCACTGCTAGGAATTTACCCAAGGGATATAGGAGTACTGATGCATAGGGGCACTTGTACCCCGATGTTTATAGCAGCACTCTCAATAATAGCCAAATTATGGAAAGAGCCTAAATGTCCATCAACTGACAAATGGATAAAGAAGATGTGGTTTATATATACAACGGAATACTACTTGGCAATGAGAAAGCATGAAATCATGCCATTTGTAGCAATGTGGATGGAACTGGAGAGTGTTATACTATGTTATGTTACGGTAAGCAAAATAAGTCATGCAGAGAAAGACAGATACCATATGTTTTCACTCATATGTGGATACTGAGAAACTCAACAGAAGACCTGGGGGAGGAGAAGGGGGCTGGAGTTACAGAGAGGGAAGGAGGCAAACCATGGGAGACTCTTAAATATTGAGAATAAACTGAGAGTTGATGGGGGATGGGGGGGAGGGGAAAGTGGGTGATGGGCATTGAGGAGGACACCTGTTGGGATGTGCTGTGGGTGTTGTATGGAAACCAATTTGGCAATAAATTTCATTAAAAAAAATAAAAAATAAATAAAAGTATTTTTTTAATGTTTCTTTTTGGGAGAGAGAGTGAGGGAGAGAGGGAGTAGGGGAGGGGCAGAGAGAGAGAGGGAGGCAGAGGATCCAAAGTGGACTCTGCACTGACAGCAGAGAGCCCAATGTGGGGCTTGAACTCATGAACAATGAGATCATGACCTGAGCTGAAGTTGGATGCTTAACTGACGGAGCCACCCAGGTGCCCCAATTTTTTAAACAAGATGTATCTTCTAATTTCCTAGCATATATGCACATTCATATTAATAGCTGTTAAAATTCATTTAGATGATAAAAATGGTAAGATTTCAAATTAAGGGAAGATTTGAAAGGACTAACATACTTACAGAAAGATTTGCAACCCAGATAAATGAAAATAAAAAAAAAATTACCATTTTTAAATGAGAAGATGGACAATCTCAAAAGTGAGAATATCTTAAAGTAGGTTATCCTGTGAAAAGTGGAGTTTTCCGTACATTGTTGAAAAAACTCATTAGTACTTGCTTTTTTTGGAGGAAAATTGCTCAGTGTTTTAAAGCCCATACTCATGTACAACTTGATATAGCCAGCATCCCTCAGAAATCACAGCACATATACATAAATATATATATGTATGTATATATGTATATCTATCTATCTATATCTTTATAGTATTTTTGATATTATATTTATAATAGCTCAAAATTAGAAGTGAATTAAATGTCATTTAAGAGGTAGATAAATGAATTTATTGTTCAATAAATACAACTAAAAACTTAGCTTAACATATTTCTAATTTATCAGGGCAGACTTACTGGAGGGCAGAGAGTAGATGGCACAGAGAGATTTTTCATCTTATCTTTTTTTTTTTTTAGCACATTCCTTATATTGAGCCCTTTAACTCCTGTTAAAGGTAAAAATGAAGCCTCAAACAATTTTCCAACCAGAAGCCACCTCAGACATGCCCAAACTAAGCAAATCTGTAGCCACCTGAAAATACTATTCCTTTATGAATGCTCTCTCACCAATTTCTAATTTCTCTTTAGGAATATGCTTATATTTTCAGAATGCATGCATAGCTAATACAGTGTGAGCCTTATGTTTTATTTTAATTATTGACCAAATTTACTTGCAATTAAACAGTATATTTGTTTTGATTTCTTGAGTTTTAAAATAATTGTACTTACGTGTTATAAAGCAGAAGTGGGTTAATTGAAGTCATCGTTAATTGCATTTAAGAAAGATCTGTCAAGACAGTTAAACAGAACTTTAGACACATTTCCTTACTATATAACCACATCCACCAAGAAATTATAGAGTGTGAAATCCAAAAAAAAAAAAAAAATGTGGGAAGCTTGTGCATAGGTTTCAATCGCTTTAACACACAATCAATATGACAGTATTTTTAGTTAGATAATTAAAGAGTTTGGGTAAAAATTAAACACAACATATCTAACATTATCTCAGCATTACTATAAAAATTGAAATGTGCTAAGTAGTAAGGAGACAGACAGACATGGTTATGATCTCTTTCCCCTAAGGATTTATACCTACCTCTTTGTCTCTTTCAGTACTTCTCTGTTCTTTGACCGCTTCATCTCAATAACAAGTACTTTACCTACTCCCAGAATAATTATGCTGCCCTAATGCCCAAATTTCTGAAAATCTCTTTAAATGCAAACATCATTCTTTCTGTTGTTCTGGCCCCCAAAATTCTAGTAATCTTTGCTTCTTTTTATTGCTCACCAGTCACCTCTTATCTATCAGGAAAGCCGATGGCTCTTCTGTCAGAATATATCCAGAATGTTACCACCTCTCATCACTTCCCTAGGCTGCATTTTGTGCATGCTACCATCATCCATTATCTGAATTATTCCAATTACCTCTTAGCTGGTCTTGGTTTCATCTTGTCCTCTGTAGGAGGCTATATTTCACTTTAAATATAAGGCAACTTCCAATGTATCAGTCTTCTGTTCAAAACACACCTAACTTGGGGGAAAAAAAATTCATACAGTGCCTAAGGGATTCCAACTGGAAAGACCACCAATTATGATTCTGGCATCATTATATTCTTTTCTCTCTCTCACTTCACTATAGCCACATTGATTGGGGAAGCACACGGATTATTTTCTAAGTGATACTTTGTTACAAAGTCTTCACCAATATCTGAGCTTTTCAGTGAGAGCTACCCTGAGCCTCCTATGTAAACTTGTAAATCCCTGAGATTCTTCCTCTTCATCTTCCCTGGTTTATTTTTCTCCTTTTCCAAAGGAGGCATGACATTCTTTCTCATCCCACGTACTTATGTGCAGTGTAACATTGGTGGATTCTAATTACCTGCCTTTTGAACTTGAACTGGCAGGCAAGTGACTTCTTAATCTATAGAATGCAAGAGAAGTCATTTTCTGGAATTTCCATGGCTATATCATAAGGAATCTTGTCATTTTCACTCAGGTCTTTTCTGATGCTTTTCTTGGGTCTCTCCCTCTTTGAACTTAACCTGCATGCTGTGGGCCTTCAAATCACATGAAATGGTCAAGGGTATGTGCATCAATGCACATCTCCATCTCAGCTGATGGTAACCTTTCATTGGCAGACATGTGAGTGAATCCTCTTGGATATCCATCTTAGTCAAGCTTTCTAATAACTGCTGCAGATTCAGCAGACAATTGGCTGCAGCTCCATGAGAAATTCTAAGCAAGAACTGCCCATTTGAATCCAGATAACCCATACATAAGTGATGAAAATACTTTTTTATATATACTCAAGTTTTTGTATGTTTTTCTAAACAGTAATAGATAACCATTATTTATCACGTTTATTATATGTCTACCTAATAAGTGTAAGCCCCATGAAAGCAAGACGTTTTCTACATATAAGTATTACTAAGGGCTTTTCTTTTGGCATGCATTTGCATGATAAAGGTTTTTCCATCCCTCACTTTCAATCTGTGTGTCTTTGGGTCTTATGTGAATCTCTTATAAGCAGCAAAGAGATAGGCCTTGTTTTTTTAATACACTCTGTCATCCTATGTTTTTTGATTGGAGCATGCAGTCCATTTACATGCAAAGTAATTATTGATAGATATGTATCTATTGCCATTTTGTTACTTGTTTTATGGTTTTTATACATTTTCTCTAATCTTTTGTTCTTTTTCCTGGTTTCTTGGCTTTCTTTCCTTCTTTTTTTTATGTTTATTTATTTTGAGAGACACAGAGACAGCACGAGTGGGGGAGGGATGGAGAAAGGGAGAAGGAGAATCCCAAGCAGGCTTCACACTGTCAGCACAGAGCCTGATATGGGACTGGAACTCATGAACCTTGGGGTCCTGACCTGAGATGAAACCAAGAGTTGGATGCTTAAGCCATTGAGCCACCCAGGTGGCCTGTTGGCTTTCTTTAGTGATATACTTGGATCCCTTTCTTTTTATTCTTTGCATATCTCACCCATGATTTTCTTCCTCCAATTCACAATCTCCCCAAATGTCCCTACCCCGTTCAGATAAACGTCCTCCTTTCCAAATCTGGTTATCAGTGACTTTTTTTCCCTCTGTTATACCATAGTCAATCCATTAGCAGTTCTTAACTGCTTTCAAATTTTATCTTGTCAGACAGTTTCTTATCATTTCCATGTTATTCCCAAGTTCAAACCATCATTGCTTACATCGAATCAATCTGTCATTATTCCTTTTTGACTTCAGCCTTCTATTACATATTCTCCAAAAAGAATAAAATTAAATCCCCCAATAAGATGCTTCTCAATCAAATCCTTTCAGCACCTTCTCAAAAATAATTTAGATAAAAATGGAAAGATCTTACTTACCTTGCAAAATTCTTCATGATAATATACCTGATTTCTTCTCTAATATGTTTCCTGTCAATGCTGCTTTTTGCTCACTCTACTCTAGCTAAAATAGTTACTATGTATTTTGACAAAACATTAATTAAGCATGCCCCTATCCAGTCTTTTAGATTGTGCCTCGAATCTGTGCCTTCCCGTAATTTTTGTAATCTCCTTCAAATTATTCATAAACCAAAAGATTACCTCTGTAAAGAAACTTTCCCTAACTAGTGTCTAAATGCTGTGCTCTACACCAGGTGCCAGCAAACTTTTTCTTAAGAAGGCAGATAGTAAAGTAAATATACTAATCTCTAATGCGTGTATCTATCACAACTACTTAAACGTAATCATTGTAGCATGAAAGTAGCCATAGGCAATATGAAAATAAATGAGTATGTCTGTGTTACAATACAATATTATTTACAAAAACAGGCAGCTGGCTCGTGGAGTGACACCTTTTCTACATCCTTGACATATACTTTATTGTCTTTCCACAATTTATCTACCTAGCCTTGCATTATATGTTTATAGTGTTTTGGTTTACTGCTTGCTTTTCTATTGGATAGAAGCCCCTGAGGGAAGGTGATTTCTCAGTTTTGTTAATTGCTCTGTCATAAACATGTAAAACAAGGCCTCAAACATTATGAAACTTCAATAAATATTGGCTGGATAAACAAATGTATACATGAGAGAATCAATTGAATATTTAACCCAAATGTGAAGAACCTAATCAATCTTTTGGTTATCTTAGACACTACTGTGTTTTGCAGTCACTCTCCAGAAATCTTAATGAAGGAAGCTGCTAGTTTTTAGAAATTGTTGCTTTTTTTTAATCCATATTTTGGATACTCCAGATATTCCAATCTGTTGGAATGATACTCCCTGTTTCTTTCTTGGTACAACAGTTGTTTTGTGTATATAAATAACTCTGTCTATTCAGTTACTCTACCACAATAAACAATAAGGCCCTTTCTTAGACACTATAAAGCTAAGAGAAGATGTGCTAAATTATCAACCTATGTATTTTGGATGGATGATATGCAAATAGCCAATTTTAAAATAATGTGATATATATTCAGCAGTGTGATTGACAGATCATATGTTAGTTCTATTTGTTTATTTTTTGATGAGCGTTCATGTTATTTTCCATAGCTGGTGCACCATTATTACATTCTCACAGCAGTGTATAAGGGTTCCAGTTTCTCAATACCTTACCAATACTTTTTATCTTTTTTTTTTTTTAATTTTTTTTTTCAACGTTTTTTATTTATTTTTGGGACAGAGAGAGACAGAGCATGAACGGGGGAGGGGCAGAGAGAGAGGGAGACACAGAATCGGAAACAGGCTCCAGGCTCCGAGCCATCGGCCCAGAGCCTGACGCGGGGCTCGAACTCACGGACCGCGAGATCGTGACCTGGCTGAAGTTGGACGCCCAACCGACTGCGCCACCCAGGCGCCCCAACTTTTTATCTTTTTTGATATAACAGGTGTGAGTTAACAATATGCAATTGTGAAATTCAAACTTTGTTATGTTAAGAGATGATGATACCATGATAATTAACATTTCATAATAGTAGTTATTCTTGGAATAAATACAGCTTCCATACAACTTCCATTGTATGTCTGATTGCATTTGATTTATTCTTGCCACGTACATTTACTCTGTGTAAGCGGTATGCTGGATATTAGGCGTGTGTGTAGGGAATCAAGGAATAGTATAAACTTGATCCCTATCTTCATAGAAGTTATAAATAGGAAACCCAGAAATTGAATACCTAAATGGAATAACGAAGGTTATAAAAATAATCTTGGGTCACGGGGTAGTGAAATTTTAATCTACTTTGAGAAAACAGTGCTTAAACTGAAATCTAAAGATTGAGTAGATTTAGTATTTAACAAAGGTTGTGAAAGGTATCTGACATGGGCAATAGAAACTATGTATGCAATTGCCCATCAGAGAGAAATGAAAGGAAGAAGGATATTCCTTACTAATGTGGCTAGAACATGAGAAGTTAGTAGATTAACTCAAATGCAATGCTGCCAATAATGGATCCAGAGATGGAAAAAAAAAAAAATCCACATGAAGTTTCTGTTAGGACTTTTTTCCTAAAGAAAGGATAGCCAGTTATGTGTTTTGAAATAAGAAATTATGAAATAAGAAATTAATAAGATTTTAATTTACAAATAATTGTCTGAGTTCAGTGGGGGAGACTGTGCTTGAGGGGGCAAGAGTAGATGTAGAAAGTCAAGTTAGTAAGTAACTATACTTGTGCAAGTGAGACATGATGATTTGTACTATAAAGAGGCAGTTAAAGAAGATCTAAGGAGCACCCGAAGCACTTGAAGTAATATTAGAAATTGATTAGCCACATGCACTTCGGAGACAGAGAAATTAGAGTTTAAATTTTGATTTTATCACATATTAGGTATGTATGCTTTAACATATTTTTTACTAAAATATGAATTCTTCATTTTGGATTAATAGTAATAATAATAGTATTCACATCATAGGGTCATTGTGTGAATTAAATTAGTTAATGTTTAGAAAGTACTTCGTGGGAAGCATGTTCTATGAATACAAGCTACAAATATGACTATTACAGTAATATAAATCATAGGCCTTGATTAAATGGATGTGGGGTTTAGGAAGGGAGGGGAGTCAACTATGACTCCAAACCTTCAAGATTGAGAGACTAAGTGAATGATGGAGCCATTTAATGAAGGTGAGAGTCAGGAGGAGAAAAATATGCCAGGGTTATTGAGGAGTAGGATGATTTCAGTTTTAGATAACAATGTCCATCTTCTAGACATTCTGTTAGGATTAAGTAAAAATAAAATGAAATATGTTTCATATAACAGAGCCTGCCAAGTATTAGAAAATGTCTATATAATTATTTTATTCTGCTATATTTCTCCTTTTCTAAATACTTCTTTCATTCTTTTTATCAGGATACTGTACCAGCAATTGTCCCTCTCCCATACATCTTTAGCATATTTTTCTTCAGATACTCCTTCTCTTCCACCTATAAATTGAAAAAAAAGTGTCTCTCTGAAAACTTTGAATATTTCTCTCTTGATTATGATTTTCATGGGTTACAACCTGGCCTACACAAGGTTAAATTCTTCAGGTATGAAACAGTTCTGTGAACTTCTGTGACATTATTTCATTCATTATTTCTGGTTTTTTTTTAATTCAACCTAACAATTTTACAAGTTCACTTAATACTTATTACAATTAAATTTTACAAATTCAGCTACTATTTCATATTTATTAATGTTTTAAAATTTTCAATTAATACTTGTAAATATAATTAATACTAATCACTATATACCAAAATTAAAATTTTCTTAATATTGTAAGCTGCTTCTCATAGTCCTCTGTGAAACTCTTTATTCACTCATTTATTCACATACACATGCATTTATCCACTCATATGTCTATTCCATACCAGTTGCTTTTGCTATGTTTTCAAAACACAGATTTATAAGATCATCACATAAATATGTATTAAGAACCTCCTTTGGATCAGATACTGTTTTAGGTGCTTAGAATAGTTGGGTACACCAAAACCTAATGCAGTAGAGTTTACATTTTATTGTAGGGAGGCTGAACCAAACTAAAAGTAATAGATTCACCTTTATTTTTAAGGTCTGAATGCTATAGAAATAATAGCAGTGAAAAAAGTGTCAGAAATGTGTAGATACAGAGCTAGTAAAGTTAGTTGCAATCTAAAAGTGAACCCAAGATAGCCCTCGCTAATTTAACATTTAAGCAAAGACTAGAAAGATGTAAGGAGTTTAACCTTGTGGCTATCTAAAGAAAGATCATTCTAGACAGAGTAGACATCCAGTGCAAAATCTCTAAGGAGAAACAGGGGACAAGTGTGACTGGAGCAGGAGAGAGGTAGCAGAGAATCAAGTTCCACAGGGCCTTGTAAAATACTTAGGTGGCTGTGGCATTTAGCCACATGAGTTAATGGAGAGTGGGGAATTTAGTTTTTAGTGAACTTTAGAGATCAGCAAAATTTTTCTGTGAAAAGCACAGCAGTAAATATTTTTTGGCACTTACAAGTTATACAGTCTCTGTCATAACTGTTCATCTCTTCAAGTGTAGTATAAAAAGAGTCATAGGCAATGTACTAAGTGAATTGGCATGTCTATGCTCCTATAAAACTTTATCTGCAGAACAAACATTAAGGGTGGTGGGCCAGTTTGGCCAACCCGTACCCATGGCATGAAGACACAGTGTGATCACACTTTTATGTTCACTAGATCACTCTTAGTGTGACGTTGAGAGAAGTTCCTGGTGGGGTGGGGCGGGGGGGGAGGGAGGGTATGAGTGGAAACAGGAAGCCCAGTGGAAGCACTCTGTATAATCAAGGTGAGATGATGTGGAAGCAGTATTGGTGGTAGGAAGCTCCTGAATTCTGCATATATTTTAAAGATAAAATGCACGGAAATTCTTGATGTAGACTGTGTGTGTGTGCACGTGCATGTATGTGCATGTGCGTGCATTTGCAGGACACAGGGAAGGAGGGAGATGGAGAGGAGAGAGAGAGGGAGAAGAGTCAGTGAAGTTGTTAAGATTGGTCCTTGTTACGGGAAATTCAGAAATGCCATCGATGAGGTGGGGAGGAAAATGGTTAGAGGAATTTGAGGGGTAAAATTTAGAAGTTAACCTTTGGATGTTTTTACTTTCAGATGTTATTAGATATTAAAGTGTGAGGTCAAGTAAGCATTTAGAATTAAAACCTGGGATACAGAACAAAACCTGATCTGAAAACAGAGACAGGGTTATTTTCAAAGGCACAGAACTGGGATACCTGGGTGGCTCAGTCAGTTTAGCTATCGACTCTTGGTTTCAGCTCGGGTCATGATCTCATGGCTTCTTGAGTTCGAGCCCCATGTCGACCTCTACTCTGGCAGCACAAAGCCTGCTTGGGATTCTCTCTCTCCCTCTCTCTCTGCTTCTCCCCACCCCTTGCATTGTGTCTGTCTCTCTCAAAATAAATAAATAAACTTAAAAAAAATAAAGCTACAGAATATGATCACATGAACAATGAAAAAGCATACAGATAAAAAATGGAGCTAAGAGTAATGATGGTGACATCCCAACAGAAAGGAAAAGGAAAAGAGGGGAACTAACACAGACACTTAGTAGGAGAGGCTGATTATATAAGAAGACAACTAAGATGAGGCTTTAACAATGCTAGGTGAAGAAAGTGTTTAAATGAGTTAAATGTTTGTAGTATGTTAAATGAGATAGACTGATTTTTCACCACTAGACTAAGAAATGTGGAGATCATTGCTGGCCTTCATGAAAACAATTCTCTTAGAGTGATGGTTACCAAGGTCTGTCTGGAGAAGATTTAATTTTTTAAATATTTATTTATGTTACATGAGCATGAGCAGGGAAGGGGCAGAGAGAGGGAGACAGAGAATGCAAAGCAGGTTCTATGCTGTCAGCGCAGAGCCCAATGCAGGGCTCGAACTCATGAACTGTAAGATCATGACCTGAGCCGAAATCAGGAGTTGGGTGCTTAACCAACTGAGCAATCCAGGTGCCCCTGGAGTCGATTTAAGTAAGAAATGGATGAGTGAAATTGGAGACAAAATATAGAAAATTTTTTTCAGAACTTTTGTGGCAAAGGAGAAATGTGGATTCAAACTTTAACTAGCAGGGAAAGTTTGGTCAGACAAGATTGTAGACTGTTCTCATTTAAGTGGGAGAAATAAAAACATGTTTTTGTGTCAGTGAAAATTGTCAAGAGAGAAAATGATGCTCTGAGAGAAGGAAGAATTGCCGGAACCATGTCTTTCAGAATACATAAGAGCAGGTAAAATGTAGCGCAGGAGAGGAAGCATTAGCTTTAGGTAAGAAGGTGGATTGTTCATTTATAGAAATAGGCAGTGAGGAAAAAATAAACAATGGGAAATAGGAAAAGGAAAAGTTATATAAGAAATGAGGCTTGAAAGCAGGAAGAACAAGTAGGTTTTTCATAACTTAGTGTTTCTGAAAAGCATAATGCACTCAAGTTGATAGTTCGCTGTTTCCATCAACAAAACAATGTGCCACAAATGGGTTTAGAAAGCACACGGAACAGATGTCAAGAAACCTTTCATCATACAGAGACCAATAAACATCAGGAATGACCCACCAAGCAAACCATGGGTGTGGAATCGTTGGAGCCCTCTGGGAAGTAATTTAGACTCATCTTTAGTGATCAAAAGTTTTATGAAGAAAGAAGTTTGATGAATTACATGGTATTTAGTTTTTTTAACCTACATTTTCTCTGTTTCATATTTTTTCCCCATGGTTTTGTAGGAAGATGTGTGTCTTCCATCTGTTATTTACCATTTTAGGTACTGTATAGTAAACTGCAGAAATCAGTCCGAAAATTCAAGAAACATCTTCCCTGTCTAGCAGTGGAGAAGTTTTCAATATAACCGTTTACAGTCAAGTGAACCTATAGTCTGCAAACACTTCATTTAAAAATAATAATAAATTAAGGCAAAATATGTTTTTCTAGGTTGACCTGAAACAAAGACTCATTTACTTTAAAGAACCTTTGACCGTTTCAGTAGATATGTACAGAAATATTTTTAATTAAGTCTGATTCAGAAACCCTGTGAATCTCAGTATCTCACATTTGCATTTATTTCTCTCTATGAAATTAGGAGAAAACAAAACAGGGCAAATAATGTGGAGACTAAGAAATTATTGTTATTGACAGCTTGCTAGTATGTATTACTTCTTTTTTTCATTTTTTCACAATGCTATTTTTGTTGTGTTAAGTACTATTTCTGTGTCACCACATAAAATCATTATAAAATTGTTTATAAAATTGTAAAAGTTGTCAGGTGATTTAAAATGTATATAACAAAGGGTGGCATTTTACATTATAATGACTAACGAAAGATATAGTCATGCATTTCTTTTGTGTGTACTATTTGTCAGTTTTTTCTATGAAAATCAGAGGAAGTGTATTTGAGATGATTAATGCTTAAATGTAGGAAGGATATGTTAGAAGGTATTGATATTATTTATAACTATATTAGGTATTAAATGGAGAGCAAAACTTTATATTGATTTGATAGTTACCAACCACATTTAATTACTCAGTTCAAGTGCAATTTTATTTATCCCATTATGAGACCACAATCTGGCAGGCTCAGCAAGCTTCACCTACATGACTACCTGATTAAAAAATTGAATTGATCAACAAAATGTATTAATTATGTGCTTCAGCAAATTACAGTGCCTTCATTAGTGCCCATCTGATCCAACTGAATAAAAAATGCATACTTTTCAAAATACAAATTTAAAACTTTCTTTTAATACTTCACAGTTGCTATTTCAAATATTGTGTGTATGCCTTAGCATCTTTGCATAATAAGATGATATTTGGCACTTCTCTTTCTTCTTGTAATGAGTATTTAAGAGTGGTTATTATTTGGGGCATTCATATTATTAATTTCATTTAACATCACAACCTACAATGTATGTATCTTTTTATTTATATTTGCAGAAAAGTAGACTTATAGAATATATGTAATTGGTCCAAGGGCACACGACAGTCACTTTTAGAGAAGTATGTTATTACAGCAGATTCAGGAAAATGTTTCTCAAACTATCTATACAAATATTAGCTATAATTGTATATCTTAGGAAACTGTTCTTTCAGTTCACTTTGAATTATTTCCTATAATTCTTACATCAGAGATTAATGTTCCATGAAGAAGGTTGCTTATTGGAGCATCTGGGTGGCTAGGTCGGTTAAGTGGCCAACTCTTGATTTCAACTCAGGTCATGATCTCACGGTTTGTGAGTTTTAGCCCCACATTGGGCTCTGTGCTGACAGTGCAGACAGTATTCTCTCTCTCCCTCTCTCTCTGACCCTTCCTCTCTCCCTCTCTCATTCTCTTTCAAAATTAATAAATAAACATTTAAAAAATCAGCTCCTAAAAATAAAGGCTGCACATTTTAGTCACTCTTTTATTAATTTATCTTCTGCTCTTTATCTCTCCAGTGACAATGGAGGATTCATTCTTTCTCGTATCCGAGGCAGATCCTTTCATTATGAAGATGGTGTCTTCTCTCCATCTTCTCAGTGACCTCAATATAATTCACTTCCTTTAAATCTTTCCTGAGTTTTGTAAATCTTTCTACTGAAACATTTGACAGTATATTTAGGGATTCTCATCTCAGAACAAGCCAATAACCATAGAAGCAACATTCCCTAGATTGACTTCTTTACTACCTGATCTCTATTCATACATCTAAATGTAAGCTTCTAACAGGATTTTCCTATAAATGTTGTATTCATTTACATATTTCCCATTCACATTTTCTTCTCATCTAGCCTCCCATCTAATCCTTCAAAGCCACTCATGCTATGATAGCTTTATGATGACTAACCAGTTACCTCATCAGATGAATACTCCTCATTTCTCAAGATCTTTTATTTCAGCCACATTAAACCCAGTGCATCATTGCCATCTTTCAAAAACAACTTTATTGAAGTGTAAATAACACACAATAAAATACACATTTTTAAATTACAGAATTTGGAAAGTTTTGGTATATGTAGTATGTATGCATGCAGAACATCACAGAAATCATGATAATGCGTATATCCATCATGTCTATATGTTTTCCTCTCTGCCTTTATATTTCCTTCTTCCCATTCATTTTTCCTTGCACTGACACTCACACCTGCATTCCATCCCTAGGATAACAGTGATATGCTGTCACAATAGATTATTTTTTTTAATTTTCTAGAGTAAGGTATACACAAAATTATACAATATGTCTTTTTTGTATGGCTTCTTTCAGCATGATTATTTTGAGATTTTCCCATGTGAAATATATATCAATATTTCAATTTATTTCATTCTGAGTACTGTTCCATTATATAATGCTACTGTTTGTCATTTTGCATGTTAATGGATATCTGAGTTATTTCCAGTTTTGAACTGTTACAAATAGAACTGCTGTAAACAGTTTTCTAATGTTTTTATATATTGGGGTGCCTGGGTTGCTCAGTGGGTTAAGTGTCTGACTCTTGATTTCTGCTCAGATCATGATCTCACAGTTCGTGAGTTCGAGCCCCACATCAGGCTCTGCACTGATGGTACCAAGCCACCTTCTCTTTGCCCCTCCCCTGCTTCTGCTCTATATCTCAAAATAAATAAACTTAAAAACTACATTTAAAAAATTCAGTCTTTATATAGACCTATGCTTTTATTTCTCCTCAGTAAATACCAAAAGTGGAATGGCTTCCTCATGTAGTAGTTGAATGTTTAACTTTATAATACACTGCCAAACTGTTTTCTAAATAAGCTGTAGTATTTTGCATTCCTATCAGCTGAGTATAAGAATTCCAGTTTCTTTACACCCTCACTACCGCTTAGTGTGGTCAGTCTTCTTAATTAAAGTCCTTTTTATTGCATGTGTTATGGTATCTCATATGGTCGCATTAATTTACATTTCTGAAAGAATAATGATATGTATTTTTATATCTATAAGCTTATTTTCCATCTATATGCATTCTTTGATGGAGATTTTGTTCAAATATTGGACCGTTTTCAAATTTTCTTCTTTGTTTTCTTATTACTGAATTTTGAATATTTGTTACACATTTTTATTAGCTATATTAACTGCAAATACTTAACTCCCAGCCTGTAGTTGATCTTTTTATTACCTTACACTGTCATGAAGAGAAGTTTTTTCAAAACTTTGTGAAATACAGTTTTTCAATTTGTTTTCTATAGATCACCCTTTCAGTGTCTTATGTATGAAATCTTTGCCTAATCCACAGTGACAAAGATTATCTCCAAACCGCAAAAAATAGCATTGAAATTAAACCTGCAGTGACAGATACAATCCAATTTTAATCACACAAAGAAAAAAGAAAGAGTAAAGAAAATAAACAGAACCTCAGTAATATTGGAATAATCTAACATATTTGTGACTGATTTCAAAGTAGGGAAGAGACAGAAAGATGAAAGAACAGATGATAGTATTTACAGAAATGATTGCCAGAAATTTTCACACTTTTTAAAGAAGCATAACCCACAGATCCACAAAGTTCAATGAATCACAACAAAAGATAAATAGGAAGAAATCAGTTCAAGGCACATAAGAAAAAAAAAAAAAGGAAAAATATCAGCCTGTGTGTGGGGAAGAGAACCACTTTAGGTATAGAGGAACAAGACTGGAATCATCATGGATTTCTTTTAAGAGTGTAAATAAATGGAAGAGCATCCTTAAGTGTTTGAGAAGGAAAACTTTCAACTTAGCATTCTATAATTAGTAAAAGTAACTTTCAAAACAAAGACAATACATTTTAAACAAGCAAAAGCTGAGAGCATGAATTGCCAGATGTGCTATGGTAGAAATGTTAAACTGTTCACGCAGAAATAAATACTACTAGATAAAAAACTGAACTGTCACCAGAGAAGATTTTTTAAGTGCTGGAAGTGATAAATATGTGAGCAAAAAAAAATTTTTTTTCTTCACTCAGTGTTCCTAAACAATAATTGATTATTTGTAGCAAAATCAATAACTATATATTATGGGGTTTGAAATATGAAGGTAAAATGTACAACAGTAGCACAAAGGATGGGAAGAGAGAAATAAAATATGTTACTTTATCATGCTTGAATTATATATGAAGTAGTTTTATATTATTTGAATATGGAATGCCATGTGTAATGTGTGTGTGTGTGTGTTTATAACCACCTCAAAAAATCAAAGAGATGTGGCCAATAAGACAATTGTGGGGATAAAAAAGAGATACAGAAATGAGTATTCTTAATTAATTTAAATTCTGTGAGGAAAAGAAGAAAAAGGTACAAATAGTGATGAAACAAAGTACAAATAAAATGATAGATATCAACCCAGCCACCTCACAATGAATACGAATGACCTAAACACTCTAAATAAAAGACAGAGATTTCCATAGTGTGTATACTCAAGAAAAAAATTACTGCTGTCTATTAAAAACAGGAAAGTAAAGTATGGAAAGAAGTATATTATTCAAAATGTAATCCTCAGAACAGGGAATGTTACCAGACATGCCAAGTGGCATTTCTTACTGATACAAAGTTTATTTAGCAGTAAAACATAGCAATTTTAAATGTGTATGTACTTAATAACAAAGTAACAAAATGTATGGAATGATAACTCACAGAACATTAAAAGGAAAAAATGAATTACAGTTTAAGATTTCTTCACAAATCTCTCAGAATGAATAAAGCAATAATCAGTAAGATATAGAAGACATTAATAATTGTCCATCAACATGAGTAGATTAATATTTACAGAAAAATTCACTCAAACTAAGAAGAGCCCCTGCTCTATTCTCAATTGCATATCATACTTTCACCAAGGTAGTTTCCATAAAAGAATTTTTAATAAATTAAAAATGATTGAAATCATATATAGTATGTTTCTTGACCACAGTGGAAAGAATCAAATTGAAATAATAATGATTTAAAGTATATATTTGTCATTCAGATTTCTGGGATTAATTTTGTTTCTTGGATAATCCTATCTAAATTAACATTGAAATATAAAAAAATACATGATTACATTCAATTATATTGAAAAGTGAAAAAGTCTGAAACTCAGGAATTTTATTATGCATTATTAGAATTCACAAAAAAATATATCCCATAATACTAATTAAAATATAAAATGGTAAATTACATGTAATATGTTTTTTATATTCATGTCACCAGTGTAGTATACCAGTTAAGAGTATAGACACTGAAGTCAGATTATCTGATTCTTTTTTTTTTTTTTCAACGTTTTTTATTTATTTTTGGGACAGAGACAGACAGAGCATGAACGGGGGAGGGGCAGAGAGAGAGGGAGACACAGAATCGGAAACAGGCTCCAGGCTCCAAGCCATCAGCCCAGAGCCTGATGCAGGGCTCGAACTAACGGACCGCGAGATCGTGACCTGGCTGAAGTCGGACGCTTAACCGACTGCGCCACCCAGGCGCCCCAAGATTATCTGATTCTTAATATTATCGTGAGCTAAATAAATTGCTTAATCCACGTGGTCTTTTTTTTTTTTTTTTTTTTTTTTGGAAAATGATATTTGCAGCTACTTTTATCCCGAGGTTCTTTTTAGAATTGAAATAAAATCTGTGCTCTGCCTGCACATTGATCAGAATATAGTTGATCCCTAGCACAATTATATTCTATTAGTAGTCACAAAGGAGCAGCAGTGTTAGTAGTAGAAATATTGTGCTAGTATAGCCACATTATTACCATTTATATGCAATTTGCTTATAGACTAGTAAATTTCTCTAATAATAATGCCTTCCTGTATGTGTTTTAGGTTCATATTTTTAATGACTGCAATTTTTCTTCGCTTTTGCTTTCTATTGAATTTCTTCTTTCATTCATTCATATATATTTATGTAAATATTTATGTAAATATATATATATATATATATATATATATATATATTTCCCATGATGTGCAGACCATGTATTAGATGCCTGAAATATAAAGATAAAAAGACAAGTATGGTTTCTGTCACAGTATTGGAGGGGGAGAAAATAAATAACAAACAAATAGATGCATACTTACATACTATAAGGTTCCCGTATGTGTTATGAAGGAGGCAAAGAAAGTGCATTGTTTGAAAATGACTGAAGAAAGGAAATGACCTAATTTGGAACAGAATCATCAAGGTAGACTTCTCATTGGAGATGCTGTTTAATCTGAGACCCAAAAGTAGAAAATGGACATGGGGGACTTTTCAGGCACAAGGAGGTTGTGTGACAGACACTCTAGGACAGCGAATATTAATGCTGCTGGAGGGAGAAAATTCAGTTCAGATATTTTGGAGGTAGGAGATAAGGTTGGTATCTAATACATTGGGAGTCACAGTATCACTAGATGGTATTTAAAACCTTTGGAATGGATTTTGGAAAAAGATATTTGAGTGACATGGGACAGTCCACTGATGAACTCTCACTTCTTGGGATCTGAAAGAAAACTAAAGGATTTCCCCCTAAAACAACAACAACAACAACAAAACTGTTGTTAAGATAAGGCAGAAAAAGCATAAGAAAGGATAAATAACTACTATTGTGCAGCAAAAAAATAATTAAAACATAAAAAGACATATAAAAACATTTATTTCTGAGAAATATAAATTAGAATCTTTAATTTCCTGAATGTTTATTTCTAGTACATAATAAAATGATCCATATATATATATATATATATATATGGTTTCAAGATGAATAATTTACCTTTCAACATTTCTTTGATTCACTGATTAAAATTTATTTTTCCTAGGTTTCTTATTTTCTGCCTTGTCATTATAATCCTTATTTTTGTCTTCAATAGTCATCTCTATCAAGATGACTCTTTGTTTCTCTTTTCCTAACGTTTTCCTGACTGCCAAGGTGGAATTTCTAATAGCCTACTTGGTGTCTCTGACACATAAACATGAAAATAAAATGGTGAAAGCAATGTTTTACATCAGGCAGATAATTTATTTTTTTTATTTTTTTTTAACATTTTATTTATTTTTGAGACAGGGAGAGACAGAGCATGAACGGGGGAGGGTCAGAGAGAGGGAGACACAGAATCCGAAGCAGGCTCCAGGCTCTGAGCCATCAGCCCAGAGCCCGAAGCGGGGCTCGAACTCACGGACCGCGAGGTCGTGACCTGAGCCGAAGTCGGACGCTTAACCGACTGAGCCACCCAGGTGCCCCAGGCAGATAATTTAGAATAAGAACCTCTTAACAAGTTAATAGTTTATTTAGATATTTAATATAATTTCAAAGTGCTCTTGGGTAATCATTCTGAGCTCTAATAAGGTAAAGTGTTTATATAGATATTTTAGCTGGTTAGCCCAGAGTGATCAATTCATTTTTGTGTCTTCACATCAGATAACACATATACATATTTTGGCATAAATTATTTCTAAAAATCCCCTTTCTCCAGGCTTCTTAGTATATGACTTCTGTTACTATTAGGATGATGATGTATCTGTCTGCTTACTTTGTTCTCTGTGAATTTTCACCACTTGCTGGTTTGCTTGATTGATACCTTGGCAGTTTTTCATAAAATACCATTACCCTGACTACAATATCCAGTTGTTTCCATAACTTTTTCATTCCCATAATCACTTCTCAGCAACCACTTTTTTTTGACAAATTGTCTTACAATAAATTTTTATTGTCAGATGTCCTAAAAAAATTGCATTCTATATAAGCTCTGTTGCAATCAAGTTTATAAATAATACACGTAATATTAGTGGTCTGAGATTACCTTTAATGCATTATAGATATTAATTTCAATGAAATTGTTATTTTCTTATAATGTCCATTGACTTCTCAGGTGATAATCTGAATATCTTTTTTGAGTTTCAAATGAAATATATATAAAACATAGCATATCATCCTATTTGTTCTCATCCATTCCCACACATAAACAATTCTGGAATTCTTTATTTTCATTATTTTTGAATAAAATCCATACTATCTCAGAAAAATTATCTTTGTTTCTCCTCCAATTTACATTCATTTTCTTATTCCAGAGTGTAGGTTCTTTCCACAATTCTGTCAAATAAATCATTCTAAAAACCAATTCCAATCATGCTCCTGCACAGGAAAAGAATGAAGATAAAAATTGAATAAGGAATTCATTGGCCTTTCGGCATTGGGCTTGTCCTACAGATTTTGCAATTCCTATACAGGTTAAATTGCCTCATCCGTGGCCCTTTTACATTTCTATTATGGTTCCTTGTAAAGGGAAGAGACAGTGTTACTATTGTCTTCCATAAACAACAAATGGACATTCATAGGCTTACCGGTGACTGGTAAACTAATTCTATCATCAAAACTAATTTTTCTACACATCATTAGGGAAAATCAAAATGCCATATATCCATAAATTTGTTTTTTGGTTTTCTAAAAAAAACTTAATTTATAGTCTGAATATATGAGAGAGGTATTTATTATTTCATCTTGTAGCCAACTCATGTAGTTAGTGGTTATGTTATGAATATTGGATGGATATGGATGGTTTTAGGGATGGGACATAGAAGTAGTAAACCTTGAAGAGGGAAGAGCTCAGATTAGATGGTCATAAAAAGACAAAACTAGTGTATTTAATAAAAAGGCAAAATAGAGTTTTAGCAAGAAAGAATTCATTTAAGAGTGAGCTCCCATGAATTCTAATATGTTTCTGTTTTCAGCTTTCCATTAGTATCCTTGAAAATAAGCCTCCCCATGTTCTCAAAGAGACACATAGCAATCTTCCCATTGGTCCCTAATGTATACTGTCACCCGGTTGACCTTATGGCTCATATTTGCTCTGTTGAACCTAATGGCAGTTTGTTCCCATAACATGTTTAACATTTTTCATTATTCTTTTTTGCTTATGTATTTATTTCAAATTATCATTCTTCCATTACTTGGTAAATATCCTTACCCTTCAAAATACATCTCAACTTTTACTTCCTTTATGAGTAGATCTCCATATAATTTATCATCCAAATCAGTATACTTGACAGTGAAAAAAAGTATTATTAATAATACTGGTATGATAACCACCTTAGTGATGATGTATACCCTGAAAAACTTACAACCCCACCCCTTTGCCATGTAGTTGACATTTTTAAACTCTTTCAGCCCTCAAAATATGTGAAAAAGCTATGTGATTTAGCTTTGCAGTTGAAAGATAAAGTGTTAACTATATAATTAAAAAAAGAAGCACTTGCATTTTTCTCGGTATAGGTGCCAGAACAAATACATCATGATACAACTAGAGTCGAATCATGTAATATTTGATATCTTAGTTACTTGTTCCTGAACAATACAACAGTAGAGACTCATTTTTTCAAGTGAGTATCAAAATAGGAGAATAGAAAATTTATATGGCTGTTTTCCAACTCTCACAAATGTTGCCTGAATATAATGACCTTTGGAAATGTTCCTCAAAATATCATGCCTTTCTCTTACTCACATAAAACTTTAGCAGAAGTGAGGCCCGATGGTGTGATTTTGTGTGTAACTCTTCTGGTTCTAAAATTTTTAAATATGTCTACATTGTTATGACTTTTTATTAATATTGCAAGAATAATTATCAATTATTTATTAAATAATCTAGATAATGTTCAGTATTTTGGGAGGATATGTTTGATGGTTTTGACATAGGCATATATTTCATTTGGGGTTAATAATTTAACATGGACAGATAAGAAATAGAGTTTGTAAAGTACCTTATTATGGAAAGCATTTTCACAAATCCAGAAGTTACATTAATGCTAAAAAATAGTAAATATAACCTTATGTTGTCTTTTAAGTATCTGAAATATATTTGCTAGATCACATAATTTAAAGGAAAACTGAATTTAAAATAAATGGAAGCAATATTTAAAAATACACAGAAATTTATTTTTTAAAGGTTAGTAAGATGATAAGATGATCAAAATACTTCCAAAACCAGAAAGCTAAATATCCATTCATATATTGTTGAATATTTTGTTTGACTTTTAAAAACTCAATAAGATACATGAAAGTATTGTGGATTTGAATATTTGCATATACTATGATTGAAAAATATTTTCATAGCACAGCTTAAGAATGAAGCCCCTGAGACTTTAGAAATAAGTGTAAATATACACTAAATGATGGATCCATGTAAGTGGTAAGATTTTGAGCATGTGACACAGTGATTATTGTCGCTAAAGTGCAGAGCTATGTTCTTATTAATCAATTTTATTCCCAACTAACACTTTCACATTTATAGCCAAAGAGTATTTTACAAAAAGAAACTATGAAATATTTTACAAAAAGTATTTTGTCCTGAGTAACACATGTTAAAAAATTATCTGAACAATACATAAGTAGCCTAGGCTCAAAAACTTCTGTACAGCTCTAGGTTAAGAAAAGGTCTTTAAAAGTTTATCTTCTGTACATATTATTAGCTTCTTTAATTCCTATGAGGTTTTATATTTTGCTGTTTTATCTTTTTTGACTTTCTTCCCCTGGACCATTTACTAATAGCACACAGAACACAATTTGAGAAATGTGGACATAATAAAATACTTACAAAAGAGTCATGACATTGGATCAAGGCCAATATAGAATAATGAAGGGAGTGTCAAACAGTATTCTTGTGGTGTCAAATTATATCCCATGGTGAAATCCCATACTAAAACGTTTTGTATACTTAAAAAAGAAACAAAACAATTCTGCTTACTTATAAAGCATCCAACCGTTGATACTATGTCATATACACAAAGTTTGGTTCTTCTCTGTTGATAAAAATTTATAAACAGAATGCTTAAATGAAACACAGAGTCATTTTTTAGAGGGTATGTTTGATATTTTTATACTTGTGGAGTGGTATAAGACTGCATCTCATCAAGAATACTAAACTAGTTAAGCTATTACAACTCTATGCTCAGGGACTCATATACCCTCTCTCTGACTGCTGCCAAAAGATACACAACTGTGAGTGTGATAGGGAAGATTTCCACGACCCCTTAAGACCCCTTAAAACTGCTGATCATTGTAAATCATCGACACAATACAAATATATATAATAAGTAAGTCTGGTTTTAAAAGGTGAGAGGATGCCCTTCTATTAGTTCTTATTTAATTGTAGTAGTTCTAAGTATCTATCTTAAATCTGAGAAATCCAGTTCGATGTTTGCCAATAGTTTCAACTTAAAAATGCACACTCAGTATTTTTTTTTCTAATCCTGAAGATGGTGATGCTAGTGATAATAATAATACTGGTGATGTTCATAATCATCAACACTTATTTTTCCCTATACACTGACACTTTTCTAGTTAGTGTTTCTAGATCTACACTTTGAGAATGTATATATGACTTTAACTGTCACCTGTACTCCAATAATGAAACAAACTGCACTTACTTGTTATCTCTAATCTGAACTATAAAGCACTTTCAAACCGTTTAAATACCTTCCACTCAGATTTCTACATGCAGTGGTCACATGAAATGAGCACAGGAGTTTCATCAGAAAACAAGTGAATAATCTTTATCATATGTATCCTGTCAATTGGCCATGGTTCTCTTTCTGAGTCCCGATTTCTGCCTCATTTGTGAAGTGTAGCTACTTATGTTACAGTGAGATACATAAAGTAAGATATTAAATATAGGTGCCTGGGGCATCTGGGTGTCTCAGTCAGTTAAGCATCTGACTATATTGCCTCAGGTCTTGATCTCATGGTTTGTGAGATCAAGCCCCATGTTAAGCTCTGCACTGATAGCAAGGAGCCTGCTTGCGATTCTCTGTTTCCCTCTCTGCACACACGCTCTCTCTCTCTCATTCTCTCTCTCAAAATAAATAAGTAAAGATTTAAAAAGTAGATGTGCCTGATGGTTTTGTGCACATATTGTGCAGTTTATAGAATGTCTAAAAAAGTTCATATTTCTTCTGTAGTCACAGCATCATTGAGTTCATTCTGTCAGTATAATTAATTTTCTTTATCATCCATTAGTCTTTCTCCTCCCTGCTTCCCATCTCTCCAGTTTTACACCTGAAATTTAATTTTTTATTGATTCCCTATTCAAGTATTGTAATGTAGGTATCCATTATCTCTTTCTAACTAACAAGGGTTTTTTTCCCCTTTAAACTTTCTACTTATGCTATTGGCAAAGATATTGCCTAGTCCCCCAAATTAGAAATTTCCTTTTGACTTATTTTAAAATTGTATTTTTTAATTTTAATTTAGTGGCTCTAATCCCTGCCTGTACTTAACAAACTTAAAACAGAGAAACAAAAAGCACAAAGCGATGCTAAGTGAGTCAGCTCTAAGACAAACATCATATGATTCCACTTACATGAGGAACTAGTCAAATTCATACTGATGGCAAGTAGAATGGTGGTTACCTGGAAGTGAAGGAGGGAGGAATTGGGAGTTATTATTTAATGGGTGCAGAGTTGTAATGTTGCAAGATGGAAAGGATTCTAGAGATGGATGGTGGTGATGATTGCACAACAATGTGAGTGTGCAGTATGAGCGTGTTGTACAACAATGTGAATCAATGCTGCTGATCTGCACACTTAAAAATGATAAGATTGTAAATGTTATGTTCTATGTATTTTAACACAATTAAAAATGAAAATAATAATACATAAGATTAAATTATTACATAACATCTTTTTTTTTTTAATGTTTATTTACTTTTGAGAGAGACAGAGACAGAATGCGAGTGGGTTAGGGGCAGAGAGAGAGGGAGACACAGAAGCAGAAGCATGCTCCAGGATCTGAGCTGTCAGCACAGAGCCTGAAGCGGGGCCAGAACTCACGAGCTGTGAGATCATGACCTCGGACACTCAACCAACTGAGCCACCCAGGCGCCCCGAGAGGTAACATCTTAAGGATCAAAGTGATGAGTTCTGTTGTGGGCAAGTGGACTATGCATGTGAAAATATTTGGGCTATTTTGGGGAATTTTGATGTAAAGCACAGAAAAAAAAGACAGTAGCTAATGACACAAATTCGGGCAAAATTTATATTGGGAAGACATTTTCAGTTTTGATACCTTGTGATATTATAAAGAGAATATCAAAAATGAGAAGAAAGGGAATAAAAACTAAAACATCCAGATAAATTAAGGACTGCCATAATTTAAAGTATTGGACCTGGAATCAAAAGCCATGTGGTCAGGTATTGTAATAATCCATGCAGGAATTTGAGCAAAATAAGCATTCTTTCTGAAGCTAGTTACTTCACTTGCTAGTATTTGTCAGAGCTTATGTGAAAAATGTGCATATGATAAATAGATGTTGATAATAAACACTTTAAATGTATTTACTTTTTAGTTATTGAGGTGAGGAAGAGGCAGGATTATATCCACGGAAACAATATCAAGAAAGTACAAAATGCTGTATTTTTTCTTTGATACTCCCTTCATTATTATTGTTCCGGGCAGAATAAAGAGATAGGAAAACAAAATACTTTTCTAGAAAAAAATTAGTTATTGCTCCTGGTTGAATCCATTTCCCAAGAAAATGTGAGCTAGAAAAGGCAAAAGCTGCCTTTGTAGAATATAGATAGAGAGCTGATAAAGGATACATGATACATTACATTAACATTTTTTTTTTTTTAGTATTGGAGGTTTAGACTCATTGTCAGGTTAGTAGGCAAAATGCAATAAACCATTAAAGACAGGAGAATGATGTGTTCTTTTTTAATGATCAGATTGGGCAAGATTTCTTTTTTCTTTTTTCTTTTTGTAAGCATGGAGATTTTATTCAGAATAATTGACAAAATTAATGTAACCCCAAATAGGCCTTTTGGCAGGGGGTGAGATTCTTTTTTTTTTAAATATGATTTATTGTCAAATTGTCTTATATACAACACCCAGTGCTCATCCCAACACATATCTTTCTCAGTGTCCATCACCCATTTTCCCCTCTCCCCCACCCCACAACAACCCTCAGTTTGTTCTCTGTTTAAGAATCTCTTATGGTTTGCCTTCCTCCCTCTCTGTTTGTAACTATTTTTCCCTCCCCCTCCCCCATGGTCTTCTGTTAGGCTTCTCAAGATCCACATATGAGTGAAAACATATGATATGTCTTCCTCCGACGTATTTCACTTAGCATAATACCCTCCAGTTCCATCCACATTGCTGCAAATGGCATGATTTCATTATTTCTCATTGCCAAGTAGTATTCCATTGCGTATATAAACCACATCTTCTTTATCCATTTGTCAGTTGTTGGACGTTTAGGCTCTTTCCATAATTTGACTAACGTTGAAAGCACTGCTGTAAACATTGGGATACATGTGCCTCTGTGCATCAGCACTCCTGTATCCCTTGGGTAAATTCCTAGCAGTGCTATTGCTAGGTCATAGGGTAGTTCTATTTTTAATTTTTTTGAGGAGCCTCCACACTGTTTTGCATCTACCAGAGTGGATGCACCAGTTTGCATTTCCACCAACAATGCAAGAGGGTTCCTCTTTCTCCACATCCTTGCCGGCACCTATAGTCTCCTGATTTGTTCATTTTAACCACTCTGAACAGTGTGAGGTGGTGTCTCAGCGTGGCTTTGATCTGTATTTCCCTGATGATGAGTGACATTGAACATCATTTCATGTGTCTGTTGGCCATCTGGAGGTCTTCTTTGGAAAAGTGTCTATTTGTGTCTTCTGCCCATTTCTTCACTGGATTATTTGTTTTTTGGGTGTGGCATTTGGTGAGTTCTTTATAGATTTTGGATACCAGCCCTTTATCTGATGTCATTTGCAAATATCTTTTCCCATTCCATCAGTTGCCTTTTAGTTTTGTTGATTGTTTCCTTTGCAGTGCAGAAGCTTTTTATCTTGATGAGGTCCCAATAGTTCATTTTGGCTTTTAATTCCCTTGCCTTTGGAGATGTGTCAAATAAGAAATTGCTGTGGCTGAGGTCAAAGAGGTTGTTGCCTGCTTTCTTCTCTAGGGTTTTGATGGTTTCCTGTCTCACATTTTGGTCTTTCATCCATTTTGAGTTTATTTTTGCGTATGGTATAAGAAAGTGGTCCAGTTTTATTCTTCTGCATGTTGTGGTCCAGTTCTGCCAGCACCATTTGTTAAAGAGACTGTCTTTTTTCCTGCTTTGTCAAAGATTAGTTGGCCATACATTTGTGTGTCAAATTCTGGGTTCTCTATTCTATTCCATTGGTCTATGTGTCTGTTTTTATGCCAATACCATACTGTCTTGATGATTACAGCTTTGTAGAAGATGCTAAAGTCTGGGATTGTGATGTCTCCCACTAAGGTTTTCTTCTTCAATATTACTTTGGCTATTCAGGATCTTATGTGGTTCCATACAAATTTTAGGATTGTTTGTTCTAGCTTTCGAAAGAATGCTGGTGCAATTTTGATTGGGATTTCATTGAATGTGTAGGTTGCTTTGGGTAGTATTGACATTATAACAACATTTATTCTTCCAATCCATGAGCATGGAATGTTTTTCCATTTCTTGGTGTCTTCTTCAATTTCCTTCATAAGCTTTGTATAGCTTTCAGCATACAGATCTTTGACATCTTTGGTTAGATTTATTCCTAGGTATTTTATGGTTCTTGGTGCAATTGTAAATGGGATCAGTTTATTTCTCTTTCTGTTGCTTCCTTATTGGTGTATAAAAATGCAACTGATTTCTGTACATTGATTTTGTATCCTGCGACTTTGCTGAATTCATGTATCAGTTCTAGCAGTCTTTTGGTGGAGTCTGTTGAATTTTCCATGTAGAGTGTCATGTCATCTGCGAAAGGTGAAAGTTTGACTTCTTCTTTGCCAATTTGGATGCCTTTGATTTCCTTTTGTTGTCTGATTGCTGATGCTAGGACTTCCAACACTATGTTAAGCAATGATGAGAGTGGACATCACTGTCATGTTCCTGATCTCAGGGGGAAAGCTCTCAGTTTTTCCCCATTGAGGATGATATCAGCTGTGGGCTTTTCATAAATGGCCTTTATGATGTTTAAGTATGTTCCTTCTATCTTTTCTTGAGAGTTTTTAGTAAGAAAGGGTGTTGTATTTTGTCAGATGCTTTTTCTGCATCTATTGACATGATCATATGGTTCTTGTGCTTTCTTTTATAAATGTGATGTATCACATTGATTGTTTTGTGAATACTGAACCATCCCTGCAGCCCAGGAATGAATTCCACTTGATCATGGTGAATAATTCTTTTTATATGCTTTGAATTCGATTTGCTAGTATCTTGTTGAGGATTTTTGCATCCATGTTCATCAGGGATATTGGCCTGTAGTTCTCCTTTTTTGTGGGGTCTCTGCCTGGTTTGGGAATCAAGATAATGCTGCCTTCATAGAATAATTCCATAAGCTTTCCTTCTATTTCTATTTTTTGGAACAGCTTGAGAAGGATAGGTATTATCTCTGCTTTAAATGTCTGGGAGAATTCCCCAGGGAAGCCATCTGGTCCAGGACACTTATTTGTTGGGAGATTTTTGCTAACTGATTCAATTTCTTCACTAGTTATGGGTCTGTTCAGATTTTCTACTTCTTCCCACTTGAGTTTTGGTAGTGTGTGAGTGTCTAGGAATTTGTCCATTTCTTCCAAGTTGTCCGTTTTTTGGCGTATAATTTTTCATAGTATTCTCTGATAATTGCTTGTATTTCTGAAGGATTGGTTATGATAAATCCATTTTCATTTGTGATTTTGGGCTCTATTTCTATTTGGGTTATCTCCCTTTTCTTTTTGAGAAGCCTGGCTAAAGGTTTATCAATTTTGTTTATTTTTTCAAAAAAACAACTCTTAGTTTCATTGATCTGTACTACTGTTTTTTTTTGGGGGGGGGTTCTATATTATTTATTTCTGCTCTGATCTTTATTATTTCTCTTCTGCTGCTGGGTATGGGGTTTCTTTGCTGTTTTGCTTCTAGTTCCTTTAGGTGTGCTGTTAGATTTTGTATTTGGGATTTTTCTTGTTTCTTGAGATAGATGGGCAGGATTTCAAGTGATGGTAATGAAGGCAGCCGTGTGGTGAGATGAAGCCACTGACCACATGTGGTTATTGATCACTTGAAATGTGAAATTGAAATATGCTGTGAGTATAAAGTACCTGCTGGTTTGAAGACTTAGTATGAAGAAAAGACTGTAAAAAATATCTCATTAGTTTTTATATTCATTACATTTTGATTTGATAATACTTTAGACATATTAGGTTAAGTAAAATATATATTAAGATTAATTTTACCTTTTTTTCTTTTTAAAATTGTAGCCATTAGAAAAATTTTAAGTCTTCTGTGTGCCTAGCATTGTATTTGATGTGGGAAATGACATATCTTCTACTTACTTTTATTTTTTTATAAACAAATATTGATTGTAATGATGTGTGCATCAAATAGCTGATTCATCTTTCAAGTTTTAAATATCTTCTACCTCCTTATCACCTGATAAGATTTAGTTGTAGGTCAAGAGTGACAACCATGATGGTTTGCAGCCACCATGGCGCATCTTCTCTTTCTTTTGAATGCTGAAGTAAGACATAGTTCAGATAAGAATGTTTGTGTCTGCTTATTCTGTCTGAGTTTTTTCCTTCAAAAGACTCTTCATTTAATCAGCCAAAGAAAGTGGAAGTTAGATAGCACTACACCACTTCTCCATGTCAGCTCAGGTTAAAATTTTGTGTTCCTTGCTTTCCTGAATTTTTCATTTTCCACATGCATTTATGCATGTATGCATATATCAGTTTTAAATAAGAACTTATTTATGTATACTAATTTAAAATTAATAATAAAAAATAAGTCAAACTGTTCTTTTAATTCTTTAATGTATATTCAAATGTTCATATGTATTTTTTAATTCCCTGTGATAAGATACAGGGCATATTACAAATTTTTTTATATGCTCTAACAGTAATAACAATATCAAACTATTTTAGTGGTCAGTTTTTTAACCAAACCATATACAATGGGTTCAGTAGTTTACAAATAATAATAATAATAATAAAATGTTGAAGTTGAAATGGGGAAACTGGATCCTTGCCTGGTTTACACCCTCTAACCTCTGTAGCAGGTTTGGAGATGCATTTTCAGAATGATAAATCACAAGGTTTCTGATCCTGCTTAATAGGAAAATATAATAACAAATTGTAGCCAATACAAGTGTCTTTGTTAAAAATTTAAATATATTTTATTATTTCTCAAATGTAAGTTTAACTGTATTTATCAAATTTGTTTCAATGCAACTATATTTTTTTGTTTTTAAAGAAATTTCCTACTTACCTCAACTTCACTAAACCAAAGTTTATTATTCTCTATCGTTGATACTATGCTACTATCTTTCATTATATTTACTCTGATAACTAACACTACTATCTGTATTACTTGTTCTACTACTACTACTAATGCTATTATAATATTAATTTCATCAGAGCCAGGTTTATGTTTTTGCCTGACCCAAAAGTTTATACTCTGTATTCAACTACTGATATTATTATTGATATTAAAAAAATCTCTTTATCTTCCCCCTACACTAGAAACATGCAGAAATATAAACATAATTACATTGTTAAAAGCATTTTGATTAACAAAATAATTGAATCATTCTATAGTCAGCCTTAAAGAAGTACAAGAAAAACTTAGAAAGAAAAGAATTAAAAGTTCATCATAGAATTAGCAGCCCCTTCTTTCAGTCTGCAAACTGAAACCAAAAGTAAAACATAATTAGAACTCTTATCTACCTAATTTACTTAAGGAGGATATTAAAATTTTTCATTGGGAATATCAACACAATAAATAAATGATAATGCTATAGCATAAGTATTCCAGAGAGTCAATTAATTTCACTCTTTAGAGACTTTAGGACCCTGTGAATTTGCATTAATTTAAGAGCTACTTTTTTTTCCCTCCCTTTGCAAGGATATTATTCATTCATATTTTTTTTGTCTTCTTACATTAGCTCTGGGTAATAAATATCTACATTATTTTTTCATTTTTCATTTTATTTTCAGAATCTGTTTTCATCTTTTCTTTATTGCCAAGTGTAAGTGAATGTTTAATTTTAGTATTAAATTTATTCTGAGACACATGCCATTATATGAAACAGTTTTACACTGAATGTGATTATGCCAGAGATCAATGTATAATCTTCAATTCTATCTTTATTTCTCTGGAAGTTAAAATTGCAATGAGAGAATTCTGTTTTATAATATACAGGAAGACACATGAATTCCTTGTCACTAAAGTCTGTCACCAAGACATCTTTAGAGAGCCTTTGTATTGAATGTGCTGTCTAAATCAGCTTTCCCATCAATTCTGAAGCTATTTGTAGTCAAAAGTAATGAGTGTCTCAGCTGCTACTTCTTAGGGTTCAAAGTAATATATTAAAAAATCAAAGTAAAAGTGCAATGAATGAAAACTCCATTGAACTTCAGATAGCAATATTGCCAAGGCAATTACATCAAATAACAATTACCTTTTTGATGTTGTTAGCAATTGTCAATTTAATTTCTTTAAAGGTTGCCACATGTTGTTCAATAATGGATATTAATATACAGGTCAAAGATAAACATTTATCATAGAATACAGATTTATTTGTTAGAAAATGTGAAATAGAGAATATTTTAAAGCTTCTTCTATAGATGAATGCAATATTCATGGCACAGAGTCTATTAAAGGAAGTAGGTCACAATTTATTCTAGTCATTTATTTTAGCTTTATAAAAAAATAGAGTATCATTCAGAAATAAGGAACTGATTATTAGCCTTCAATATGATAATAGGTTCCCCAGTTAAAAGCACAATTCTTATGAAAGATAGGGAGACAGTTGTAATAGTATCACAAAGATGCAGAAATTAGCTCCATTAACAAGTGATATGGAGCGTAGGATCTCAAAAAATTTCTCTGTAATTTAGTCATATTTGTAAAATGTTCAGAAATTACTTTACCACTTAACCCCCAAAATATGCTTGAGGCACAAGTTTATTTAAATACGTATTTACTTATTGGTCAAAGACATCAAGGGGTGTAAAGAAAATCTGATATTGACAGTAGAATTTTGTTATATTACTATCTGGTTTAGTCCCAATGGAAACATGCATATCAAGATTCTGTCATGATTATCTAAATTTTTTTTCAGCTAATTTTCAGGGCAAGAATTTGTTGATGTTAACATGAAATTGTTCAAACTGCACAGATCAATAAATCAAAGACAAAGGTCTTCCTATTATAATCATTCTGGACTGAGGGTGAATATATTGCCTTTACTTACTAAATTACACATATTTTATGTTGTTAGCTTATAGTTGCATTAGAGACTACTTAGAAAATTCTGCTAAATGGGTGACTATATATCTATATAATATATAGATATAAAATTATATGTAATATATACTTATAAAATCTACAAGATTAATATAAATTATATGTTAATATATAATACATAAATACAGATGATTATTCATGCCATATCCCTTTTAAATATGGTCAAACCATCTAAAAATGCCAAACAAACGTGATTTACCATTCCACCAAAAAGAACGCATGCATTTTAAAGTGGGCCAAATAAAGTTTCTAAAATGTCCTTTAAATTTATAGATAAATTTAGAAAACACTTAAACTTCATTTTAACTAATATAGAGCTCTTTATATAAATAAATACTAAAACATGTTAAATATATAATTTTTCATGTGATACTGATATTCTTATTCGTTGAACTAAATTACAGAAATACCTGTTAAATTCAAATATACAGTTTATGATATAATTAGTGAGACAACAAAAATTATATGATTATAAAATAGAATTTGAGGCCAACATGATTAATGAAATGAGTGTAATTTGAATTGTCAGTGTTAATCTTATTATTAAAGTTTTGCTTGTAATCTATAGTAATTTCCAGAAATTCATATTTCAGGATATCTTCATGTTTTAATAAAAGTTATAAACACTAGGGAACTGTAAACTGTGACCTAGTTAATCCAGTTAACTTATTTAAGACATGTAAGTGGATAGCTAAGGTAACAAGACCTGACCCTATTGCTATGTTTGATAGAATGCTACAAAATATAAGCTAAAAGTGTCAACATTGCATGGGTTTCATTAACCTAAAGATACAAATTAGGTCAAATTTATACTAATATTCTTGCCCTTCAATGCTGCGGCCACAGCCATGAGTATGCTTGGGCTTCAGAACAGGCTTGCCTCCAGTGTCCTCTGCTGTGGCAAAAAGAAGGTCTGGTTCAACCCCAATGAGACCAATGAAATCATCAATGCCAACTCCCATCAGCAGATCTGGAAACTGATTAAAGATGGGCTGATCACTGTGAAGCCTGTGCCCATCCATTCCCAGGCTTGGTACCAGAAAAACACTTTGGCCAGCAGAAAGGGCAAGCATAATGGCATTGGTAAGAGAAAACATACTGCCAGTGTTCAAATGCCTGAGAAGGTAAGCTGGATGAGGAGGATGAGAATTCTGTACTGGCTTCTCAGAAGATACTGTGAATCTAAGATTGACCACACGTGTATCACAGCCTGTACTGGAAAGTGAAAGGTGATGTGTTCAAAAATGAGCAGATTCTCATGGAACACATCCACAAGTTGAAGGCAGACAAGGTTCACAAGAAGCTTGTGGCTGACAGGCTGAGACCCTCAGATCTATGACCAAGGAATATCATAGCACACAAGTGCTGTGAAGAGCAGCTCCAGGCCAAGAAGGAGGAAATCAAGACTCTGTCCAAGGAGAAAGAGACCAAGAGATAAAACTTTGTGTCTGTACATAGTGGCCTTAGCAATAACACAGATCTGTTATTCAATAAAACAAATCTTTATCTTCCAAAATAATAATAATAATAACAATACCCTTAAGTTATAGTCACTGACCATTTGTTATATTAGTGCAAAATCTATTGGGCTTTAACAGGGGATGATCTAGAAAATTCCAGGACCCAAATACATTTCCTAGAATCTCTTGTTGTCACTATTACTACTTGAATATATTCAGACTACCCCTTAAGAAAGACACACAAAAAGGGGCACCTGGGTGGCTCAGTCAGTTCAGTGTCCGACTTCAGCTCAGGTTATGATCTCACGGTCTGTGAGTGCGAGCCCTGTGTTGGGCTCTGTGCTGACAGCTCAGAGCCTGGAGCCTGCTTCAGGTTCTGTGTCTCCATCTCTCTCTCTGCCCCTCCCCACCTCAAGCTCTGTCTCTCTCTCTGTCTCTGAAAAATGAATAAACCTTAAAAAAAAAAAAAGAAAGACACACAAATCATTCCCTCAGTTTCTTGTTGCTCAGAAAGTTTACAATTAAGGATTAGTCTGTCTAGACTTCATCTTTCTAGTCCAACATGTGAAAAGTTTGCAAGTCATCAGTTCTGCCTTCACAGCAAGAAAAAAGCTGAACAATTGAAAGCCAGTGATTTTTCTTAGGTTCATTAGAATATTGTGGGCACAAGTGTCAAAACAAAAATTCTACTGAATAGTATTAAACAAGCAAGGAAGAATTTCTTCAAGATTATTGAAATAGGGGAGAGAGACTAAATTCAACTCCACTGAAACAAACAAACAAACAAAAAACAGAAGTATTTTTAAGCACTGGAGTGAGTTGGTGAAAAAGCTGGAGGATGTTAATCAAAAAGTAAATGTACTAGGAGAAGTTAATCAGTAGGATATGGTGGGCACACTAAATTATTCTGAGTTTGCTAATATTTTTCTGTGCAATTAGACGATCTGAATTTGCTGTTTGGCACTGTTGAGTTATACTCTGTATCCTCCTTCAGAAACTGAGAGATAGGGATCTAACCTCTTTTGATAATTATATTTCAAAGAAATGTTTCCCAGGTCTTTAAGAAGGACATTACTAGGTTGTAAAATTGGCAAGAGTTTGGAAGATTTACATTACTTACAAAGGGCAAAACAAGAATTTGCAATTATAAATATTCTAAAAATTGTTTAATATTTATTTATTTTTGAGAGACAGAGCATGAGCAGGAGAGGGGCAGAGATAGAAGAACAGAATCTGAAGCAGGCCCTAGGCTCTGAGCTGTCAGCAGAGAGCCTGACACAGGGCTCGAACCCATGAACTGTGAGATCATGACCTGGGCCAAAGTCAGACGCTTAACCAACAGAGCTACCCATGCACCCCTGCAATTGTAAACTTTCTAAAGTAAATATTGTAAGGAAAAGGAGACCACAGTTCTATAATCAGGAAGAAATCTGTCTATTATTTAGTCATGCTCAGGGGAACATTAAGGCTGTCTTGGTCACAGGAGAAAGTATCACTGAGAGTGTAGGAAACCGGAGAATACAAAAAGAGAGAGAGAAAGAGCAAGAGATCAGCTCATCTGAAGCATAAGCTGCTGATAGTGCTACCTACATAGTAACGACATAGTAACATAGTACGTACATAGTAACTGATGAATTCCTGGAGGCAGACTGTGTGCACTAGAAATCCTAGCTAAGGCTATAAGACATGAAAATAAAATGAAAGGTATACAAATAAGGGAGAAAGAAAACTGTTTTTGTTCACAGAAAACATGATTATTGAGGTAGAAAATCTTAATGAATCAACAAAAAACTCTTGAATTAATAATTAATTATATTAAGTTTGCATGATACAATGTTAGTAAGTTAAAGTCAGTTGTTTTTCTATACCAGCAATCAACAATTGGAATTCAAATTAAAAAATTTAATACAACTTACATTAGCACCAAAACCAAGGAAATAACATAGGTAGAAAGCCAATAAAATATGTACAGAATTTAAATGATGAAAAACAAATAAAACTATGATGAGGGAAATCAAAGAATATAAATAAGAGATTTTCATGGGTAGGTAGTCTAAATATTGTTACAAAGGGGAAAAGATCATCTCTTCAACAAATGGTGCTGGGAAAAATAGATATCCCTATGTAAAAGGATGAATTCAGACCCGTAGCTAATACCTTACTCAAAAATTAATGCAAATTGACCAAAGATGTAAGATCTAAACTTTAATACTCCTATAAGAAAATCTAGGATACAATTTCAGATATTCATATTTGCTGGTGTTTTCTATGGATATGACACCAAAAGCATAGGCAACACAATTTTTAAAAAGCGGGTCCACATCAAACTTCAAAAATTTTGTGTACTAAAGGAAACAACAGAATGAAAAGGCAACCTACAGAATGGGAGAAAATAATTGCCAATCATATATTTGATAAGGGACTAATATCCAGAATATATAAGGAACATCTACAACTCAATAACAACAACAACAAATTAACTCACTTAAAAAATGGGCATAGGATTTGAATACATATTTCTCCAAAAAAGATACACAAATGAAATTTAAGCATATGAAAAGAGGTTTAACATTACTAATTATTAGGTAAATGTAAATTAAACCACACTGAGATATCTCACACCCACCAGGATAGCTGTTATCAAAAGAACTGAAATTAATGTTGGTAAGAATACAGAGATGTTGGAAACCTTGTGAACTGTTGGGGGGAGGGGGATGCAAAAGGTTATAGCCATTAGGAAAAGCTTCCTTAAAAAGTTAAAAAAAAATAGAATAACTAACTATATGTTCCAATAATCTTATTTCTGGGTATATACCCAAAAGAATTCAAAGCAGGATCTTGAAGAGTATCTGTATACTTTGTTCATTGTAGCATTATCCACAATATCTAAGAGGTGTAACCAACCCAAATGTTCATAAACAGATGAATGGATAAAAAAATATAGTGTATACATACAATGGAGTTTTATGCAGCCTTAAAAAGGAAGGAAATTCTCTCACATGCTACAACTTGGATGATCCTCAGGATAGAATGTTAAGCAAAATAAGTTAGTCACCAGATAACCATATGATTTCTCTCACATGAAATGTCTCAAATAGAAAAAAAAATTCATGGAAACAGTAAGTAGAAGGTTGGTTGCCAAGGGTGGAGGGTACAGAAAAGGGTAGTTAGTATTTTGGGTTTATAGAATTTCAGTGTTGTAAATGAAAAGGTTCTGTAAATCTGTTGCACAAAAATGTGACTATACTTCACACTATACTTAATATTATGTACTGAACTATACATTTAAAACCAGGTTAGATGATAAATATCATGCGTTCTTTTCCACAATTTTTTAAAAGATTGGCAAAGACTTTGGGTAAACATTCATCAAAATAAGATGTGCAGATGGTCAATAAGCACATCCAAAAAAATGCTCAACATCACTAATCATTAGGGAAATGCAAATCAAAGCCACAATTTCACACCACTTTATAATCATTAGGATGGCTACTATTAAAAAAGGTAACGAATGTGATGAAGATGTAGAAAATTGAAGCCCTCATTCACTGTTATTAGGGGACTATAAAATGGCACAAATTGTGGAAAATGGTATGATGGTTCTCAAAACATTAAAAATATAATTAATCATATGATCCATCAATTCTGCTTTTGGGCATATGCCCCAAAATTGAAAACAGGGACTCACACAGATAGTTTTATAACTATATTCATAACAACATTGTTCACAAGAGTCAAAAGGTGGAAAGAAAGCAACCCAAGTGTCCATTGAATATTAATGAATAAAGAAATGTGGTATGTACTTACAGTGGAATATTATTTAGTCTTAAAAATGAAGAAAATTCTGACACATGCTACAATATGGATAAACCTTGAAGACTTAAAATAAGTGAAGTAACTCAGCCACAAAAAGATAAATACTCTATGATTTCCCTTGTAGAGGATCCTTAGAGTGGTCAAATTCATAGAGACAATAAGTAGAATAGAATTACTATGGGCTAAAGAGAGATGTTGAATAAATGTTTTCTACTGTATGTGATTCAGGATATTTGAATTTTTTTTTTTTCAACGTTTTTTATTTTTATTTTTGGGACAGAGAGAGACAGAGCATGAACGGGGGAGGGCCAGAGAGAGAGGGAGACACAGAATCGGAAACAGGCTCCAGGCTCTGAGCCATCAGCCCAGAGCCTGACGCGGGGCTCGAACTCACGGACCGCGAGATCGTGACCTGGCTGAAGTCGGACGCTTAACCGACTGCGCCACCCAGGCGCCCCCCCTCAGGATATTTGATAATGAGGTATACCTTCAGTCAGTATTTAGAAACTTTCTTTCTTTCTTCTTTCTTTCTTTCTTTCTTTCTTTCTTTCTTTCTTTCTTTCCCCTTTAGTTTTTTTTTTTTCAACATTTTTTTTAATTTTATTTTTGGGACAGAGAGAGACAGAGCATGAACGGGGGAGGGGTAGAGAGAGAGGGAGACACAGAATTGGAAACAGGCTCCAGGCTCCGAGCCATCAGCCCAGAGCCTGACGCAGGGCTCGAACTCACGGACCGCGAGATCGTGACCTGGCTGAAGTCGGACGCTTAACCGACTGCGCCACCCAGGCGCCCCTCCCCTTTAGTTTTGATGACATTTCTCTGCACCTCTGAGATAGAACCAATAGTCCCCAATCAGGGCAGAGATACTTGATATTTGGAGGTTAGGGTCCTTTTTGCCCACTCTGGCTGCCACAAGTTATGTGTTCAAGCTGCTTCTGGAACACTTGTTGAGTTGCTACTGTGGCCAGAGGGGTAGAGGAGGGGTAGGTGCTACTGTGCTAAGATCCGAAATTGAAATTAACTTCAGTTTACCAGTCAGGCCTTCCCTTAGAAGTTTTAAGCCTTCAGTAGACTCCAGGTACAAAATAATTACATCAGGCAGATTCTGCCATTGCAGTGTTGTATTGGTAGGGAGACACATCCTACTCTACCATTTTCACAGATGAGATTTTTATATACACATATGTATATGTGTGTTCATGTATCCATATATGTATCCATATGTACCATGTACATATATGTATGTGTGTATGCAGAAAGATCTTTGTATGTATGTGAGTATGTATATATGATGTATACATTTTATGTTTGTATATATAAATGATGATATCTTTACAACTTTAAAGGTAATTTAGAGAGTCAGGGGAAATTTGGAGGAATATAATATAGATAGTTCCTAAAAATTCTTGAAATGTAAGTCAGTCAAGAAGTACATCCTGGGGGTACCTGGGTGGCTCAATTGGTTGAGAGTCCAATTCTTGATTTTGGTTCAGGTTATGATCCCAGAATCGTAGAACTGATCCCCGCATCAGACTCCATGTGCACATGGAGTCTGCTTGGGATTCTGTCTCTCCCTCTGCCACTCTCCCCCATTTGCTCATAATCTCTCTCTCTCTCTCTCTCTCTCTCTCTCTCTCTCTCTCTCTCTCTTTCAAATTAAAAAAAAAGAAACTGCATTCTGTATGTAGCATACATATTTCCTAGCATCTAGAAGAAATTAGATAATTTGGCAATATGTTGATGAATTTAGGTCATTAAAATCCAGGATTATTATTTATTAAATATTTGAATTTGTATTTGAATGTATGTGTAACCCTCTGATTATGTCTTATTATGATTAAGATGGTCAAAGAAGAGGCACCTAACTACAAGTAGAGATCATTTTATGATGCATTTTTATTTTTGTCCTTGGGGGAGTCTGATGATAAGATTCTACATACTGAATTTCCAGATTCCATATAAATTTCCTTATTATTGCTGGATAACTGGTTTGTTGCTTTGCTTCTGTTTTTGAGTATTTATTTTATGCTAACATTTTTACTGCCTATTGAATGACTATTAACACACAGGTCAGTTAAAAGTGTCCATAGAGCACAGAATATTCTGCTAGAAAATATTTTGGAGATGTGCCTACTCACTATTTACATTGGCACTTGCAGCCTGCAGTATAATCAGAATGAGTTAGTGTAATGTTGTACTAAGTAAGCAGGTGGCTTAATTTTGCAGGAATTAAGCAGTCAGTAAAATAGGGAGTTTGAATTTCGTCCATAAACACAGGAGTTGCTTTAGTTTCACAACATTGCCAAACTTGGAAAGGACATTAGGATTTGTGTGTTTGTGTGTGTGTGTGTGTGTGTGTGTGTGTACACATAAATGAAAGGTAATAGAATATGAACTTGTTAGAAAATTGCTCACTATTGCAAAACAGATCACATCTTGGTGATTGAAAGAAATGCTAATATTAGGGAATTTATTTCTTCCAACATATGGAACACATTGGAAATACAGATTCAAAAATGCTTTAAGCACATTCATATATTTATAATTTTATATCTAATAGGATATATAGTAAAGGTATATCCCAACAGGTTGACTTTACCATCAAATTAAAAAAATATTAAAATGATGCTTATATGCATAATGGAATGTATACTTTGTATGCCTCATTTATTTTTTTACTATGTCTTTACAAAATACTAAGTCTTAATTTAGTATGGGGAAAGTACAATGTATTTAGTTGAAATAATGTGGCCAAAATCAAACACCTAATAAATTGTCAAGTTAGGATTTCAAGCCAGCCTTTCTAATATCAAGGTTCTGTGCTTGACAAGTTATTAATGTTCCCATTTACTTAAGGAAAGTAAATCATGGGGGTGGATGAGCGTTTAAGGGGGCAGTGCTTACGTCTGTCTTGACCTGGAAGAATTTGCTGAATTAACATTTACACTTAGAAAAAATGAACATTATATTTCTAAGCTGAGATGGGGAGAGAACAGTAGAGAGTATCATGAACAGAGAAATTATTATGAACAAAGATATGCAGATTCATAGTTTTTTAGGAGATGTGCACATAGTCCAAACATATTTTGAAAGGTAACTTAGAATCTACCCTATGACCCAGCAATAGCACTGCTAGGAATTTACCCAAGGGATACAGGAGTACTGATGCATAAGGGCACTTGTACCCCAATGTTTATAGCAGCACTCTCAACAATAGCCAAATTATGGAAAGAGCCTAAATGTCCATCAACTGATGAATGGATAAAAAAATTGTGGTTTATATACACAATGGAGTACTACATGGCAATGAGAAAGAATGAAATATGGCCGTTTGTAGCAACATGGATGGAACTGGAGAGTGTTATGCTAAGTGAAATAAGCCATATAGACAAAGACAGATACCATATGGTTTCACTCTTATGTGGATCCTGAGAAACTTAACAGAAACCCATGGGGGAGGGGAAGGAAAAAAAAAAAGAGGTTAGAGTGGGAGAGAGCCAAAGCACAAGAGACTGTTAAAAACTGAGAACAAACTGAGGGTTGATGGGGGGTGGGAGGGAGGAGAGGGTGGGTGATGGGTATTGAGGAGGGCACCTTTTGGGATGAGCACTGGGTGTTGTATGGAAACCAATTTGATAATAAACTTCATATATTGAAAAAAAAAAAAAAGAAAGGTAATTTAGAGTCAGATTGTTAAAAGCTTTCATTGAGCTTATAGGATGAAACTTAAATTGTATCATATAGGAAATAACAAGGGATTTAGGAAATGAAAAAAGGCTCCTAATCATAATTATAACCTCGTAATCTATTGTTTGAAATATATTAAAATGTTATATATACACAATATCAATACATATATGTATATAACCGTCATATATATGTTGATTTGTTTACCCCACAAGATTTCATTTATATTAGATTCAAGCAGTTGCATGACTTTAGATGATGAGTTCCTACGGGAAGTGTTAAGAGACTTTGTGTCAATCAAGTCCATTCATATAAATATGTTTTTTTCTCTTCCACATCTTCGGATACATAAGAGACCCATGTATCCTGTGGTTTAATAGCACAATGATTCAAATTGTTCTTTTAATTGTGCGTCTCAATCATTTTTATGATTTATTGTTTTCTAGAAGAACTAGAAAGAGAATCCAACAAGTTAAAAACATCAAAGTCTTTTGAGTCTGACAGAACTTTTTATGAGTCCTGCCTAAGCCCACTCTTCGAATAGGATAGTTAACTCCCCAAAATATCCATTTTTAATCGATCAAATGGTGGAAATTTACTTCTAATACATGATGTTGCTATGAGAACAAAGAAAGGTGGAGAACACACCATAGTGTGTTCAAGGATTATTAGTTTTTGTCTTTCCACCATGCCTACTCTTGGTCATTACTTTGAACTAGGATCAACAATCATTGAGTTTTGGCTGGAACATGCATGCGGCAGTTTAATCTAGGTTTGATCTAGAGAGGCAAGGCCAGACATGAGGTTTTGTTAGATGAGGGTCATGAACAGAATTTGAATCATTATTTTAAGGCTCTCCCATCGTTAGCAATATAGTTAAGGGTTTTCAGAAGGCAAAGTGATCTTCAAGGTATTGTTTGATAGTAGAATCAAAATGTTTTGGTGTTATTCTCAATTTCCCCTTCCTTTCAGGTAGCTCTAAAATAGCTCTAAGAAGGAATAAGGCTTTAGCTTCCCAAATTGTACTGAATACTGAAATCATGTAGTGAGCTTCTAAAACTCTGGATGACAGGGTCATAGCCCATATCAATTAAATCTTTATGCCTGTAGGTAAGAGCCAAGAATAAATATAAATGTTTTTAAAGACCCCTCTCTCCCTCTTCCTGCTGATGATTTGACTGTGTGGCAAAGTTTAAGATTCACTGGCTTTGGGAAATATTCTCTTTCAATTTGAGGTTCAAACTAAGATTTTTATGTAGGCCAAAAACCAGATTAAATTAAATATAGTCAGTCAAGCAATAAAATAAAAATGATCTAAAGTTATTTACTTTCATTATCAGCTGTTGATAAAGATTATAAATTGTCTTCAAATATTGTCAAGTGTTATTGTTTATTGTCTAATGTGTGAAATAACATAAAGTTTACATTACTGCACTTGTATATTGTAAACACAAATTTTTAGCTTTCAGGGTTTGGATTCAAATGGGGACAGGGCATACATAAGTGGCAGAAATGTAATGTTGGGCAGACTATCTAAATGCAGATATCTAAGAATGGTCTCGCTGTCAGTTTTCTCATTGAAAATGCAATGTTTCCTGGGTTTTATTCTTCCATCAAATCCAAAAGAAGGCGTGATGACATATAATCATCACCGTTTAGCTAAAATGGCTTTTAACTGTATTCAGCAGGACTTTCTATTAGAAGTTGTGTAATAAACTCCATTATCAAGTAGATATTACCAGAAATCGTTATCACTAACTCAAGTTGTATTATTTTGTGAATTCTTCTAGTATGTCTCATTTTATGATACTCGATTCCACTTAAATTTGTTATTTTCTTCTCTTGATTGTTTCTCTAACACTACCATCACTTAGTTGTCAACTGTAACAGCCTTGTTTATTACGTGTACTATTACAATTTTTCATTATTTATGCAGAATTTACTATTGCTGAAGAATTAGAAGGTTTACCCTTATCTCTAAGTTTTATACATACATATATATGTATGTATGCTTCTTTGGTATGTCACACAAATTCTCTTCACTCAATGAGCTGTTGACAAGATGTAGACATTGTGTCAGGAAATAGATCTATCACACAAAATAACCCAATTGCCTGCTTAATGGTAAACATGCTGAAAAGAAAATAGTGAAAGCATAGCTCAAGTAATCATATCCAATCATGATCATTATGTTGGATGCCTTTTCATAAGAGTGCTAGGTGGTATTTTTCTCCCTTTTTTTCTATTTAATGTATGATGTCAATACACATATGCTGTTAGAAAAAAATTACCATATATCTCAATCTAGCAATATGTATTTATTAATTATTTGCAATAAGGACCAAGAATCATAACATGATGACATAATAACCTAAACATATTCTATATTTTATTTTATGTAACTTATATTGTATAAGAATCTAAGCCCAGTCACAATGTTGCCATCAAACACTACTGACAAAATATAAGCTCATAATACAGCTTGTATAAATAATTAAAATTTACTACTAAGTTAATTTTAAAAAGCACTTGCACAGTCAGATCATGCTGGTTTTATGAACTGTTTATGCAGCAGTGGGGTAACTTTACGAAATCTATGTACATTCTGAATAAAAAGCATTAAGTATTCATGAGGTTATTGTGTGATGTGTCTGGCAATACAGTGTGCATACATTATATGGATATATAAATTGAACTCAGTGTTTTAAATATAAAACAAATAATGCTTACTATTTACAAAAGTACGCTTCATGCAAATTCTAGAAAATTTAAGTTTTTAAAAGTAACCAGATACAGTATAAAATTGATGGCATATACTACACAATAATTTTAGGAAGTTACTAACTTCCCAATTTTTTGCAAGAAGAAATCCTTCAATTTAATTTATTCACATTGCTTTTTGGTGCTCAATGTAATCCAGTAACTGCCTGAAAAATATGCATGTATTTCTTAACTGATTGTTGGTGCATAGCCAAAAGTGTATATTCACACAAAACAAATTCCTACATTTTAAAATCATGTCTTAACAAAATCATGTCCTACACATTATCCATAAACAACACTTTTGGAAAATTCAGACTTCATCTTTTCTTTTTAAAGTTGATCCATACTTCTTTCTGTATTTTCAGACTTATTATTATTATTTTTTTTTTTTGGTATTTATTGTCTGTACAGAAGCACTGAGATTTTTTAAAATATTTATTTATTTGTAAGAGCAAGAGAGAGAGCACGAGTGGGAGGGGGCAGCGAGCTAGCTAGCTAGAGAATCAGGAGCAGGCTCAGCATTGTCACTGTCAGCACAGAGACTGATGTGGGGCTCCACCAATGAATCGTGAGATCATGACCTGAACTGAAGTCAGAAACTCAACCAACTGAGCCACCCAGGTGCCCCAAACACTGAGATTTTTGATGATTCTCCAGATAGTTTCTCTTCATCAATCATATCTTCTCAACTGAACAACAGATTTCAGATATTCACATAATAACATCTAACTTCTTTTCAATCCCATATCATTTACCTCTTTGCATAGTGCCTGATGGGATAAAGTATACATTCTATATTGTTTTCAAATTAATGTCCACCCCTAAACCCATCAATCTGAATTAAGTCACTATCGCATCACCTGTGGTCTATATGCATTTTTAACCTGTTACTAACACTGCTACTGTAAGGCTAATGTCATACACGACAGCTTCAAATCTAAATAATTTTATGCCAGTATCACTTTCCATTCTACTTTAATACTGGGATTATTAGAATCACTTTCCGTGGAGAAGTGATTCTTGTAGCATGTATAGAAGTGAGTCCATCACCTTAATTTTATTAACGTAAAGTACAATCCACTCAGATTACATAGTAACGACAAGTGTGCTGCAATAAAAAGTATGCTGTGCAGAGAACATATTACATCGGTGACCAGTACTGACCCCTTGTTGCCAGTTTGTTCCAACCCCTGTTCGCAGTGTTGCCTTCAGTTTCTGTATCATTGAGACATTTGTTTTGTGAAAGATCTTTCTTTATCCTTATGCTAATAAAGAAGCTCATGCATTTCAAAACAACCACTAAATCCATTTTTGTCTCTCTTGTTTATTTTGAAAGAAAAATCTTTCAGAACTTGTTAAAAATAATATGAAGAGGTCTATCAGAAGCAAATACAGCATTCAATTACCATCAACTTTATTTAGCCAATCCTTCTGGTACATTCAAATCCTTCTATAAAACTTGTAATGAAAGGTTATGATTGGTAAATTTGATAACCTCATAAATTAAAATTCTAGTAAAACTTTTTTATAATTGGAGAAACATTTTAATTGAATAATTTGTAAACTCTTTGAAATTTGAAAAACATAACTAGTATCAGGACACTCAGTACATTGTTAACAAATTATCCTCATCACAAGGGCCCTGATAAGAGGGAGACAGGAGACTCAGAGATGAAGAGGGGACAAGATGGCAGAAGCCAGAGGTGACAGAGATTTGAAGATGTCGCACTTCTGTCCTTGAAAATGGAGGAGATTTCTCAAGTAAGGATACAGGCCTCTAAGGCCTGGAAAAAGCAAGAAAAGAAACTCTCCTAGGTTCTCCACAACATAGCCTGCCAATACATGGCTTTTAGGTCTTTTGACCTCTATAATTGAAGGATAGTAAATGTGTGTTGTTTTAAGCCACCAAGCTTATGGTAGTTTGTTACAGCAACAATAGAAACTTAATACCCTGAAAAAGCACTTTACCATTGTTTCGAAGGTGAAGAAGAAGGTTGTTTAAAAAGTTTTATTTATAATTTTAGCTTTTATTTAATTTTTTTAATGTTTTATTTTATATTTGAGAGGGAGAGAGAGAGAGAGCACCAACAGGGGAGGGGCAGAGAGACAGAGACAGAATCTGAAGCAGGCTCCAGGCTCTGAGCCATCAGCAGAGCCTGATGTGGGGCTCGAACTCATGAACTGTGAGATCACGACCTGAGCTGAAGTTGGACGCTTAATCCACTGAGCCACCCAGGCACCCCTATAATTCTAGCTTTTTCTTAGCATTTATTATGAGCCATCTCTGTGCTAATCACATATCTCAATACTTCAAAAGGGAAGAGATAAAATTTATCCAAGTTTTCTTCTTGTAGCAGTTTGTTCTTCTACCAATTAATAGAACTGAAATGCAGTTTGGTATTTAGATGTGTTTATTATGTTTACTCTTTGTAATCAAGATAGGATGAAAATGCCTCTTTATTAGACAGATGTTTAGGGGCACCTGGGTAACTCTGTCAATTAAGTGTCTGACTCTTGATTTCAGCTCAGGTCATGATCTTGTGGTTCATGAATTTGAGTCCCACATCGGACTCTGCTCTGACAGTGAAGAGCCTGCTTGGGATTTTCTCTTTCTTCCTCTCTCTCTGCCCCTGCCCCACTCTCTCTCACTCTCTCTCTCAAAATAAATAAAAATACTTTAAGAAAAAAAATAGATGTTTAGTTGTTTTGACTACTCTTGGATCTTACTTAGAAAACCTAATCCTAACCCTAATTGTAAATATTCTTGGTGGCATGGTGAGCTTTTATCAGTGCTATTTAAAAATTCCTCAAGCTCTGGGACACCTGGGTGCCTCAGTGGGTTAAGCTTCCAACTTTGGCTCAAGTCATGATCTCATGGTTTGTGGGTTTGAGCCCCGCATCTGACTCTCTGCTGTCAGCATAGAGCCTGCTTCAGATCTCTCTGTGTCCCCCTCTCTCTCTCTGCCTCTCCCCCCCCTCAAATATAAATAAACTTTCAAAATCATAAAGTAAAATTCTTCAAGTTCTGCAAATTCTCAGATTTTTACAAGATGAACATTTATTTTTGGTCTGAATTTAGTGTATTAAAATTTAATCTCAGAACCTACTTAACAGTATTCATTAATGCTCTTTACCTTATAATCCCTCCTTTTCTGCATCTGGAAACATAATGGGTTGTATTTCTTCAACTCTTTTGAAGAAAAGTATGGCCATTCCATTGGCCAATAAAATATGAGAATAAGAAATAGCTGTCAGTATACTATAGTAACTTTAAGTGCCAGTGCACATCTCCCTGTCTAGACACAGGTGAGTCATTGCATGGACATGGGGCTTCCATTAGCCTCCACCCTTAGTCACTTGCCTGTCTCTTTTTAAGCTTGTGTTATAAACAAGAAATAAAATTTTGTTTTCGGCCAGTGAGATGTTGGGTTATATTTTATAAACCACCACATCACAATCTACCCTGATTGATATGCTTCCACCCAAAAGTAATTTCAATGACAAAAAAACTACAGCGTACTTAATCACTCTATTTTTTGTTCTTTACTCTCATTGATTTTATCCATCATCATTATGAGATCTATATTCAATTTTGGGGAGAGGATGATAACCATCTGTTTCCTGATTATCTATAGATTCTCTAAAAAAGAATATATTTTAAATAATCAATAAAAATCAACTGAATTTCTGTTCGTAAATTTAATTTCCTGTGTGAAAATTATATCCCTGGGGCATACCAGCTTAATAAAAGTTTGTTTCAGTTACTGTTCCAGACAGGTCTGCTGTTGGATTTGATATAAGAAACGAGTAAGGAGGGAGTATCTGCTTGATCTTCAAATGCAAAGTATAAATTTTAAAGTTATTTGAAGGGAGTAAATTTGAATTAAGAATTTTATTGGAATGTGCATCTGATCTTTCTCCTTATTTACAACCTTATTCTGTTCCTAAATTTTTGCGAAGCTATAGACCCCTCACGATATTAAATTCTCTCTGTCATATTCAGTGATTTAATGTTCTACCCTTGAATGTTTCATTTCTACAACAGGTGAGTTATGTGTGAGCCTAAGGCAAAGCTCTAGCTTCCTTCTTCCACATGACTTTGCCATTTCCCATTCTCCAAATACACTGAAACACACACTCTCTTTTTCACAAATACACGTACCCACACACAAAAACACAGAAACTTATGACTATATACACAGAAACCTATGACTATCTCCATTTGTCATTAAGAATTGTATATGATGCCACAAAATTGTATATGATGCCACAAAAGAAGCTCCAGTGGAATACTATGTTATAATACAATAATACTTAATTGAACTGGTTGATTACATGCTCTTGTATTTTAACATATATAGAATTTACAATATTGTTCTAAGATTACCTGAGACAACAAACTACTTTTTTTAACCATTCTTTGGGTCTTACATTACATCATGCACTCATCCCATCTACACAGGAAAAAGAAATCATGAGCTATTTTTCAGTGTATGACATAACTGCCTCCCCACTCCATTCTTACTAATATGCAGAGTTCCAGATTTTCATTTCCCCACATTAAATGTTTCTTCCCAGATTATATTTTTCATATTTCATTGGTCCACCTACTCTGCACTTCATGTGTCCATCATCACTGGGTACCGATGTCAGAAGAAGTTCAATGTGGATTTGTTTTATAACAGTTTTACTGTGATATAATTCACATGCAAATCTATACACCTTTTAAAAATGTACAATTCAGTGATTTTTAGTAAATTCACAGGGTTGTGTGCTCATCATTACTATCTAACATTAGAACTTCTTATCACTGTTTCTAAAAGCCCCATACACACGTTAGTACTCACTTGCCATTACAGTAGTCCCCTCGCCTTCCATAGTTTTGCTTTTGTAGTTTTAGTTACCTGAGATCAACCATGATTCAGAAGTAGATGATTCTCTTTCTGAAGTATGGGCAAAAGGGAAATAGTAGCCTAATACTGTGTCACAATGTCTGTATCATTCCACTCACTTCATCTCATCACACAGGTATTTTATGATCTCACATCATCACAAGAAGCGTGAGTACAATACAATTTGGTTATTTTGAGAAAAAGATCACATTCATGTATCTTTTAGTACAGTATATTGCCATAATTTTTATATTTTACTATTGTTTTTGGTCTCTTGCTCTGCTTAAATTATTACTTAAGATTTACCATAAATATGCATGTACATGAAAAGCAGTGTATATAGGGCTTGATACTATCTATGGTTTCAGGCATCTATTGGAGGTCTTGGAATGTATCTCCTGTGGATAAGGGGGCACTACTGTACTCTCTTGCAAACCAGCCTTGTCGACCACTAGTCTATCTCTATGGACTTGCCTATCCTGGACATTTCACATAAAAGGACTCATGAGCAACTGTAAAATTGAAAGCAACTAGACAAATACACTAGATATTATTTATTTTGAGGGAGAGAGAGAGACAGAGAGAGAATCCTAAGCAGGCCCTGCACTGTCAGTGCACAGCCAGATGCAAGCTCAAACCGAAGAACCATGAGATCATGACCTGAGCCAAAACTAAAAGTTGGACGCTTAACCAACTGAACCACCCGGGAGCCTCATAAAATTAACAAAAAATGTAATGTTCCACTGATAGTAGACTTTACCTACATAAACAGTTGATTCCGTTTAAATTTTCTAATCTGCAACCTGAAATCTTTAAAATAAGGAATAATTCTAGACACTAGAATCAATGAAAATAATAGATTCTGTTTAAACTCGCAAGAATACAGATTTTACTAAAACTTAAAGTCTATAATAATTAACTTATTATTATCAGTTATTGTGATAGAGAAATGGAACTAAATACTTCCATGGGGCAAAGAACTAATGGGAGATATATCTTTTGGTATACCTTATAACAAACTTCAGACAATATTCAAATACTACCATGTGATTTTTCTTATGATAAATTATTGCTATTTAGGCTTAGCAAAATTTCATTTTGTCTTTTTCAATTTATTCATATATATATAGATATATACATATATATGTATAATATATATATACACACATATACACACATGTGTGTGTATGTGTATATATATATATATATATATATATATATATAAAAACAGGTAACTTTCTAGAAATGTTTGAAAAGAAAGATATTGAAATTTTAACTTAAGGATTAATTTATATTTTTAAATGCTTGGAATTAGTTATTTGGAAATTTACCTCCATAGAATCATTCTTTACACTTCTCTGTATAATGCAATAAACAATAAAAATCACATATGAAGTAAAATATCATATTATTTCGTTTATTCTAAGTTACCAATCATGAAATTTGAATATTCTGGAAGAAGGAAAAACTTTCAGAGAAGTCTTAGTTTCACAAAAAATGTTAAGGGGAAAGTTATGCTTTTCTGATGATTTGAGTAATATGAATAAGTTACTTGCCCTTAAAGTAGCAGAAAGAATTAATTTTTGAGCACAATGAAATTAAAAGGCTTTAGCTTGCCTGATCTGAACAAAGTAAGATGAATTTTTAATACAGTGAATTAATTAGGCACATAATGAGAAATAGAATATATAATATTTCTAATTCAGATAAATCGCAAAATATCCCAGATCCTAAAAGAAATAAATATCATTCATCATAGACACACCTTAAATTATGTTTATTGGAAAATATTAATGGCAACAGATATAACAGAAACGTTAGATGAATTCTATTGCTGATTTAGTTTCACGAAATTACATTTCATTTTGACCCTCATCTGTAACTTTCTGCAGAGTTAATCTTAGGACATTACTCATTTTTGAAGGTGTTAATGTACCATAAAGGATTTGTATTATCGTTAGACATACTATCTATGCCAGGTGTTACATGTTCTCTGCATCTGCCCTGAAGTTCATTTAACAGCGTATAAATCTTTATGACCATATGATGTGTTTCTGTGATCACTTGCATCCTTAAAAAGATTCTGAAACATATGAGATTAAGTTATTTTTAAACTTTTTTACATAACACAGCACCTATGGATTAATTTTAATACTTTTGATTTACATAATATTTAATTTCATAGTTTGAACAACTTTCAGTGTATACGTATATACATATATATGTGATTATATGTTAACATGCAATATGATATAGTGACTTGGGATCTAATCTCTGTATTTAAAGACACTTTACATTTGGGTAGGAGGGAGGGGAGGGTGGGTGATGGGCATTGAGGAGGGCACCTGTTGGGATGAGCACTGGGTATTGTATGGAAACCAATTTGACAATAAATTTCATATTAAAAAAAATTTAAAAGAATAAAAACACTTTACATTTCCCAGACTTAGTGCCCTAATCTACAAATCATTGTATGTGAGCTAGATGATTTATAAGCATAGCATTTTTTTGAATTTTTTTGTTCTATGATCAATACTAAATTGCAGGGTCACATAAAATGATGTATATTTTAGGGGCGCCTGGGTGGCGTAGTCGGTTAAGCGTCCGACTTCAGCCAGGTCACGATCTCGCTGTCCGTGAGTTCGAGCCCCGCGTCAGGCTCTGGGCTGATGGCTCGGAGCCTGGAGCCTGTTTCCGATTCTGTGTCTCCCTCTCTCTGCACCTCCCCCTTTCATGCTCTGTCTCTCTCTGTCCCAAAAATAAATAAAAAACGTTGAAAAAAAAAATGATGTATATTTTATTTCATGTATTCAATACATTCTTTAGCCAATCACAAGTACACTGTATGAAAATATATTTATTTTATTTTCATTTATTTTGCATTTCATATTTTATAACAAATATACCTAACCATACATCTTTTTGTGCCAGTTGTGTAGAATTTATATTAACTAGCTTAAGAAATAGAGTCAAAGGACATTTTTATATAATTTGATCATTCAGGTATCTGAGGAATAGACTCAGGAAAATATTTAATTAAAACTTTTTTTGTAAATAAAATTATTTGAAAAATATAGGCTAACATCTATATCTAAAAATATAAAACAATTTGACAAATCCTGTTTTATTTTTTAATAAATCCTATTTTAAAATAAAAGGCAGATACTGAATTTTAGTCCTTATAATTTATTAGTCAGCAATCTTTTAAAATCTGTTTCATAACCCATTATAAGAGTTAAGAAGTTTTCTCATATTATAGAAACTTCTGTAGATGTCTGGCATGCTTACTGAAAAAACGCATTTCTGAGCACCACAGCAAACCCACTGAATCAGAATTATCAAGGGCATTTGACTATTTTCTCCCTTATCTCCCTTCCCTTTCCCTTTTTCTTTCCCTCCCCCTCTCTTCCTCTCTTCTCTCTGTTTATTCTTTCCTTTTTTCCTTTTTCTTTCTTTCTATGAAATATCCCTGTAGTTCTTACCAACAGCAATATTAAGGAAAACTTCAGATTTAACATTGGAATATTTAGAGTTTAGATAACATCTAGCTTTATGATACATTTAATTAGTTTGAAAAGTTATATGCATCATTAGTCCACAGCCCATAACCTTTAAATTTTTTTTTGTCCTTTATAGGGCTCTCAAAAGTTTTCTATCTTTATCCTATATGTGTGTGTGTGTGTGTGTGTGTGTGTGTGTGTGTATACACACACACACACATATATATATATATATATATATATATATATATATATATATATATTAGTTTATTTGTTTCAAGAGAGACAGAGACAGCACAAGTGAAGGGGGAGGCAGAGAGAGAGAATCCCAAGCCAACTCTGCACTGTCAGCACAGAGCCCGACATGGGGCTCGAGTCGGGAAACCAGGAGATCATGACCTGAGCTGAAACCAAGAGTCCGACCCCTAACCAACTGAGCCACCCAGGCACCTCAATTTTTTTCTTATATGATTATAATAGACTTGTTATAAAACTATAATCAACTTTTCTATAAGCAAAGCAGATATTCAGCAATGTGTTAGTCACTGACTCTTCTTTTCTGTCAGATTTTTAAAATTACAAGTAAGAAGCAAAGACTCAATATGGCAATATATTGTTTTAGCAGATATCTGGATAAAATTGATAGGCAGTTTCTGTCCTTACTTTTTAGTTGCTTTTTTTTTAACAGTATCACAAGGAGAAAATAGGGCATAATATCTCATAAAATATTTTAGGAAAGCTACATTTCAGTATAGATTTAAACTAGTATGAGTGTCGGGGCGCCTGGGTGGCGCAGTCGGTTAAGCGTCCGACTTCAGCCAGGTCACGATCTCCCGGTCCGTGAGTTCGAGCCCTGCGTCAGGCTCTGGGCTGATGGCTCGGAGCCTGGAGCCTGTTTCCGATTCTGTGTCTCCCTCTCTCTCTGCCCCTCCCCCGTTCATGCTCTGTTTCTCTCTGTCCCAAAAATAAATTAAAAACGTTGAAAAAAAAATTTAAACTAGTATGAGTGAGTAGCATGAGTTTCTAGTGTTTTATTTATGTTTATTCATTTAATTCCTGCAATAACTCTATGAGGTAGGTAGAAACTTATGTCTGTTTTTACAGATGGGGAAAGTGGGGCATAGAGACATTAAGAAACTTATTAAAGGCTGTGGCCCAGGCAGTGGAGCTCCAGGGTCTATGTGCATAATCAGTACACTCTATAGACTTTGAGTGTTTTAGCAATGACCACAATCACATATATTATAGTTTAAAAGATAAATTTGCAATGTTGAATGTTCTTCAGTCTAAATTTCTGTTTTTCCTTTTCTCCAGATATTTTTCTAATTATTTCCAGTAATTTACTTTTTTCATTAAGAAAGAAGTATATATTACTAATATCTCTAGGTTTTCTTATGATATAAGGAAAACAATTGGAATAAAATTATAGATGTAAAATGATTACTGTTAAGTGCTCACTCTAAATGAGCAAAACATTTGGCAAGTTATCACGGGTTTTGTTATCAATTGTTATGTGACTCTAGACCATTTACAGTGATGAGAAAGGAGATTTTAAGTTACTTCATCTTCTTGTAATCTTTCATCTCTAAATTAGTTCTTCTGAGTCCCTCTGTTTTTTAACTCTTTGGCATTACTCTGTTTTGTCATCTGATGTAATAAGACCCAGATTAATAACTATGCAGTTAGTGTTATCTTCTAATTAACTACAAAAATCTAATATATATCCTTAGATACAGTAAGATTTTTCTTCAGATAGTGAGACAGATAGTGATAGGAGATGCGTATGTGTGAGTGTGTGTGTATACATATATATATTGATGTCATTGGCTGATAGATTTGTTATCACACTTAATTGCAAGTACACTTATTTATCTATAACCAGATACAGAGAATTTCTTAAAAACATAGCATGGATTTTTTAAGCATCAATTATTACTGGATGGAGGATATTGTCCCCAATAAGAGGCTTTCAGTGTTTTCATATAATTTAAAAAATTACAAGTTTCAAAAAGGTTAATTTTTATCAAATTTTATAAAATTCCATAATAGAATAAGTAGACTTAAGTCCAAAAGAACAGAGTGATAGTTGTATTCATCATATCATAGCTATTCTAAAATAATGGAATGAGGAATATTGGTTAATTATATCCAATCTACTCGTTATATTTCATTTTTAACAACTTGTTTTCAAAGTGAAGCATCAGGGGCACAGTGGTAAACAACACTATCAAGACACTGATCCCATGTAGATCATTATTCAGTCTCTGGAGACTAGTAGTAAATAAAAAGATAACTCAAATTTTAATAAATGCTTGTAGAAATTAATTAAGTGATGAAACTTCAAAGGAATGATGATGCTATTTTATATAAAGCAATCTGGAAGCCTCTTTGAGAAAGTGTAATATGACCTGAGACCTGATAGATGAGAATGTTTCAGCTGTCAAAGCAAGAGTCCTAATTTGAGGGTGGTGCATTATGATAAAGGTAAAGAAGAGAGACCAACTGATATGGCTGGAGCAAAGAAAGGAAAAGTAAGGGGTTGAATAAATTGGAGATTTAGTCAAGACTAAGGTTATATTATTTCTGATCGCAAGGGGTGACTTCGGCGTATATGTAGGGAAAATTCTGTGACTTCTCCAGGTGCTATTGGAATAATAGGCTTCTGTGGTTGTTGTTCCAGAAGAGATATTCACATATGCATTGTTTATCTTTTTCTTTTTGGAATGAGAATCTGTTTGATTGTGGTTTTATTTACTGAGATGAAAATGCTGGGAGAACAACAAGCCAGAAGGAGTTAGATGAGTGGTGAGAAAAACAAAAGCTCTGTTTTGACACATTTTATTTATTTATTTATTTATTTACTTACTTACTTACTTACATTTGTTTTGTTTTGTCTTGGTACATTTTAAGTTTGGGAGGTCTATTAGATATCTAACTTGAAATAAATATTAAAATATCAGTTGTGGAACTTAGTGAAGAGTTGGTAGATATAGATTTAGATTTTTAAAAACATCGTAAATCTATTTTTAGCTAAAACCATATAATTGTATAACCAAGCTCATGAAGAGAATGTAGAGAGAATAGATTGGGCCCCAAATCAGGCTGGAAGATGGGAGAGAAGCCAATGTGAGGATGAAGGGAGCAGTGAGTAAGGTAAGAGAAACACCAGGAACCTATGTCATCAGTGTGGTGTCAGGGATCATGGGTGATTGTATGTCTCATGTAAACTCTTCCACTCCTAGATCTGTAGTTAATTTGGAAATACATTTCCCACAGATGCTAATTATCTTCTAATCTTAATGAATTTTACATGCCAATAGCAAAATGCTAAGGTTTTTAAAAGGTGTAGTTCTCGATTCTACTTTATTTCTTAGTTTTCTTGACTCATGCCTCTCTGTCAATCTAATGTTTTCTGCATTGAAGGTATCAGGAAAAATAGTTGTAAAGTCTTCATCCTTAATCTATTTATCCTTAAGTCGTTTGATCATTTTGTTCAGAGCTTTTGTTAATCCCTTTTGTACCTATTTGGGATCTAGGAGCAGTAGTTTTGTCCAGTTCTATAAGTCTCCTGTCTGTCTTCTTTTTAACTATTGAGTCTGCCGATTATTTCTTAAGCCCATCTTTTTCTTGTAATATCTTGCTCAGCATATTCAGTAGCAACCAGAACATATTTTTAACCTTCTGTTTTCTAACATTTTCCCTTAAAGCTTCTGACTGAGGAAACAATATTCTTTCCTACTTAGAACAACAGCAGTATTAATAATTTTGTCACTACCTGATACAGATAATCATCTCATCAACATTCAGGAATAATTTTGTCACAGATGTCCTCTCAGATTCCAGGCCAGATATTATTGTTTTGAGAGTTGCACCCTTCTTTTGGTACTGATTTCTGTATCACTTTTCCTCCTATTTTACATGACAGAACTGGTTATAAGACTTTAACCCAAATTCATGGAGTCTGGGGAATTTAGAAAGTGGATGGGAATTTTCTGAGCACTAACAGTATTGTCCACGTTACATTATAATGATTTCTCTTTTAATTTCTTCCCTTTTCCTTCCTAACTTCTTTCCTTTTTTCTTCCTTTTGGTAGAAAAGAAGAAAGAGCAGGACAGAAGACAGAATCAGGTCTGCATAAGAATGAAAGACTGGGTTCCCAAGAAAATGTGTTTAAGTTGGGGTTACTTATAGGAAGTTGTGGAAAAGCGACAGAATGTATGCTCAGACTTGAAAGATGAACATTTTATTTTCTCAGGATAGAAAGATTGGATAGACTAATGATTTCCAAAACTGGCTCATCAAAATCTCAAGTTTCTTTTTTTACAAGTGTAAACACCAGTTTTCATCTTAGACCCATGAAATGAGACTTGCCAAATATAGTACTCTGCATTTTATGTTTGCTGAAAATATAGTATCTCCATTTTATGCATCTTTCTATATTGTGAAAAGAATGTTCTACTTCCTCTGGTTCACAAACTGTTCTTTTCATAATATAGGGAGCTCAAATCAATTCTTAATATTAAAAAAATCACCAGTTTGATCACCACAATAGAATTCTAAACTCCATGAATCTGTGTCATGATCTTTAATTGCTTTGCTTCATATTGTGACATTTTTAGGGTTCCAAGTAATTTTTCAGTACCAGGAAAGGTCTACAAGGCTCATTACAGAAATCTGACTCATACTTTGTGATTACTAAGATTAGTAATTCTAAGCTGGCACATAGATAATTTGGAGAAAATCAGTTTAAATAAATGTTTTTGTGATGCTTTAATTTGACTACATTAGCATCATATTACTAACATAACTTACATAAGTTTCTTCAAAATTGAAAGTATCTGTTTTAGAAGTTAGATCTCAGTTTCAGGCAGGGTATCAGCATGAAACAGATGGCACAGTCAAATTAGAATACTTCAGGGAGTTTTTAATAAAGAGAATATTTATGAAAGTGTGAACGGAGTATAGCATATCAGAAAGGATGGTATGATTCTAAGGAGCTAATAATGGCAAAGCTAAGACCACTTCTAGGACTAAAAGAAGGAAGGTAGGGAGCAATTACCGAAAGGAAAGGAAAGAAAAGGATGATAGCTTGGGAGGCACAGCCACCTCCATTCAACCTACCCTACTCCAGAAGGAGGGTAACCCTGTAGGGAAGGAGCCAGAGTAAGAAATGCCCTCACTTCACTGTCCTACTTCTGGCTGACTGCCTTCCAGGGATCTCATTGACTGACATACACCAGTAGCTAGAAAATAAGAAACGCAACAGATAATGTGATTTTTCTGCAAATGTTCTTTTCCCATATGTTGTATCAAGTTAAATCGGATGTTGGGCCCAACCTATGAGTAAGGTCATTGTTGAATTAATCTGCATGGACTGCCATAACAAAATGCCACAGGCTTCGTAAAACGATGGAAATTTAATTTCTTGTTTCACGTTGCTGGAGGCTAGAAGTCCAATATAAGGTGTGTCAGCAGGGCTGGTTTCCAGTGAAGAGACTCTCAGCTTGCAGACTGCTGCCGTTTCACTGTGTGCTCACATGGTCTTTCCTTTGTGTGCAAATGCGCAGATTTCTGGTCTCTCTTCCTCTTCTTATAAAGACACCAGTCCTATTGGATTAGGACCCCACTCTATAACCTCATTTAATTTTCATTATCTCCATAAAGGCCCTGTCTCCAAATATAGCCACATTGGGGGTTAGGGCATCAGCATATTAATTTTGGGGCAATATAGTTCAGTCCATAACATAGGGGATATTCTTAAGATGAGTCTATTTTATTAGTTCAAAATCATGACTACTTCAGCCCGTAAAGCCAGTTAATAATGGTAATTAGTCTATTTTTGTAGGCATAAATTTTGAAATATGTGATAAGGAGTAAGTTTTAAAGTTACATATCAATCTTCTAATATATCTATTGTTCTTTCTGTTTTACATATTGATAAAGTACATTTTTTTATGAAGGAGTTAAGGAGTTATAAATAAAAAGTTTTTTTTCTTTAAGGATGCCTTTCAATTTTAGGAACTTCGTAAATTACATAGCTGAAATTCCAAAACTGATTCTTAGAGTGATTTCTATCCCTCTTTTGAGAGAGTAACAGTTTGAGTACTAGTGGGATCTAGTGGGATCTAGTATCAAATCTAGTGGGATCCTAGATCCCACTATCCCTAGATCCTACTATTGTAAGTAGTAGTACTTACAAAAGTAAGTGATCACTTTTGAGGCAAGCAATGAGAAGTTTTTTAATCCTTATTATTTGACAAAATTATTTTAATTTCTTATAGCATTATGAGTTGTGCATTCTTATTAAAATTCCAGCTAGTAATATGCCCACCTCTGTTGGGTATTTATTTAAAATATCAAGAACTCAAAAGCTAATTTTCTTTGGGTTTGCTTTAACTGTTAAGTCCATTTATCACTTTTTTTTTCTAAAGGCCATGATGATCTGTGAATCTACATTGCCCAACAAGAGTGATTTCAATTGTTAAAATTATCACCAAGATTCTAAAGGTGTTCAGTAAAGGAAAGGTATTTTTTTCTATCCATATCAATACATTTTACTTTTTTATTATTTTTTTAAGTTTATTTATTTATTTTGAGGGAGGGAGAGCACAGTGGGGGAGGAACAGAGAGAGCGGAGAGAGAGAATCCCAAACAGCTTCTGCACTATCAGTGCAGAGCCTGATGTGGGGCTCAAGCTCACGAACCAAGAGATCATGACCTAAGCTGAAATCAAGAGTTGGACACTTGACTAATTGACCAGGTACCCCCCCCCCATATCAATACATTTTTTTTCTTAGATATGGTCCCTAAAGAATAAGTGACAAAAGAAAAAATTATATAAATTGGACTTCATCAACACTAAAAACTGTTGTGCTTCAAAGGACACCATCAAGTGAAAAGATAATTCATAGAATAAGACAAAATGTTTGCAGATCATGTATTTGACTACTTGTATCCAGAAGTAGCAAAAAAATCTCTTACAACTACTAAAAGAAAGATGAATAGCCTAATTAAAATTGGTTAAATGATTTGAATAGACATTTCTTCAAAAATACATACTAAGTACCATGAAAAGATACTCTAATTCAGTAGCCATCTGAGAAATCAATATCATTTCACACTCTCTAGGATGACTGTCACAAAAAAAACCAGATAATAACAAATAATGGTCAGGATGTGGAGAAATTAGAACACCCCTATATTGCTTATGAAGATATTAAATGGTGCAGTTCTTTGAAAAACAGCCTGGCTGTTCATCAAAATGTTAAACATAAAGTTTCCATATGACTAATCAATTCAGCTTCTAGGTATAGAGCCAATAGAAAGTATATGTCCAAACAAAAACTTGTAAATGAAAGTTATTAGCATTATTCATACCAGCCAAAAAGTATAAAGAGCCCACATGTCTATCAAATAATAATGCATAAGCAAATGTGGTATATCCATACAATGGAATATTATTCAGCAATAAAAAAATGAAGTACTGAAGTACTGGAATCCAGTCACAAAAGACTACATAGTGTATGATTCCATTTATATAAAATGGCCAGAATATGCATATCCAAAGTGACAGCAAATGCAGTTGTGGTTGCTGGCAGCTAGGGTTAGGGAAATGGGAAATGACTGCCAACAGGTATGGGATTCTTCTAGGAAGATGTATATTTTCTAAAATTAGATAGTTGTGATGGCTACACACCTCCTGTGAGTGTACTAAAAACTTATTTCTACACTTCAGATGGGTGAATTTATGGCATGTGAATGTTATCTCAATAAAGCTGTTTAAAATCATGACAATTTAAGTGTGTAAACATCTCACCTGTTGCTGTTTTTTTTTTCTCTGATGTTCTTATTAAACTGCTGAAAACTAAATTCTGTTTTAGAGAGATTCCAATAGTGTACACATTGATTAGAATAAGAGCTTATTCAAGAACATAATTAAAATCACCGTATCTTAAAAACTTTATAAAATCATGTAACTTGAATAGGCCAGTCTGTGGAGGTGATATAAGTGGAGACATTTGCTGAGTTCTCTCCTGTTCAGTCTCTTGTTGATATATCAGGTTCTAAATATAATTATGTTGGATTTGTAGGAACTACACTAAGTATTTGAAGCTCATATCATTTCTTTTAAAAAAACGTACATAGTGTTGAAACGTGTGGTGTCTGGGTGCAATCCAAACATCATCACAACTTTCTAAGTTTACAAGATAATGCCCAGTTTATCTCCCAAATGGTTTTATAAAGTTGTATTTCCAAAAACAGATTTAAAGAATTCCCGTTTTACTAGACCACCACCAATGTTGAGTAGTAGCATGCTTGGGCAACAATTTTTCAGCCTACCTGAAAAATCAGAGTTAACAGCTATAAAACATCCTCTCCCCAGTAATGTCTGGAATATGGGAAGCACTATTCTTTGTAAGTCAACTAGTTGTTATTAGACTTTGTCTTACTTTTAGTAGTAGTAGTATTTTTAGTAGTCTAATAGTACTTTTAGTATTACTGTTACTAGTAATAGAACTAGTAAGGATGATTCTCTTGTATGATTCAACAAATTAACATTGATTGCAATTTAATAACATAATAGCATTTGAATATAGACAATTCACCACCATGAGTCGATCGCCATATTTAAGAGTGAAGTCACCAAAAGCACATTATGTAAAACAATAGTCTAGGGAAAAGGTGACTTTTAAAAGCATACACTTTGAGATACCTGGATGGCTCAGTCAGTTAAGCATCCAACTCTTGATTTTAGTTCAGGTTATGATCTCACAGTTGGTGGGATCAGACCCCATGTTGGGCTCTACGCTGACAGCATGGAGCCCGCTTGGGATTCATTCATTCATTCATTCTCTCTCTCTCTCTCTCTCTCTCTCTCTCTCTCTCCCCCTTTCTCTGCCCCTCCCCCACTCACATTTTCTCTGTCTCTCAAATAACCTTTTAAAAAATATAAAAGCATACACTACAAGGGAACCAGCAACAAGAAGGAAAAAGACTTTTTGGAGAGTAGCTTGCCCCTGTCCCAACCGTAAAGAATGTGGTGGAGAGGTAGCAATCTTGGAAAAGAGAAGCAACACATTTTTCCTATGCCAGGATGTGGTAAAGTCCATGGGAATACCTCACATCTGAGAGCTTATCTGCATTGGCATTCTGGGGAGCACCCTTTTGTTTGTAACTGGATGTTCAGTGGTAAAAGATTTACTTGAATTATTTACTTGAATTATAGAAGCACAGAAGAACATGTACAGGTAAGAAGAAATTTGTCCAGAATGTTTAAAACACTTTATGAGAAGTGACCACCTTGCCAAACATATTAAAACACACCAGAATAAAAACAAGGTATTCACTCTAGCAGTACAGTCCTGGCATCTGTGGAAGCTGCATGAGATGATGCTTTGATTACTGCCGGAGGACACACTTATCCTTGTGAATATTCAACAAAGTTCTGTTTCAGATATAGGAACCACTAATACATCCACCACTAGCAATCAAGATACCCTTACCAACACTGAAAATACCTTTATAGCTTGTCACAGTCTGGAAATGAGATAGTGGAGTAAATATTACACAAAGACTTACTCATTGTGGTTATTTTTATACAGTGGTGAGAATATTGTTCTTAAGTTTTTAGATATCCTTTTATTAATGTGCAAAAATTTTTGGATTGACAGTAACTTGGTTATTTATACATGACACTGAAATGCCTTACTTTGTATGATATTCCATAGCATATTAAAAATGGTAAAATTGCATGGGTTTTGTAGGTACTTTTGGAATCTAGAAGAAATGAAATTTTGCCAAGTTATATAAAGAGAAAATTGAATATAACAATGTGAATGGTAGTCTAACTAAATGCATCAATGCTGTGGTTTAGAATAGAAATGAGAACATGTTGGAGGCTCCTGAGTGGCTCAGTCAGTTAAGTATCAGCCTTTGGCTCAGGTCATAAGCTCATGTTCATGAGTTTAAGCCCCATGTCAGGCTCTGTGCTGACAGCTCAGAGCCTGGACCCTGCTTTGCATTCTGTGCCTCCCTTTCTTTGTCCCTTGCCCACCCCACCCCCTCAAAAAAAAGTAAATAAATATTAAAAAAATTAGAACATGTTGATATTTATCTGTTGTAGGATTTAAAAAAAAAATGTTGTGGGGGTCAAATAAATCATGTTATGATAAAAAAAATTTTTTGTAATTTTCTTGATGACTGTAATTTCTAAGTGTAACTGACAAATCAAATTTCCAAGCGAATGTTACATAGTGTATGCACACTTTACTTAGTTTATCAGTTTGTCATTTTGAAGCTAATTATTTTAATTACTTTTAAGCATTACTCTTGTAAGACTTTGAAAACTACCTTTTAACTTGGAACTCTAAGGATAGTCACCTTTCAAATCCTGTTGATAAGCCACATTTAATATTTAATTTACCAAAATAATGTCTTGTTAATACTCTTTCAATAACGAAGTTGAGCATATAACCAATGTTTAAAAAAAAAAGTTTAAAATGTATAGGTTGAGGTATTTGGGTGGTAAGAAAATGTTACAATGAATTATCCCTTTTCTTGAATATGGGAAGACCAAAAAAATAAGGTATGTTGTGTCTTAACAGTGATTTTTTTATCCAGTCTTGTTTGGAAAAACCATATGCCTGCCACAGCCTTAAAAGCCATCATGTAAATTACCAGTAAAGTATAACATATTCAAACATAACAAAATCACTTCCATAGTGGTGATACTCTAACAATATGGATATTCGTCATAGAAAACTAGAGGTTTATGATTTTTTTAAGTATTTTTTTGTCTAGGTAGTCAGTGTACTTAAATATCAACTATTTTCCTTTTTCACTTCTTCCCTTAAAATTTATATGTATCCAGTACATTTAATTGTATCTTTTTTTATTATGCTAAATTTTCCTTGTATTTTTTTAATTACCTTTTATATTTTCAATTATTAAAAAGTATACAAAATAAACTTTCATTGGTGCTCTTGTAAGAGTTATACAGTTTTCCTAAATGTATCCCTATAACTGCAGCAGTTCACCTATTTCAAAAATTTGGAATTCTGTTCATTTGTTATCCTTAAGAGCACCTCAAATTTAAAAGCTACCTTATTGTACGTTTAAAGTGTATTATAACAGTGTGGTAGTTAATGAAATACTACTTTTTCTTTTGAAAATAAACATGTAATATATATATATATATACACACACACAAATATATGTATATATATACATATGCATATATGTATGTATATATATAAGCTTTAAAAAATATAAATAAAAGCATACACTTTAGCAAGTTTGTGGGAAATTGTTCTAATATGAGCTGGGTGATGTCTTCTACTATGCTACTCATCATTCACTAACCATTCCCAGGTTGGCAAACAAACAAACAAAAAATAGAAATCAACGTGTAACTTTCCAACAGATTAAAATTTTCAAACACCAACTATTAACATGCCAAATTTTAATAAGCTTAGTGGTACACAAGGCTTAAAGATTTATAAGTGCTTTCAAATCAAACTTGTAGAAAATACAATATAACCTTCAAATAACCCTGGCTTGATGTGATAGTGGAGTGGAATAAAATTTCTTCAGTTGTTTGTTGGAAGGAAACCATAATGAGAACATTTCATAAGTGGATTAGAAAAATTTCCTATTGAATATATTACTAGTGTATCATGAGCAATCTTCACATGCATCTATCAATCAAAAACTGCCATTAATCAAGAATCAATAAATGTTTCCTTCTTGGGGCATAACTTAGTTTACTTAGGCACTTGGAATTATTGAAAACAAACCAAATTATAATTGCTCAATTATAAAAATTGTTAATGTTTTAAAAATTACAAAAATATTTTCCTAAGATGATTTAAGAAAAATAGCTACAACTTAGTGCAAATTCCCCCCTTAAAATCAAAGCCTTCACTGAACAATAAAATGTCAAATACCCGCTTTCCATTCAGCATTCTCTATCTCCTTCCCCACTGAATTTTTTTTTCACAGTACTTGTTATATCTGATATACTATATATTTTGTTTATATGCATATTGTCTTTTTACTCTCACAAAATATGAAATTCTTGAGGGAAGGGATTTCATTCACTGCTAAATCCTTTGCACTTGTAATATGCATACACTTAGTAAAACTTTTTGGAAAGAAGAAAAGAAAGAAGAAGGAAAAGAAGGGAAAATATATATATAAACATATTTAGGGTGTAACTTTCAGGTTGATGTACTTATATGTATTTAATTCAGGCATAATGTACTATTGTATCTTTACTAATTCCCATTCCTCTTCTTTTCTACAATTAGCAATGAGAATTTTAAAAACATCTTCAATCTACACATGTAAGCACATTTTAAGATATGCATGCAATCATGTATACATTTAAAAATTACACATCTGATATATCCTCATAAGACTTACATTTTTTACTCCACTTTTTGTTTCATACAAAACTGCCTTTGTTTTTGTGTTCTTTGTTTTTGACACACATAAAACTACTTCATTTATTTTATTCCTAAATTTGAGTAAAATTACATGAATATATCATACTGATTTATTCATTTCCCTGCTGATGACTATTTAGGTTAGTTCCAAGTTTGCTGTGAGAAAAAAAAATTAATGCTGAAGTGTACTTCTTTGAACACTCCCTAGTGTAAACAAACAAGAATTTCTCATATATGCATAAATATTCACTGATTCAAGAGTGTGTATCTTTTACTTTACAAGTTTACAAGACAGTACCAATTAATCTCCCAAATGGTTATACAAAATAACATTTCCAAAAATAGATTATCATAGTTCCCATTTTACAACACCACCACCAACATTGAGCATTAGAATGCTTTAATATTTTTTCTTCCAATCTGATAATTGTGACATGTTTTAATTTTAGTTTCCTGATGACCAGTGCATCTGAGCACTGTTTTCACGTGCTTTACCCATTTTTATCTATTTCTGGGTGAATTCCCATTTATCAGCTTTGTCCAGTTTTATTGGAACATTTTTATTCTTATCACTTCAAAAGGACTGTCTTATACATTGTGGACACATATTTCTTTTCTGCTTATGGCAATATATTATGCCTATTAAATGGGATTTATTTGTTAAATGTAGTAAAATTCACCTATTTTATGATTTGTGCTACTTATGCTTTTTAAAGACCTTTTCTATACCAATTCTTAAAGATATGTCTTAATTTTCTCAATATTTGACTATTAAATTCCTCCATACTCTGAGGAATTTAATAGTTCTATTAAATATGTTAAAACTTTTAACATATTTAATATGTCGGTACAGACAATCCCTGACTTAACAATGGTCTGACTTAGGATTTTCTGACTTTATGATGGTTCAGAAGCGATGCACATTCAGTAGAAACCATACTTCAAATTTTGAATTGTGATGTTCTCCTGAGCTAGTGATATCTTGTGTGATAATGTCTCATGATGCTGGGTAGCCAGTCACAACTCCCAGTCACCCACAGGATCACCTGCGTTAACAACCAACACATTTACAGCCAACCTTTACCTATATAGCCATTCTCATTTTTACTTTCAGTATAGTATTCCAGAAATTACATGAAATATTCAACACTTTATTTTTTTAATGTGAAATTTATTGTCAAATTGGTTTCCATACAACACCCAGTGCTCATCCCTAAAGGTGCCCTCCTCAATACCCATCACCCACCCTCCCCTTCCTCCCACCCCCCATCAACCCTCAGTTTGTTCTCAGTTTTTACAAGTCTCTTATATTTTGGCTCCCTCCCTCTCTAACTTTTTTTTTCCTTCCCCTCCCCCATGGTCTTCCATTAAGTCTCTCAGGATCCACATAAGAGTGAACACATATGGTATCTGTCTTTCTCTGTATGGCTTATTTCACTTAGCATCACACTCTCCAGTTCCATCCATGTTGCTACAAAGGGCCATATTTCATTCTTTCTCATTGCCATGTAGTATTCCATTGTGTATATAAACCACAATTTCTTTATCCATTCATCAGTTGATGGACATTTAGGCTCTTTCCATAATTTGGCTATTTATAGCAGCACTGTCAACAACACTTTATTTTAAAATATGCTTTGTGGGGGTGCCTGGATGGCTCAGTCAGTTAAGTGTCCAACATATGGTTTTGGGTCAGGTCATGATCTCATGGTTTGTGAGTTCAAGCCCCATATTGGGCTCCATACTGACAGTACAGAGCCTGCTTAACATTCTCTCTCTCTCTCTCTCCCTCTCTCTCTTTCTCACTCTCTCTGCCCCTCCCCTGTTCACTCTCTCTGTCTCCCTCTCAAAAATAAATAAAATTTTAAAAATAAATAAAATAGCCTTTGTGTTAAATGATTTGGCCCACTGTAGGCTAGCGTAAGTGTTCTGAGAACATTATGATATTTGATAGGTTATGTGTATTACATACATTTCGAATTAAAACATTTTCAACTATGATGGGTTATCAGGATGTAATCCTATTGTAAGTCAAGGAAGACCTATATTTGCTTTGAGATATGCTCTGAGTAGTGTTGTAGTTTCGTTTTTCTCCTTATGGATAGGGTATTATCTGAAGTCACATACTGAATTGTTATTATTAAAAAAATTTTTTTAATGTTTATTCATTTTTTGAGAGACAGAGACAGAGCATGAGCAGGGCGGAGGGAGGGAAAAGGAGACACAGAATCCAGAGCAGGCTCCAGGCTCTGAGCTGTCAGTCCAGAGCCTGATGTGGGGCTCAAACTCACAAACCATGAGATCATGACCTGAGCTGAAGCCACCTAGGTGCCCCCTGAATTATTATTTTTATATAGATTGTGTAATGCTAACTCTAGCAAATATCAGTATATTTGTGGAGCTAATTCTATGCTTTCTGTTTTGTTCTACTGATAACATCGTAAATCACGTGACCATAGCAATATTATTTATTCATTTTCAGCTTAAGCAATATAGTTTTAATTTTTTCCAGCTTTATTGAGATATAATTGACATATAATATTGTGTTATTTTAATGTATAAAATGTGATGTTATGATACACATATATATGGCAAAATGATGAATGACCACAAGAAGGTTAGTAAACACCTCTATCACCTCACATAATTATCATGTTTTCCTGTGGTGATCTACTCTCTCAGCATCTTTCAAGTACATAATAGAGGTTTGTTAACTGTAGTTACTATGATATACAGATCCAGAATTTATTCATTGAATAGCTGGAAGTTTATACTGTTAAACCAGTATTTTCCCATTTCCTCCATCTCCTCAGCCCCTGACAGCCACCATTCTACTCTATTTCTATGAGTTTGGCTTTTTCAGATTGCACATACGAGTGAGATCATTCATCTTTTAATGGATCAGGCTCCATACAGATGTCTTCTTTAGAAAAAAGTATATTCAGTTCTTCTGCCCATTTTTTAATCAGATTTTTTGTTTGTTTGCTTTTGTAATTACATTCTATGTTCCTTTTATATTCTGGATGGTAACTCTTTATAGATATATGGTTTGCAAATATTTTCTCCTGTTCTGTAGGTTATCTTTTCATTTTATTTTTTTATTTCTTTTGCTGAGCAGAAGTTTCAGTCTGGTAGTCCCACTTATTTATTTTTGCTTTTGTTGTTTGTGCTTTTGCTGTCCTATCCAAAATAGTCATTGCCATAACTAAAGTCAAAGGGCTTTTTTCCTGTGTTTTCCTCTATGAGATTTATGGTTTCAGGTATTTTATTTAAGTATTTAATCCATTTTGAGTTGGTTTTTTTTTGAATGCTGTTAAGACAGTAGGTCTAATTTAAAATTTTTGCACATAATTATACATATTTAACAATAGCATTTATTGAAGAGACTTATCTTTTTCCCATTGAATTGACTCCCTTGTAAAATATTATTTGTCTATATATGTGTAAGTTTGGAAGTTTAGTAGCTAAGGCAGATAAAAGCAAATCATATTACAATAGTCTGAGGAACTACTGAGAATTTATATAATATTATAGGCATGGCACTTGATTCACTTTATTTACTTCATGTTTGATTGTTTTATAAAATACTGTTCTTACTATTTCCTAACTCTATTTATTAAAAAAATATCAGAGACAATATAAATCTTTGTTATGAATTACAATTATTTTCTCATTTGAAAGATCCTTGCATGCTTCTTTCAGAAAGAATAAAGGCTATTTTAAGTCCCATATGTAAGCAATGGCCCAATTTGTGAACAAACATAAAGATTATATTTTTTAATGTAAACTATAATTTAACTGTGTATTCAGTAATCAAAGAATATAGCAATAAGATATTAATATATCCACAAAGTTTTTGTGAAAGATTTCTAACCACTTTATTCTTTATTTGTCTTAGGAACACAAGACCCTTCCTTTTACTCTAATATATGTAATTGTACCCTTCCTTGCCATATTTCCTCTTGGAATAGAAACAGATATTTCTCTGTGATCAGTAGTTTTGCCCAGAACCTCTAAATAGTTCTCTGATATAAATAGATACAATTAAGTCTTAATTTTGCATTTATATTGGCCAAGAAAAGATTGATATTGACTAAGAATGAAGTCTATGTTTAGACTATGAGAAGTGCATTTGCAATTTGTGTTGGTAATTTCAGAAAGAAAAAAAATAATAAACTTTCTTTTTCTTTTTTTATTTTATCTTTTCTTTCTCTTATTTACCCATAGGTTGAATGAGTAAGATATCCTTTAAAATAATTTATAAATTAATTACATTATAAATTTTTTCTCTCCTTATAACATGCAAAACTAGATATAATAAGTAAATCAAGACTTGTTTATTTTTAAACCAGGAATGACATTTTGCTGTTAATATTATACTAACTCTTAATAATGAATTTGATTTTCCCAAATTGATGAGGAAATTGCTGATTATGTGAAGTTTCCATATTTAGTAAAAATGAATATTAATATTGTAAAATGATGAATTGCTAATATGGGACATTGAGCTTGCAATCAACTATAAAATATCCCTCCTATAAAAGACAAGAATTTATAGCGATAATTTTAGTACTTAATTCCATTTCTAATGCCATGTATAACAAAGGAATAGGTAATTCTGTAGCCCTTCATAGGGGGAAATAATTATTTTTCTTTAAAAATTCTTACCATTTCAGCTATTTTTGAGGCATAACTTTGTGATCATTATCAGCACTTTATTTTAAAATGTGTTCCAGAAAGAAAGGAAAGTAAAAAAAATACATGCCTGACAGTATAAGAAAAATAACTACAACAAATGTTTGTTAATTAACTAAACTTATAAAGTCATTCTTAATTCATAACTACAGGTAGTTAGGAAGTGTTCAGTTTAGCTCCATTTCAAGAGGAACATACCAAGAGATATTGTTGTATTGTATTGATCCAAACAATACTGCCTGGATCTAAGTCTGTTTAAATATATTAGAAATATAATCTTAACAGACAGAGGAGTAATCTCTTTTAATTGACATTAAGGAAGAGTTATAGGATTATTCAGATTAATCAAATATAGTATATACAACTAGGTATGATATAAATTCAACCCAATAAAGTATATTTAAAACAGAGATATCAGGCTATATACATTTAAATATCTCTATACCCTAAACTATTAAAAAAAGAAAAAAGAAAAAGTTACATCTACAACAAAGGATTAACATCTGGATATCTGTATGAAGCATCTCATAAGTACCACCTCAGATCCTGCCCTGTCTCCCCGGTTTTGGCCAGGTGTTCCAGCCCAGAGATTGTGTATAGCAGCTGACCATTTACTGCTTGCAACTGATTTCATATGGGTGGACCCTGACCACCCCCACTCCATACACTTTTTCCTCTAAATCTGGGACTTCTCTGTTGACCTTGAGGCCTGAAATGTTTCAGCTCATTTGCATGAGCAACTTAAATTGAGGTTCTGTTAAACTCTAGGACTGCAAATCTTTGACTAATGAGATTTAGGAGCCAGTCACATAAGTTCTTAACCTTTCCTCTCTCATATAGTCCTTGTTGAGATGCACTCATTTTATTGCTACTTAGAGTACTGTCATGAGATCAAGTAGTCGGTACATTTTAGTACCAAATGGTAAGCATCCTTGCACTGTCTCCTCTTCTTGCCCTTCCTATTCCCTTGTCCTTCGCTTCCACTTCTCCTATTTACACTTTCTCAACACAGTGTCGTCATATAAATCTTTGTCTCAGGCTCTGCTTTCTGAGAATTCACAAGAAAACAACATGTGAAAAAATTGTTATAAATAAAAAAGACCAGAGGTCAGTTTTATAATATAATAATAAGGAAATAACATGAAACATAATTCACAAACCAATAAATGGTTTCATTACTTCTGAAATTCAGATTAAAATGTGATCTCAAATTTAACTTTTTTACTTTCATAAAAACATCAAATATTGCTAATTTTGAAGAAGGAATCATGATTGTTAATAAAATGGAAACTGTACAGGGACACCTGGGGGACTCAGTTGGTTAAGTGTCTGACTTCAGCTCAGGTCATGATTTCGCTGTTCATGGGTTTGAGCCCAGTGTCAGGCTCTGTGATGACAGCTGGGAGCCTGGAGCCTGCTTCAGATTCTATGTCGCCCTCTCTCTCTGCCCCTCCCCCGCTCACACCTCTGTCTGTCTTTCTCAAAAGTAAATAAACATTCTAAAAAAATTTTTTTTAATGGAAATTGTGTAAACATTCTACCTTCAAAACTTAATAATGGTGAGTGTTTAGTGAATGATTACCATAGGACAGATATGTATTCAGTGTCTTGCACATAGTGAATAATGTAATCTTTAAACCAACTCTGCTATGGGTATTTTTGTTACCATTTTTCAGATAAAGAGTAGAGAATGAGGGTTAAAGTTAAGATTCAAACTCAGCACTCTGACTCCAGAAGACATGTTCTTTACTGTTCACTCTGCTGCCTCTTATGGATTGTAGATGCTCTGGGAGCTTGTAAGGATCTGTACTTCCTGCTTCAGGGTATCCTCCTGGTTCTGACCCCAGTGCCTAGGCTTCAGGTAACCAAGGCAACCACCCTAAACTCAAAGTTCCAAAACACGTAGCATATAATAAACTGGGTGATTAATCTTTTAATGATGTGGACCCCTTTGGTAGTCTGATTAAATCAAAGGATCTCTTCTGAGAATAATTCTTTTAAATTAAATAATTTATAGAATTATTAAGGAAATAATTGTATTTAAATATAGCTTATAAAATATTGAAAAAGTAAATTTGTGATGTGGAAATATATATGCTTCTTTTTTAACAAGATTTTGTGGTGGTTCCATAACTACATTAATTTCAAAATAACACTGTCTCCCATTGACTCCAAATGATATTTCAAGATATCACTACAAGAATTCATGAGACGTGAATAGAACCTCTGCCAGAGATTTCATAAACCTCTGTTTTGGGGATGGTGTTTGACTAGAGTGGATTGGAGTTGGGCATTCCCTTTCCCCAGGTCAATTAGGCTCAGATAACACCCCAGCAGGTTAGTCTCAGAATAACTAGTTCCCTCTAAGGGCAGGCCTTGTGGAGAAGAGCGGTGTTCTGGTGTATTTTAAGATGGCTCCTTTTTCCCTCTCCCTACTGCAAGGAAGCATGAGGGGATTTTTCTCCAGTATTTACTGTGAAAGCCTAGACAAGCTCCTGGAGACAAAACTCACCCAAATGTGGAGGCCTCCGTATAACCAGCTCCCCCTGGAAATTTTCACTCAGAATTGTCCACACAGAGCCTCCGGCAATTTGTCATTCGCAGTCCAGGGTCTTCAACCCCAGCACCTGTTCTCATGGCAGTTCCTGCTCCTGAGTTTCTTCTCTGGTAAGCCAGAACTCCTGGATTCACCTCTGTCTCCACTCTGAGAGGCAACAGTTTCCCCTCTGTCCTCCCTTACAGATTCAAGAACAGTTGAACTTTCAGTCTGTTCAGTTTTTTAGTGTTGACAGGATAGGGTGGGAACATCGAAGTTCCTTACATGTGAAACTGGAAACTGGAAGTCCTATTTTTTGTGTTTGTTTGTTTGTTTTGGGAAAGAAGAAAGAAAGAAGGAATAAAGGAGGGAGGGAGGGAACAGGCAGGATCCAAGGATTTAGAAATTGTGTCCCAGAACTTAGGCAAAGGCCTTAACTTTCTTTGGAGAAGTACAGTATTGGGCAGCCCAGAACAGCTGAGTTAATCCTTTACTGCACAGTCACCAACTGTTTGTACCTTTGTGTCAGTGCTTTTCTGCTTGTCCCATCCTCCAAAAAGAGACAAAGATCCCACTCAATGTAAATTTCTTTTAAAAAAATTTTTTTAACGTTTATTTATTTTTGAGACAGAGAGAGACAGAGCATGAACGGGGGAGGGTCAGAGAGAGAGGGAGACACAGAATCTGAAACAGGCTCCAGGCTCTGAGCTGTCAGCACAGAGCCCGACGCGGGGCTCGAACTCACGGACCGCGAGGTCATGACCTGAGCCGAAGTCGGAAGCTCAACCAACTGAGCCACCCAGGCGCCCCTGTAAATTTCTTTTAGCGTGTGAATTCTCTTAATCACCTTTTATCCCCAGTGCACATGTAGTGCCCCAAAATAGTAGTGGCTCAATAAGTGTTAAAAAATATCTGAACAGAAATAAATCAAAGTCTGTTCTTGTTTTTGTTTTTGTTTTTAATTAATGCTATTGAGGAAGTGTATAGCGGAATGCATGATTAAATAATGTAGAGATAGACTCTCATTATTGTCAACAATTGTGCATCTTACTAAATTAGTATATCTACATATTTCACATATTAGAAACAGATGAAACATAGGAAAGAGCAATCTAATAAGGATGAAAAGCAAAGTAGGTACTATGAAATATGATTAAGAAGAAATGTTATTAAATTTTATTTTAGATAATGTTCAACTGTTGCTCCTATAAGTTCCATAATAGTTCTAATAGGTCAGAGGGCTGCAAACTGTTACTCACCATCTAAATCTGGTCTGGCACCTCTCATTTATAAATAAAGATTATGGGAGCACAGCCAAGCCCATTCATTTATGTATTGCCCTATGGAGGCTTGTGCATTAAAATGGCAAACTTGAGTAGTTGCAAGAAAACTGGAGAATCATATGGCCCACAAAGCCTGGGATATTATCTTCTTAATTACAGACAAAATTCGGTGACACCTGCCATGATGAATAAAAAAAGTTATAATCATAAATTCAAAATATAGTTTGAATTATTTGATTGGTTGTACCCTGAAGCAAGTATGTTTACTATTATCGAATGTCAAAATTGGAATCTTTAATTTATCTACTAAAAATTCCAGGGGCACCTGGGTGGCTTAGTTAGTTAGGCATCTTACTGTTGGTTTCCACTCAGTTCATGATCTCATGGGTCAGGGAATCAAGCCCGGAGTCGAGCTCTGTGCCCACAGCACAGAACTTGCTTAGGAAGCTCTCTCTCCCTCTTTCTCCATCCTTCCCTCACTTGCTCCCTCTCTTTCTCTCTCTCTCTTTCAAAATAAATAAGTAAACACAATAAATATACATTAAAAAATTCCAAATATATAATTGCTAATATTAATAGGCTTTCATATATATTTATGTTAGGATTTTATCTATTATATTCCCTCTCTTTTCTTTGAAAGGGTTTAATTTCTAAATATATTGTTTTGTCCATTGGTCTTCATTTGATACAAATACAAACTTTTATCTATAAGATCTAAAGTTAGGATATTTTAATACTATTATTTACATTTAAATATTAATATTAACATTATTTTCCTTTCATTACGGACTGAGTGATGAAACAATGGTTCCTTTCCCTCCCACCCCGTAAATATGACTTTTTGTATCTATAGTCATTTCTACTGGCTCACAAAAATGTGGGAGCCTCCCTATAACTGGCTACCCCTGGAAATTTTCAATGAGTGAATTGAAATTGTTTCAGATCTGGCAGTGAAGAGGTTATTCTCTGTGACAGTTTTTCCTTGAATGGAGTTTGGTTGGTTGGATCAAGGGAATAATACTGAGCTTTCTATGATCCATACCAATGGACTTTTTAGCAGCAGGTAGCAGGATAGAGTTCTGGTTGCTCAGCTGTTACTTCCAAAGAGATATAGCAAGAGGATTGGGAAAAGATCCCACTAGACACTCACACCACACCTTCAGCAATAGTCTGGCTATAAGTGTGAGGGATGGACACAGTGATATTTGACTTTGATAAATATTTTAATTTATTTTAAATTAAAATTTAAATATTTAAAAAATTTAAATATTTAAAATTAAAATAAAATTAATTTATTTTAAAATATCTTATTTGATAAGATATTTTAATTAAGTCACAATCTAATAAGAATTAAATGACAATTTTGAGATATTGGACTAGTGGGTTTTGAACTGGGTAGATACTTGAAAACATGGATTAAGTTGGAAACTCAGATGTGAGAAATGAGAAAGAGGCAAGGACTTTACCACAAGTGATTTAAAACCAGTTCCTGGTACTATGGTATGGGGTCAGAGTGGGAATAACCAAAGCAAACATAATGAATAACTAATAATCTAATTCTTTGTTATAACTGTTTTCTTTAACAGAAATATAAATCTAGAGAAAGGTGAAAGCATAAAGTGGCATTAAATGCTCTAAAATTCAAGTTTAAAATGACACAGGGTCATGGATTGAAGAAAACCGTTACAAAGTACGACTTATCCTCATTTTTAAAATGTTAATTAAATTCTCTCTCATTAGGAGTCACGAAACACTCAGAAAATGCTCTTTATTTTTGTGCAACATAGGTAATGTTGACCAGTTTCTCTCTTGATTACATTCTAATTACTGTTTTCCTTTTTCTCTCGAGAACGTAGAAGGAATCTTGTTTCCATTCTAGTTTTGATTTCTCTTTCTACCCAATATTTACATTTACAGAATAAAAGAAATATAATGCCATAAATTTGCCAGAAAATGAAATTAGAACTATGTCAGCCAAAATTAATGAAGTGAAAAGCACTGTGACAACAAATAGATATTAGACGAGGAAGACCGTGAGAGTAAGCATAGTGTTTCTCCATTTCTTTCATCACTTTTTATCTGTTGTTATTCAGTAAAACAAATGCAGAAATAAGCTCCAATCAGGATTATTAGAAACATATAGTCTGTACCAAGATGGAATAATATCCATCATAATATTAATTTTTCATGGAAGTTATTGGATAACTTTTATGGAGTATTTTTGTTTTAGTAGACATATAAGGAATGGATTCTGAACTTAAACAGGCTGGGTTCAATCCTGGAGCTGCTGCTTAATAAACTCACTCAATCACTCTGTTGTTTGGGGTGATCTCCTCTGAAAAGTGGTGTGAGAATAAAAACACCTCTTTATTGTGAAAATTAAATAGGTTAGTTCAATTAGTATTCATGCTTGTGCTGACATGAAACAGTTATTCAAATCAACATCAACCATTACCTTATACCACAAAAACTAGCAAAAATATACATAAAATCCAAAATGTATTTTGATAAGAAAGTTATACTGAATCCTTTTCTTTTTTTAAAAATTTTTTTTTAACGTTTATTTATTTTTGAGACACAGAGAGAGAGCATGAACGGGGGAGGGGCAGAGAGAGAGGGAGACACAGAATCTGAAGCAGGCTCCAGGCTCTGAGCCATCAGCCCAGAGCCCGACGCGGGGCTCAAACTCACGGACCGTGAGATCGTGACCTGAGCTGAAGTCGGACACTTAACCGACTGAGCCACCCAGGCACCCCTATACTGAATCCTTTGGAACTAAGTTGCTAACTTAAAAGGGGGATGTTAAAGGTTTGCATTTCAGGGGCCATCATGGCTCTTGCTATTTGCTGCAGGTAACGGAAACTCTAAATCAAACTTTAAAAATGTAAACAATAAGTAAAATAGTGTATTATTTGACATAGCGGTAGATAGGAAGACCATCCAGGTTTTTTGTTTGTTTTTTTCTTTCTCTCTGGATATTTAATCAATGCATGTCTTTCCCTCATTGCCATAAGATATCAGACAGAGACACTGAAACACTTTGGGTCCTGGTTCACACCCAGAGAAAGTGAAAACCTTTTTTTTTTCTCAAGCATGGAATAAGAGTCTTTCCCTTCAAACTAGTCATTTCTCGTTCACCTGCTCTGTGCACCAAATGGCTAAATTAACTGCACTTACCCCTATTGGAGTCAGGAGCAGGGGACTGAGGGAAGTTCCCCAGATCTATTTAGTTCTATGGAATTCAGAAGAGACAGACGTAAAATGAGTATTTGGTAGAAACGAAGCAGGGGGAGCAATTGCTAGAGAGGCAAAAGCACTGTCTACTACAATAGTGGACACTTTGATTATAGAACCTCATTTTAGCAGGGAAGTTGTGCACTGATAGAGTAAGTTGGTGCTAATAAAAAACTTCCACACGACAGTGTATCTCCCACCTGTGTACTACTGAATGGATTTTTATCTTTTTAAGCAGACTGACAGGCTATTACATGTAACCTCGACACACTGTATATTTATGCATAAAAGACTGATAAAAATATAATTTCCTCTAAATATATTTTGATTAGGAAAAGAGGCAAAGATGGAAAAAAAGATGAGGCTTGAAACACTTCCTAGGGTGGTGTGTTACAGAGAGAGAAGTATGAATGTGTGGAATAGGAATCCCCCCCATTGCTAATTCTTTCCAGGACTGACATTCAGATGAAATACATTTATTTGTAGAACTAAATATTCTTTAGTCATCAATCATTTCTGATTCTTTTTTTGAAGGAATAAATCTGTAGAAAGAGCAAGAAAGAGACAGTTAAGTGGGCAAAGATACAGAAATGTCTGTAATAATAGAGCCATGTGATTTAGACATAATTAGATTTTATGACTTTACTGTTATTATTTTCTGTTTTGCATATAAATTTGCATATATATGTGATCTCAACTCAAATGTATTTTAGTGGGCAAAATAATGTTTATATGATGCTGGTCATCTTAAGAATAGATTTAATATATATATATATATATATATATATATATATATATATATATATAGTGTTTAATCAAAATATATTAAACTCGTTAGAAATGGTCTCCCACATTTTTTGGCTTTATGTTTGACTCCTTTTTGTTCTTTGTTAAATTCAAAAATCTATAACTGTAAAGTTATGAGAAGGAAAATCACAGTGGTGCCATATAGAAAGAATATTTAACAGTTTTTATTTTAAAGCTTAATTGAGCACGAGGAGTAGAGATTTTCAAAGTGCTAAATTATTTGAAGTATTTATAAAATAGCATATATTTTTTAAATAATAAAAATAATAATTATGAATTCAAGTAACATCCTGCACCTGGACACAATTTTTAAATATGATTACGTATTTAATTCCATTTTCTCAATAATGTACCTTTTAGATTGAGAGCCTGAATTTATGTTCAGTTTCCAGATTAATTCCTTCACCAAATATTAGAGAAATAGATTGTATTTTGTGGGGGGATGCTGCTATGAATTCTTGTCTGCTTACTAATCATGGGACTTGTATATCCTCTATTTCATCCTTCTTTGAGTTTATTGATTACCTCATCGACTTTTCTATTTCCAGCCTGTCTGTTCATTCAGACCAGTTTGCACCATTAGCAAAATACACAGTTTATGTTTGATTCCTCCTCTCAATACCCACTTTTGAAATTAGGCTTTGAAATACAGCAACTGGTTGGCATTAAATCAAATATTTTAAACTTTGCAATGAGGTAAATTTCAGTTTGTTTTTTTCTAAATTGAATGGAATATAAGCTGTTTTCAAAGTAAATAATGAAAGCTTATTAGAAAATTGCTTAATATTTGCAATACATGACAGTATTTAGAAACACATATGTTTGTAAAATTAAAAAAGATACCTCAAGGCTGTTTAGATAAGAGTATTTTTACTGATATGATTTAATTTTTATTCATATTTGCTATGATTCAAAACTTGTAAAATAAGACACATTTTATCATTTAATGTACCATTTCTATTTCTATATGATACAAGGTAAAAAATCATATAATTTATATTTTCTCCATAATTTTTTCTTAGACATACATACTTTCATAGCATGATGGTGACATAATTCAATAGGTAGCTTTTTATTTCTCTTATGACTATATTTTATTCATGACTGAAAAACTTGAAAGTTAGTTCTAAATTGTCTGAGCTTCTCCTGTAATACTGTTATAGATTTTCATATACTGGGCTATATGCAGTCCCTATTATAAATAAAAGTTATGTATAAATTATATTCACACATTGTATCATGGCATATCTATACAATCTTATTAGGGAGTTAAAACTGATCAAGGCCTGGTTTTCTATTTGAAATACATATTTCTACATGGAGAAAAATAATACAACAATGACTTTGAAACAGATCTGCCTCCTTTAAGTATGGTCAAAAACATGTTTCAAAGTTACATAAGACCTTTAGAAGTTAACAGTAATGACTTCTCAGTGACATAAAGAGTCAACGTTCTTTAATTCAGGTTTTATTAAGTTGAAAGCTACTTGTGGGGGAGGATTCTTACTTGTTTTAATGTTTGTTCATATTTCTAGTTATATTACTAATTGTATTTTGTTATATTTCTAGTTTCCAATACCAGTACTTAAAATGGTCTCTTCAGATCAATATGTGTTGTGCTAAATAATTAAGTAAATACATTTACTGTTGCTTATTCTCTGCTCTTCAATCCAGAGTTACTTCTTTAAGCACTGCAACCAAATTTAAAAATTTAAAAGACAATTTTTTAGGCATTTTATTCCCAACAGTCCTTGATGCTAGTAAGTCCATGGCATGCATTATGTCAAAGTTTGGAAGAATACCCATAGAATAAAAAAGTCAGTGGATTTTCTTTATAGATTATTTTTCAAATCCAATGTGGAGAAAATAATTATAAGGCAACATTTAACATTGTATAATCCAACCATTTAACTTATGTATTTATTTGAAAATGTATGTTTTATATCAAAAAAAGCTGAGATTATTAAAAGTAAAAACTTTAAAGATAGGGTTAGGGTGTAGTTAAGGCAATTCCAAAAGCTTGGATACACCTGTTACATACTACAACGTGAAGGATTAGGTCCAGTGCTTGCTTCACCAGCACACATACTAAAATTGGAAAGGTGCAGATATTAGCATGGTCCCTGTGTCAGGATGACACGCAGACTCATGAAGGATCAGGTGCGTAGAGGGTATGATGTAGACAAAGGACAGGAGAGGTATGCAAACTGATTTTGGAGTAATCCCTTCCCTAGTCTAAGAGCTGGTGGGAGGATGATCTGAGGAATCTATGTGAGGTAGATTCTTGAGAAGGGAACCAATGCCTCACTCTCTGGTTGTAGTTGAAAGGGAAGCAAAAAACAACAACAACAACAAAAAGCTTTCAGAAGCTAGAGTTGCACCCTACCAAGAATAGTGCTGCATGCAGCACATTGTCAGAGAGGAAGAGTGACAATGCGGTTAGAATTGCTCAGGCAGGTCTCACACCCAAAGGCAGCCTCCAGCACACCCCAGTGCAGTAAAGGAGGCTTCTCTAACTCTTTCCGTCTCCTCTGAGGGATAAAAGTGTGGGTTAGATAAATAGAGCCCCCTAAGTACTCTGGGAGAGGGACAAGGTAGAGGTAGAGTATGTGCAGCAGGCTACCTGAGGACATAGCAGGTCCAAGGTATCAATTATGATTGACATATACAGCTTTGAAGATGAAGTATACTGATCCCATTTGTGGGTCACTGTAGACAGAGAATAGTTATGAGGCTTCTCGCTCCATTCCTCCTTGAATTAAAGAACATATGTGAACCCACTCACTCCAGGAAGAAATAAAATACAAAGGTGAAGGGAGAGAAATCAGAGAGCCTTGATTGAATAGAGAGTCCTGACAAAAGTAATTCAGTTCCAAATGGAATAACACCAAGTTTATCTTTCTTTAATGGACAGTTTGTAACTATCCTACAATCAATAAAAAACTAGGTCCCATCATTTGTACTTAAGAGAGATATAAAGAGAGGTATTCTTTACACACCTGATTCAAAGAAGTGTAAATTTAATGCACATTAAATTTGTAATTAGGTTGTTAAAAGCTCTGTAGGTGGTTCCATATGCCAGTCAAAACTATCCCCTTACTATGTTTAATCAAAATCACCTGAAGGGCCTTTTAGTAAAACAAAGATTCCTGGACCTCTGGGATGGGGACTGAGAATTTGCATTTTTAACAATTTTCCAGGTGATGCTGATGCTTCTGGTCTAAACCCTACTCTTCAACAACCATTGCCTTACTGTATATAACCATATTGTATGGTTTTTACTTCAGTCAAAATATCCAGTGTTTTTATCATGCCCACTATTTTCTATATCTCATTTAATAATCAAGCACAAGAGAAATGGATGGCTTTAGAGAATAAACCAAAGTCACTTTTATTTTTGCAGTTGCACTGTTGGGTGGCAGTTAAATTAAATCACAGCATATGGGATGTGCCCAGAAGAATTTGGGCTTCTTTTATGGAACTGTGCTTTAAATTTTATCTGGTCCTTTCCACTTATCCTTCTCGTGTGGAAGGGTTGATGCAAGATTTTAGTATTAATGAAAGGTGCAACCTGTGTGATTATGCCAAATTTCCTACTAATGTATTTGTAATAGCAAATAAACAGTAACTTTGTTGAAATGATGCAGAACATAGTCTTGTCTGGGATAGAGAAGAGGGTATAGTTTGGGCATAGCATATTTTGCTCTCCTGTTAGGTAACAAGGTATAATTGATGCCCATTAAAGCAGATGTCTGAAAAGTATTTGATGGATTGATAGAAGTGGCATGCTCTCCGAACTAAATATGCAACTAACAAAAAGTCAACGATTTTAACAATAGCTATATTATATACATTGTGATGTATATTTGATGACTCATCCTCAGAGGTGGGGCAAAGGATTTCACTAGTAGGTAAGAGCATAGGAACTCCTTCTTGGCCTCTTGGGAATTAAAAAATCTTGTGTTGTTACATCCAAACTCCTACTCTGCCAGTGTGGGTCCAAGTAGTGAATACAACTGACTGAACTAAAAGTCTTTTAAAATGTATTAATTTAATTAATATTTCCAGGCATTGTTCTAAGCATTTATGACCTATGTTAATCTTCATAACAAGCCAATGAGATGAGAAAGTTGAATAGACATTTAAGTATTTTGTCTAACTAGTGAGCAGAGTAATTGGGATTAGAATCTGGCATTTGGGGAGGGATTCTTATTGTTGTCAGTAAACTTGAGACTTTCTCCCCTTCATGAATCTATTACCATACCTACCATGAGACTATTACCAAACGTCTGATCCCCTTAATTAAATAATCATGGTAGTTTTCTCCTCCTAGATACCTCTGCACAATTGTTTACTCTTATTGGCCTGTTTCATTTTCCATTTCATTGAATTTTCTAATTTTCTTCCTAATTTAGACACTTTTCTTATGTCTGACTCATGGGTTCCCCTTTTATTGCCATTTGGTAAATGAATGCATTTTCAAAATTAAGACATCAGTCTTATATTTTTCCTAGTTTACTTTGGCAGTTTCACCAATTTCCAGGTAAACAATTTTATTTTCAAGAGATACCAACATTTCCCATCCCGATGTTCTTTTTCAGTGTGAACCTGTCATTTCCCCAATGGGAGGTAGAATTTAATTTCCTTCTCCTTCAATCTAGACAAGTTTATAACTGCTTTGACCAACAGAATATGTGGGAAGGAAGCTATATATCTTCCAAAGGTAGGTCAAAAGAGGCTATCAGCTTTAACTCTGCTCTGTTGGAACACCATTCTGAGCAAAGCTAGTTGGCCAGAAGTCTCACTACCCTGAAACTACCACTAGGTTTAATATTTCCAAGTGTAACATTTCCAGACTTTCAGTTATCTCTGCTTATGCATGAAACAGGTGGGTAGATGAATACGATTCAAATCAATAATTCAAATCAATCAATAAAACCACTAGTGGAATACCAATGAGCCACCATAGATAATGAAATGAGAAGTAAAATCGTAGGCTTCCATATTTATCTTAAATAAGTTCCTTTCATGTCAAACCCTGCCCCTATTTCTGACCCACAGAATCTTTAAAAATAATGATTTAAGTTTAAACCATTAAATTTGAAGTGGTTTATTGTGCAACATTATTAACTTGAGTACCCATGTATTCTAAAACCACCATTTTACAGCTAAACTTCTAGTAATTTTCTATTCCCGTCTCATCCTCCTCCTATTATGTTCTTTTTACTTTCAAACGTTGTATTCTAAATAGTACATTTGGCACTGGACACATTAACGTAAATAAGATGTAGTCTCTTCCCTCATGTCATATTTGGAAAATGTTTTATTTGGGAAAAAAGAACAAATATAGCAAAGTTTTAGATTATGTCAATTTTAGAAATAAACAAAGGCATTTGGGAGGAAATAAGAATCACAATCAATACTCAGTAGACTTAAAATTTATTTTATTTTATGTTTGATACATTTAATGAATGACTAATTCTATTTATTCTACTGCTAAATTAAAATTATCCTTTCTATTTCTATTCCTAATGTCGTTGCTGTAATTCATGTATTCTCACTGTGTGTTGTAAAGTTTCCTAATATACAGGCAATATATTCTGTCTCAATCTCTGGATGAAATTAAGTAATTAATTAGTTAGGTGATAGAGTATTAAAAGTCATGCAATAAGATATGTGAAGAAAGACAATTAAAAAGTTCTCCTCAAAGGTGTGTAGAAAACCCAGAGATTGTCAGCCAGGCCAGGCCAGTATGTACCAAGACTGTGTGTACATTGTTCATATACAATGTGTTGTTGTCTTTATTATTTCATATTAAACATGTAACTTCTATCTTGGAAAAAATAAAAAGTATTCCTCAAGTAATTCACATATTTAATCGAGATGATAAGACAGATTAGAAAATAAGTCAGTAAATTACTTTCCAGCGGTCCTATAACTATTAATTACCACACTCCAGACTTGTGTATACAGTTCCAGAATTCTATAATGTATCATTCTAAACTAAAGAGTACATACTTCCTATAGTCATTCCTCATGCTCCAGTTCCCTAAATGATGATGTAATGAGGGCTAGATATTTATCTGAACATGCAGCAGATTTTGCACCAGAGGAGAGAAACCCCAAAGGTCTGAGATCCCCTAACCTTGTTCACCTCTAAATAATCATCAAATATTTCTGGGGTAAAAAGGAAAAAAAAATATCTCTAGGTTTATTACCCTTGCAGTGGAAGCAAATGGCTCCAGGGGAGGTAAGCTTTTAAATATCACCAGAGCAATTCACTGTGTCTAACTTCAAGAGGGTGAAGTTACTGGTAGAGTTTATTGTGGACCCCTGCAGCCCGCTCCACAGAGGACACCGGCAGTTTTTGCCACTGAGGTAACCAACAGCTGTTGCTGCCACAGACATATGGAGAGGGAAGGCTGCTGTGTGCCCCTCGGAAGGAGTGCTGTCGCACTGTCCAGGACCAGGGTGTCCAGTCTCTCTCCCAACCACGCACACACCTCACACCTCAGAACCCTGGCTCTACCATGTGTGTCAGTACTTCAGACCCTGCTCTACAGCTGCTTAGGCACCTGAGCCACCGTGTGGGGGGCTACCCAGTGCCCTGGACCCTGGAGCTGCTTTCATTCTGTGGAGCGCCTGTGTTCCAGTTGCCAGCACTATGGCTGTTCCACAGGCACCACGCACCAGGTGAAGCGCTCCTACCACCGCTAGTGTGCCTAGTGTGCCCGCAAGCCAGACCTGCTGCCACGAGGGTCTCTCTCAGCCACCACATCCCTGTGGGAAAAAAAGAGATCAAGAGGTCCCCCACCAGCCTTTGACACAGAAGACCCTAATAGCCCTTACCACCACTACAGTTACCCGCAGCATTGGCCACTGAGAACCCCTGCACCCATCGCTAATGCTGACTTCAGCCGATGGAGATGCATGGAGACAACACCCTTGGGTCTTTCCTGGAGCTGGAATTGCCACACCTCAGCCAGCTGACACCCTCACACTCTCCCACAGGTAAAGATCTTTCTGCACCAAAACCAATATGTAAAGTCTAGAACAGGTGACTGCTCCATCAAACGTGGAGCCACCAACACAAGACTGTAGGAAACATGATACTACCAAGTGAACACAATAATTATAAAGCACATGAAGCCTATATGGCTTATGGGATATTGTCAACAAAAACAATTTTTGCATTATGAGGATGCCCGAAGCAGAAAAAGAGACAGAAAACTGATTTAAAAATAAAATGTATGAAAACTACCTAAAGCTGGAGAGAGATACAGACATGCAGGTACCTGAAGCTTATATGTCTCCATGCAAATTCAACCCCAAAATGACTACATCAAAACACATTATAATAAAACTGTCAAAAATCAAAGACAAAGAATATTGAAAGCAAAAAGAGAAAGGAAACTCATCTCATACAAGGAAACCCACTGCAGCTATCAGCACATTTCTCAGCAGCAACCTTGCAGGCCAGGAAAGAGTAGAATGATATATTCAAAGTGCTTAAAGAAAAAAAAAAAATCAAACAAAAATACTTTACCCAGTAAGTCTTCCAAAATAGAGGACAGATGAAGACTTTCCCAGACAAACAAAAGCTGAGGGAGCTCATGACCCCTAGATCTGCCTTACAAGAAATGCTAAAGGGAGTTCTTTATGCTAACATAAAGGATTTTGATTAGTAACATGAAAACAAACTGAGTTTTAGCTAACATCAAAACCTATGTTGTTAAAACTAATGATATATTTTCTTTGCAATCTAGGAAAGTTTATGGTACACCTTTTTTGATTCTATCATGAACACAGGACTATTAGGAAAAGCAAGATGACATTAAATAGTGTTCAAAGAAACATTTGTTTTATCAAAATAATATACTTCCATTTAAATAGCTTTGTTTAAGTGGCCTGCCATTATTCTCCTGATTACCAATTTATCAATTTTTATGGTACATTATATATTTATATAATTCCTAGTAACTTAAAAATAAGGTTTAGCTCTATGTTACAGCTATTATTTTATCTTCAATGATTTTATTTCAAAGTACATGTGTAATAAGGGGTACTGTCTGAGGAGCACAAAATATACTGCTATATTATTTCCTAAATGTTAGCTATGTTATATTTGAAAAGTCACCTGCCTCTGTGGTGTTTCCTTTGAAACATGACCCTCTCTTTTTGACCTGCCATGCATTTATAGCATTAAGGTAATAGTTGAGTGAGACAAAACCATTCAGACTGTATTTCATTATGGTATGGTGGGCATCAGGCAATAGTTACCCTCAAAGGCTTTAAAATGATTTCCACAGAATTGTGTCAATCGTCATCAAAAGTGAATGTGTTGAAATCAAAAGTGAGACTCTTGCTATAGTGTATCCAAGAAATAAATTTAAATAGTGTTTCTCTTTGATTGTAGAATATTATATTACATAGTCTATTTTAAATTATTTGAAAAATCTTTTTTCCAAACAAACTGATATTGTCTAACCTGCATGCATAAAATTAAATTAGGGCAAACACAAAACAAAGTTATTTTCTTAATTGCCAAACAAATTCACTGTTTCTTAATCAAAGGCGGATACTCCAGGGCACGAATTGCACAGAGTTAATTCATGCTTAGGTGCATTGATGGCTCGGAGCCTTCAGCCTCATGCTTAGCAGAACACTAGGTGTGAAATATTACAACACAATTCACAACCTGTCATGTCTTATGGCTTAATTAGGAATGTTTATGATCTTGTTACTCATATTCTATCAGTAATAGACAACTAAAAAAAGAGACAAGGGACCATTATATGCAGAATAGTGTCATCATCATCGCATAAACTGAAAGCTCAAACCGTGGTTTAATTCAGTCTGGAATGGTAACTAAAGAAATAACAAAAATAAGTATCATAGGAGAATAGAACCACACAAATACTGTGTCCAAGAAAAGAACTGTGAAGTGATATATGCATGTATTATTTGATCTCCTTATTGGATACATGAATATTTGGGTGTATTTAATGGGGTTAAAAAGACATTCAGTCTAATCATCCAAGAAAACTACATATATTCTGAAAAGGAGGAAATTGATTTAACCCATCAACACCATAGAGGGTGTTTGACCCTTAATGCATAAACTCAAAAAAGATTTTGTTTTATTCTGTGATGATAAAACCTTCAATATTTTTCAATATTTCTTATAACTTAAATGACTACCTAGTAATTTCACAACTTTTGGATTCTGTTTTTGTTTTCGTATCTATGTAGTAGTAGATAAATATTTAATAATTTACATCAGTAAAAAAAATATAGTAAAGGAAAGCTCATTTTAAGACTGTTGGTGTAAAATGCACTTACAGAATGATATGTTATAATACATCAAAAAAGATATTGGGCATGCGGTTTAGTAAATTAGGATTAAACAATATGTATACTGGAATCAGACCTGATCAAATATGAATGTCCTATTTTTACCTGTAATATGTACTGTAGATTTAGCTTTTTTTTTTTTTTTTTTTTTTTTTTTGTAGTCAGGGCAAATAGATCTTTATATGTGTGTTTGTACTGGTCAAAATGTGAGTATCTACTCTAGCCTGCAAGTGCAGTAGTTGAAACCACTACTAAAAAAAGAGTCTATTGTGATTTTTTAAAAATTTCTTTGAGTTTATTTATTTTGAGAGAGAGAGAGCAGAGAAGGGGAAAAAAAAGAAAGTGAGAAGAGAGAGAATCCAAAGCAGGCTCTACACTGTCAGCACAGAGCCTGACTCAGGGCTTGAACCCACAAATCATGAGATCCTGACCTGAGCTGAAATCAAGAGTTGGACGCTTAACTGACTGAGCTACCCAGGTGCCCCAAAGTCTGCTGTGATTTTTTAGGCACCTCCATTTCATCCCTTAGCGCTCAGGAGTTCCATTGTGTTTTTGGTTTTGTTTTTTTTCCTGGTCAAGAAGGGTGCTATTATCATAGCAGGAAATGATTAAACCAGATTACTCTGACAGCTTTTGCGAAAGTGGGAAAGGCATCATTTATTTGGCAGTTTCTACTCAATCTGCATTGAATTTCCTTAAAACATTTAGAAAATGATTGTATTAATTTTAACAACAACAACAACAACAAAGAAACTGTTACCGAGATATTGATGGTTTCATAAATATATTCGAATAAACTGGTATTCACTGAAATATCTAGTTCTAAAACTGACTGATTTGATTTATCTGTGTCAGCCATTACTCATCCATCCATTCATTCAACAAATATTTAGTGAGCACCTTGTAAGAAGCAGCACTGTAATATACTCCATCTATAGCAGTGAATAAAACTGGCATTCTCCCATACATTGAACAAAATTTCAGGTTTTTAGCTCCTTTCCAATATTAAACATTAGGGTTTTCCCATTTAAAAAAATTTGTTTATTTTTGAGAGAGAGAGACAGAGAGCAAGTGGAGGAGGGTCAGAGAGAGAGGGAGACGCAGAATCTGAAGCAGGCTCCAGGCTCTGAGCTGTCCGCACAGAGCCACACCTGGGGCTGGAACTCACGAACTGTGAGATCATGACCTGAACCAAAGTGAGATGCTCAACCAACTGAGTCACCCAGGCACCCCAGGGTTTTCTCATTTTTTAATACTGGAAGTATTTCATATCATCTGTGGAGTTAATATAGATACACTTTGTAACTCAATGAATTTAATCTCCAGTTGTGTTTCATCATAAGCCATATGCGTGAACCATTGTCACAGAAAAATTAGAATGATGGACATATTTTCTCTAAACTTTTATAGTTATCAGTTTTGTTGGGTTATATAGTGTTCAAGCAATTATCCAGGAATATTGGGCAATAATAATAATAATAACCATTCTTCCATATGTGAGGAATTGAGAATAGTTAAAACATTAAAACATCTTCTTTGAATGAATCAATGAAAATAGTCCTCTCTGTTGATAAAATATACTTGGTAATTTTTCAAGTACTTGTAAATTACATCATATGTTAAGTCATAACAAAGGACATATGCAGTATTGATAGAAACATACTGCACAGGAGGAAACTGCATTTTTGCCTTCAGTAATTCAGTTATTTTTAAACTTCATGGAGGTTTATCGGCAAAGTACAGATGTTTTTGGTTATTTTGAAGATAAAGACATATATAATTATTTTAACATAAAGACAAAGATTTTAACTATAAGTACTCTCGCAGGGAAGAAATAACAGTATCCCCAATTCCCAATTCTGGATTGCATCATCAGCTTATCTGTAGACATCAATAAGATCATCCAAAAATTGATCTTTCAAATAAATAATATACAAGACATGCCTCTTAACAACCTCTTGTCACATTAAACTCAATGAGTCAATTATAGCGTAATGTGATCTGATTATAGTCAATCCATTATTGAACTAAAAATGCATTTAAATGGATTTGAAACAAAATTAAAGTGGTTTCATAGTTGCAACATCATGTTTTGTTTTTCTGTTTCTTTTCCATAATCGTGCTTTCCTCTGCATTTAAAAATTCTCTCATATCATTATGACAGTAATATAAATTTTCATGATGTAGTGTTTGGGGGAATAATAAAATAGAGGATTCAAATTATTATTTTATGAATTTATTTAAGACTGGCAATCAATCCTGAAGTAATTTATATTACTTCAGAATTCTTCCTGATTTATTTTACTACTTTTTTTGAAAGTTTAATCTCAAACCTTAATTTTATTTATTTATTTATAAGTTCCACTATACCATACTCTTGTAAGTGACTTTTTAAAACATTTTTAATGTGCATTTATTTTTGAGAGAGAGAAAGAGAGAGAGTGTGAGCAGAGGAGGGGCAGAGAGAGAGGGAGACACACAGAATCCAAAGCAGACTCCAGGCTGTGAGCTGTCAGCACAGAGCCCGACATGGGGCCCAAATTCACAAACTGTGAGATCCTGACCTGAGCCGAAGTCAGATGCTTAACAGACAGAGCCACCCAGGCTCCCCAGTGACTTTTTTTTTTAAATACAATTTATTGTCAAATTGGTGTTCATACAATTCCCAGTGCTTATCCCAACAAGGGCCCTCCTCAATGTCTATCACCCACTTTCCCTTCTCCCCCACCCTCCATCAACCCTCAGTTTGTTCTCAGCATTCACGAGTTTATGGTTTCCCTTATGGTTTGCCTCCCTCCCTCTCTGTAACTTTTTTTTCCCCTTCCCTTCCCCTTCCCCAATGGGTTTCTGTTAAGTTTCTCAGGATCCACATAAGAGTGAAAACATATGGTATCTGTCTTTCTCTGTATGACTTAGCTTAACACTCTCCAGTTCCATCCACGTTGCTACAAAAGGCCATATTTCATTCTTCCTCATTGCCATGTAGTACTCCATTGTGTATATAAACCACAATTTCTTTATCCATTCATCACTTTATGGACATTTAGGCTCTTTCCATAATTTGGCTATTGTTGAAAGTGCTGCTATAAACATTGGGGTACAAGTGACCCTGTGCATCAGCACTCCTGTATCCCTTGGGTAAATTCCTACCAGTGCTATTGCTGGGTCCTAGGGTAGATCTAGTTTTAAGTTTTTGAGGAACCTCCACACTGTTTTCCAGAGCGGCTGCACCAATTTGCATTCCCACCAACAGTGCAAGAGGGTTCCCGTTTCTCCACATCCTCGCCAGCATCTGTAGTTTCCTGAGTTGTTCATTTTAGTCACTCTGACTGGTGTGAGGTAGTATCTCAGTGTGGCTTTGATTTGTATTTCCCCGATGATGAGTGACGTTGAACATCGTTTCATGTGTCTATTGGCCATCTGGATTTTTTCTTTGGAAAAGTGTCTATTCATATCTTCTGCCCATTCCTTCACTGGATTATTTGTTTTTTGGGTGTGGAGTTTGGTGAGTTCTTTTATAAGTGACTTTTAAAACTGCTAGTTTGTATAAGGAGAATTCATACAATCATCTTTCCAACACATATATTTAAATATTAGTTTGTAGTCTTAAACGAAAGGAAAAATAATTCACATATCAATATAAAAAGATCCATGATTATTTTATAAGAAGTATTTTATATTTCAAAGTTTATTTCATAAACATTATTACTATACCACATTTTTTCATCTTCATATTTAGAGGCCAATTGAAACAAAAGACACTGGGATTTTAGCACAGTATGAAGAGAATTAATTATGCATCTCCAATTAAGGCCAATTAGAGTTGTACTTCCACTCCCTTGCACACCATGCAAAAACTCTACCCAAAGTGTCTAATATGTAGAAAGTTCATTAACGTTAAGTTTGGTTTCCATGTCCATTATCATCTCCTGTGGTGTGTACATTACTAAAATGTAATGGAAATTATCTATTAGAGATGTATAACATCTAAAACTATCATTTATAGGGACTTTAAATATGAAACTGTACATTAACATTGGTAAAATTTCTAGGCTTTTGCAAAATATTTCAGGAAGTTTGGATTGAATGGCTTGAGAAAAGAGAATTTTAAAAATCCATTATCCTAAAGGTTTCATTCAGGAAGTAATAACTATGCTGTACTAAAATGAGTCTTAAAAGCTCTCTATAGTTCTTTGAAGAATTATAAATTGTATTTCTGTTGGCAGATATTATTATTTCTTGTATATGTACCGAGATAGAATATCTTTTTAAAAAAATGTTTATTTTACTTTATTTATTTTTTTAATGTTTAGTTTTTTGAGAGAGAGAGAGACAGAGACAGAGAGAGACAGAGTACAAGTGGGGGAGGGGCAGAGAGAGGAGAGACAGAATCTGAATCCAGCTGGAGGCTCTGAGCTGTCAGCACCAAGCCTGAGGTGGGGCTCAAACTCCTGAACTGTGAGATCATGACCTGAGGCAAAGTCAGATGCATAACAAACTGAGTCACCCAGGTGCCCCCAGAGGGAGAATATCTTACTACTTCACATTCTCAATGGATTTCTTCTATAGTATGTATTTACAAATAGTATGTTTTATATTGAAGAGCACTGGGAACCTATGCAAATTTGATTCAAAATAAGAGATTTGAGAATTAGACAGCCAATAAACATTAGCCTTTTTGTTAATGGTCTTATATGGTCTATAAAATAGTTCATAAACATCTGTTTAAAGCTATCTATATGCTGCTTTTGTAAAATATTCTTTATATTTTGAGACAATCAAGGTATTAATCTGAACATGGTATTTTAGACCAAAACTGAAATTTTTATTTGGAAAACTTTATTTTTTCATGCAGAAATAGCTTTGGGGCTGATATATAAGTACTATATTCAGGTACAGATAAAAAATTAATTATTAATCAAAATTACAAATACCAAATAAATACCAACACACCTGGAAATGACTATTGAGTTCAGCTTTGGGATACTATAGGCATGTAATATGTTAAGATACACACATACATAGGCAGTTGAATTGCATCAGTGCAGTTCATTGGAGAAGGGCAAGTCTTCAACAAAATAGTAGAACAGCTGGATATCTTTATTTTCTTAATTTAAATCCAAGTTAGTTAATATATAGTGTAATAATGTTTTCAGGAATAGAATTTAGTGATTTTTCACTTACATATAATATCCAGTGCTCATCCCAACAAGTGTCCTCCTTAATGCCCCTTGCCTATTTAGCCCATCCGCTCCAGCACCCCTCCAGCAATCCTAAGTTTGTTCTCTGTATTTAAGAGTCTCTTATGGTTTGTATCCCTCTCTATTTTTATATTATTTTTGTTTCCCTTCCCTTATGTTCATCTGTTTTGTATCTTAAATTCCACAGTCATGTAATATTTGTCTTTCCCTGACTGACTTATTTCACTTAGTATAATGCACTGTAGTTCCATTCATGTTGTTGCAATGGCAACATTTCATTCTTTTTTGATCACCAAGTAATATTTCATTGTGTATATATACCACATATTCTTTATCCATTAATCAGTCGATGGATACTCGGACTCTTTCCATACTCTGGCTATTGTCAGTCGTGCTGCAACTGGATATCTTTTAAGAAAAACAGTGTCTATAGAGAAAAACAATATACTTTAACCCATATCTCAAACCATAAAAAAAAATTAGTTTAAAATGGGTTGAACCCACAGTGTCCTTATCAAAAATTTTTAAAAAGATAAATAGAACTTCACAAAAAATAAAACTCATTAATCAGAATTTACCAGTAGAACATAAAAATGAAAGCTATAGATTGGAAGTATTTAATACATGTACACATATAATATATGAGTATATGTGTCTATGCATGTGTGTCTGAAAAATGATATATAAAAGATCTCTACAAATCAGTGATAAGATAAATAGCACAATTTTTTTTAATAAGCAAAATTCGGTCAGACATTTCACAAAAGAATATATACCAATAACCAGTGAGCACATGAAAAATTACTCAACATTGTTTCTCATTATGGAAATGCAAAACAAACTGTACACTCACTAGGATGGGTACAATTAAAAAACCAAAACGTTGGCGATGATGAAGAATAACTGGAACTTTCATACTTTCCTAGTAGGAGTATAAAATGGTAGAGCCACTTTGCCATCTAGTTGACAGTTTCTTTAAAAGCTAAATGTATGCCATATACCTGTTTTATATTATAAACACTTTTAGATATTTACCCAACATATGTTCACAAAGAGACTTATAAGGAATATTTGATGCAGTTTTACTCATAAGAACTAAAAACTGGAAAAAATATAAGTGTCTATCAAAACAAGAATGGGTAACAAATTGTACAAATAAATTCTATGAAATTCTACTCAGCAATAAATAGCAAGATACAATCTACACAACAGTATGGATGACTTTCAGGACATTATTTTGAGAACAAGCAGTAGCCTAAAAAGAACCCATACAAATGTTTTAATACAAATGAACTTCAAGAACAGGCAAACTAATTTATGGGGAAAGAAATAAGAACAATTTTTGACTGAAAATGTTCAGAGTAGGGGCTGGTTGAAAGAGATACAAAAGAAATCACCAAAGTTATAGAACTTGTCTATATTTTGTGGGGGATATGGTAGGTATATGTTAGTCAAAACTCATTAATTTGTACATTTAAGAACTGTGCACTTAGGGCACCTGAGTTGAGCATCTGATCCTTGGTTTCTGCTCAGGTCATGATCCTGGGGTCGTGGGATGGTGCTAAGCATGGAATATGCTTGGGATTCTCTCTCTCTCCTTCTGGCCCCCCACCCCCACTTGTGTGCTTGCATGTGCTCTCTATCAAAAAAAAAAAAATTAGAAGAAAAAGAACTGTGTGCTTTACCTAAGTAATCATATATCAACAATAGAAGCATACATAAGATAGATGTTGTTTTACATTATTTGCTTATGTAGTTGTGTATATAGTAAGTGATATGGGAAACAAAGGTAGAAGGAAATGGTAGATAAAATTAAATTTCCTTATAGCCTGCAGCCCATTGACAAATACTTAAGGCAGGCAGAATATAACAGGAATTCCCTACTGTCTTAATGTTAATGCTCTGCTAGAGGGAAAAACAGCTTAAGCTTGACAATAGCAAGGCATCCGGTATCACAAGTCTTCTTCAGCATATGAAAATCCTTTCGGAAACTTACCTTGCCTTTACCTCCCCCAACACCCAAGTATATAATCAGTCTCCTCACAGTGACAGGGCAGCTCTTTCTGCTCATGGGGCCTGTCCCTGTGCTTTAATAAAATCACCTTTTTGAACCGAATACGTCTCAAGAATTCTTTCTTGGCTGATGGCTCCAGACCCCTTTCAGTCCAAAACCACATCATTAAGGTGTTGAGAAGTATAAAAAATTTGAAATTTCAGCCTATTTGTAACTGGACAAATTTGCCTACCCCTGATTTATGGATGGTGGCAGAAGAATGGGGATTTCTAGGTTGGAGTCAAATGCCTGTATTACATAACATGCAGGAAGGCAGGATGACCTGAATGCTTGCATCAGTTCCCTTTGCTCCCCAAGTCCAACAGGAGAGCTGAGGAGGGGCCCAGGTAGATGCTACATGTGCACCACAGGTTTATATCATAGCTAAGGAACCATAAGCCTAGGAAAGCCTCAATTTTGTAAGCAGGATGCTAGCAAACCTGCCACAATATTCAAGAACACCTGCAAAGAGGTGGTGTATTATTTTGTTCAGGAAATGTATCTACTCTTTGCCCTGAAGAGAGGCACTACATCTCTCTTCCAAAGCTGTTTTCTATACAAGCATCCTTGAAAAGATATATGGAAAAAGCTGATTTTAGTTATGGAGAAAGTCCATGGAGAACTGTCTCCCAACATATGGATGTATTTTTTAAATGATTATTTATTTTTGAGAGTGGGGGGAGGGACAGAGAGAGAGAAAGAGATCTAAAGCAGGCTCTGCACTGTCAGTGCACAGCCTGATTGGGGCTAGAAACCACAAACAGCAAGATCATGACCTGAGTTGAAATCAAGGGTCAGATGCTAAACAGACTGAGCCACCCAACCACCCCACAACATATGGATATTTTTATTTAAAGATAATTATTTGGGAAAGTACTACAGCCTTTAAAAGATTTTGTTTTAACATGTAAGTGTGTGTGTGTGTGTGTGTGTGTGTGTGTGTGTGTGTGTGTATACGTGTAAATATGCAATATTATGTCAATTTATCCATATACATTTCTGCAGGAACTAATGTAAAAGAAGACCAGTACTATCTGTTTTTAGGGATTAACAAAGAGTAAGCTTTCTTTTAGCTTTCATAGACGTTTAAAAAAATACTAAGGTCAATGATATAATTTATTTTGGAAAAATAAACTTTGCTAAATATTGGGTTTTTTTGTTGGTTTGTATGGTTTAATGCTTTTCCTTTACCATTCTGCATTCTCAGAAATCAAAGAGGATGTAGTTTTTGTTTTAAATGTTTGTTTATTTATTTATTTATTTATTTATTTATTTATTTATTTATGTAATCTCTACACCCAATGTGTAGCACCCACACCCCCAAGATCAAGAGTCACATGCTCTTCCAACTGAACCAGCCAGGCACCCCAAAAAACTGAGAAGGTGTTTTTTTTTCCTCATTCTGAGAATGATAGATGTATTTTGAACTTCCTGGTATTCTCGTTCTTTGAGGGAATGCTGGTGCACTGTCTTTAGAGTTAAAACATATATGATAGAGTAAGTTTTTATTGAAAAAGAAAAGTTTTAGTCAGGAAAACATGTATCTCATTTTTGAGAGATGAAATAAAAGCACCTTGATTATAGCAACAGGTATCAAAGTTCAACACTAAAATAACACTTGATTTTTTTTGGCCTTATCTTTTATTATTCTCACAACAGCAACCTACAAAACAAAAGAGGACGTTTATAAGAAAGAAGGAGAGAAAGATAACAAGGCATTTCCATTCTTGGTGAGAAGTTATGAAAATATTTCTGTATAAAAGGAATATTAAACTCACAGTGAAAAACCCTACATCTCAGGAGTCACTGAAGCTGATGTACATATTTATATTTCTTACACTCTTTTGTCAATCATGATGTTTAAAAATCTCTCTCCTAAAAAATACACTTTAATATTTTACAGCTTGTTTTTTAAGAGTGCACTGTGCTAACCAATTGAGAAAAAATTATAGACAGAAAGAGAAACAAGAACAAAACCACCTTATTTTGGTAAGAGAAATAGATTATATAATAGACCCTATTTATCTGTAAATTAAATTGGGGCACCTGAGTGGCTTAGTCGGTTAAGTGTCCAACTTCAGCTCAGGTCATGATCTCCTGGTTCGGTTCCTGAGTTTGAGCCCCGCGTCAGGCTCTCTGTTGACAGTTCAGAGCCTGGAGCCTGCTTTACATTCTGGGTCTCCCTCTGTCTCTGCCCTTCCTCCACTCATACTCTGTCTCTGTCTCTCTTTCTCTCAAAAATAAAAATAAACATTAAAAAATTTATCTGTAAGTTAAATGACTCCTCATGAACTCACTAGCACCAGAATGAAAGTTGAAGCTATCTTCTAAAAAGAGAAAAACCTGAAATAACACACAATGTAATACATGCTGTGATCCACACACAAGTATGGGGTGGAACATCTTTCAGGTTTTGGATAGATCAGTATAAAAAGAAATAATCTTTTCAGGCAATACATTTAAAGCTTCATCAAAATATTTTGAAATTTTAGATATTAAAATAGGGTTTTCTGATTAAGAACAATTTCCTTGCCACACTTTGCCAAAAGATAAATAGAACAGCATTTAGTGGATATAATGAACTCAAACATTGTTCCCAATGCTCTGTTCTGATTCTGTTCTGGGGCAGCTTTTCAACATTAACGAAACTGTGGATCCAGATTTTCTCTTTAACCTTGGCTTCTGGGTCCTAGAGCATGAGCTCTGTTCCAGTTGGGATCACCCTCTCCATCAGCACCTCCATTTCTCTTCAGAAAATGTGGAAGGTCAAAAATTTGAACAGGAGACTGCCTTGCATTTTTCACCTACCCATAGCCCTTCCGGGCATTTAAGATGTGATGAGGTGCATTCCACTGAGAAAAATGCTTTTTGGGTCATATTGTCAAAGAAAAATATAGCAAACAATCAAAAAAAACCTATCTACTTAGAGGTTCAGGGAAGGATACCTTGTTATGGATGACTTTTCACTGAGAATAAAGACAGTGCTTCTGGCTTCCCTGAGACTCATGGAGGATACAGTCTCCAGGGTGACAGTGACAATGACTTCTGTAAAGGACACAATAGTCTCACTCTGGAATATGCCTCAGGCGTTCTCTGTCTACTGAGCTATGAAAAGGAGCTGTTGGGCGGAGGGCTCTATGGAGAGAATGCCACTTCACATTTAAAAACTTTTCAATTTCACACCGGTGCCCTCAGGAAAAATCCAAACTAGAGCTGACCTCTAGGTATCAGCCACCCTTAGCTCACATTTCTTTTCTTTTCCTCCCTGCTTATGCTCCAGATCTACCAAAACACCTTGTAATTCTTGAAAGAATTGTGCTTTCTGAATCTCAGGGTTTTCAGCCTATGTATTCATGTCATTATACACTGTATAATAATAATTCCTTGTCTGTTTCTTTCCACAGCTTGTAAGCTGCTTCAGAAAAAGAGACCATTTCTTTTCTGCTTTTATATTTTCAGTCCTTGGCAAACAGTAGCAGGCAAGAATTTAGATGATTTAATGAATTAATTCCCAAATGAAAAAAAATTATAATTTTAAATTAGGAACCTTGTTCCTAGAATTGTACTCTCTACCTAAAGATTGTAACAACTGGCTAGATATTAACAAGAATGCTGAGGCCTCCATTATGATAAAGGAGCCCTCCTACTCATGGCTGTAATTACCCTTACAGGACTATTACATGTGTTTGGTACTGAGCTATTACTGAGAACTAATTTTCTTTTCAATTAATAGAAAGCAGAAGTATATATCAGTTTTACAAACTGATCAAAGGTGTAAATGAACTACTATTGCATTATTAGAATAAAATAAACAATTTTCAGATTATAGGAATAAATATTGATGTTTTCCCTCATTCCCTAGTACCACTCTAGCACGTGCTATGTTAGACTAAAAGATTGTCTACATATAAAAATATTAAATATCAAGAAGCCAAAAAAAGCCATATAAATTATCAGTATAAGCTAGCAGATAACCTCCCACCCCCACCACCTCCATTATAGGGCATTTTGAGAAGCACCTAGAGTCACGGGTTTACTCCTGTGTTCTAATTGGGTCAGATGACAGAATTTTTCGTTAAGCACTTGCCTGCTGAGTTTATCAGGTTTTATACTTTATTCATGCAAAGATGGTAATGCCTATATAATTTTTTTGCAAAACACATTTTTTGAACATTATCCATTTCTCCAGGGAAATTATTTCTTGCATCCCTACCATTAAAATAAAACAAAAACAAAGCAAAACAAAAAAACAAAAAAAACTCCTGGTGCAAATTTAGATAACGGTTGGTCATAGCCATTTATACAGTGTACACTTATTAATAGAGACCTTCAAATGCTAATTACCCACTTCCAAAGTCATAGACAATTAACCTACATATGCATATGCAGACATTTTAGAGTAAATTTCAAATTTATAAACATTTGGCCTTGAATTAACTGGCAAAATCTCAATTACAAAGACCACTTGGAATCACTAGGAAAAGACATTTTCTTCCCCTTTTCTTCTTCATCCTCAAAGGCCACTGGAACCATCTTATTGTGTGCTTTTTTTCTTTAAATCTTCCCTGTCATGAAAACATTTTTCCTCAGTTTCATGTCTCCTATGGTTACTATTACCTAGTGCCTTCCTTTACAGCACTTCAAGTATGCATATCCTCTCCTAATAGGGCAAATAAATAAAGAGACCCACACAAAACAGAAAAACCTGCTTCCAACGATTTTCTTTTTTTCTATCTTTATTTGGTTCTAAGTCATATGACCAGTAAGTTGCTAAGGTTCTGTTTACTGCGCTTCTTTTTAGGTATGTGACTTAGGTCTTACTTTTCATAAAACATGACCATAAGAGGTAACCACATTCTCAAACTAGGGGGATGTTTGCCCTAAATTAGGGCCCATTGCTTAATGAAAGGAAAAGCATATGAGAAAACAAAATTTACATGTACCATGGCTGTGTTGAGAAGGGGTGTGACTGTATTGAGTTCCTAGGAGACAGGAAAGTCCAAGAAATAAGATGTCGCAATAAATATAAGGCAAAATGACCCCAATAGTAATGCAGTCGTAGCAAAAATCAAGAGTCGCTGAACAAAGAGGGGCACAAGTGTTTGTGGAAATGGTCATTTACGGTTTACACTGGAAAAGGGAGATGTGTTGCTGACTTCTGAAAATTGACAATGGCTAGATTTGAGCTCTAGTGTCTCTGGGAGAAGGAGTATATAGTAGACTGCTAGGAAAAACTTAGCAACAAGTGAAACATTGATATGAAAAATGGCTTTTAGAACTGTGTTTCCCATTCAAATGCCTGGCATAATAGAAAATATCTGTTCAGCACATTGGATAAATCAGGGGATATATTTGTATGTGCCTGAGTGAATAAATATAAAAATAAAATGTTTTAAAGAGGACAACAACACAAATGTAAGGAAAGCATCAAATATTGCATTATAATAACATGCTCAAATATCAAACATAAAATCATAAAATATAAATAATTATACAATATTTAATGAATAAATGTTGAGCCTGATCTCATGCAGTATACTGAAATGGCTAAAAAATTCTGGATCAATACTTCTTAAACATGATAACTTCAAATTATTTTTTTTTTATTCAAGTGTAATTAACATACAGTGTTACATTAGTTTCAGGTGCACAGTGTAATGATTCACCAATTCTACACATTGATCAGTGCTCATCACCATAAGTATGTCATTAATCTCCTTCACCTATTTCACCCATCTCCCACTCCCTCTGGTAACTATCAGTTTGTTCTCTACAGTTAAGGGTCCGTTTCTTGGTTTGTCTCTTTTTTCCTTTGTCCATTTGTTTTGTTTCTTAAATTCTAGATATGAGTGAAATCATACGGAATTTGTCTTTCTCTGACTTATTTCACTTAGCTTTATGCCTTCTAGATTCATCCATGTTTTTGCAAATGGCAAGATTTCATTCTTTTTATGGCTGAGTAATATTCTGTATATATGGAATTATACACACATATTTATACCACATATATATACCACATATATACACATATATATCACATACATCACGTATATCTATATCATCTATATGTATATCACATCTTCTTTAGCTGTTCATCTATGGATGGACACTTGAGTTGCTTCCACATCTTGGCTAGGTAATAATGCTACGATAAACATAGGGGTGCATATATCTTTTCAAGTTAGTGTTTTCATTTTCTTTGTGTAAATATCCAGAAGTGGAATTACTAGAACGTATGGTAATTGTATTTTTAATTTTTTTGAGGAGTCGCCATACTGTTTTTCACAGTGGATACACCAGTTTGTGTTCCCACTAACAGAGGGTTCCTTTTTCTCCTTATCTTCACCAATACTTGTTATTTCTTCTGTTGTTGTTGTTTATTTTACCCATTCCAACAAGTATGAGGTGTTATTATTGTTTAGAATTGCATTTCCCTGATGATTAGTGATGTTGAGCATCTTTTTTTGTGTGTCTGTTGGCCATCTGTCTACTTTGGGAAAATGTCTATTCAGGTCCTCTGCCCACTTTTAATTGCATTATATGTTTTTTGGATGTTGAGTTGTATAAGTTCTTTATATATTTTGGATATTAACCCTTTATCGGATATGTCATTTACAAATACCTTCTTACATTCGGTAGGTTTCATTTTGGTTTTGTTGATGGTTTCCTTCACTGAGAAAAGATTTTTATTTCATTGTAGTCCCAATAGTTTAATTTTGCTTTTGTTTCCTTTGCCTGAGGAGTCCTATCTGTAAAAATTTTTCAATGGCTGATGTCAAAGAAATTACTGCCTATGTTATCTTTGAGGAATTTTATGGGTTCAGATTGTACCTGTAAGTCTTTAATCCATTTTGAGTTTATTTTTGCATATGGTGAAAGGATCCAGTTTCATTCTTTTGCATGTAGCTGTCAAGTTTTCCTAGCACGTTTGTTGAAGACACTTTTTCCCATTATATATTCTTGATTCCTTTGTCATAGTTTAACTGACCATAAAAACTTGGGCTTATTTCTGAACTGTGCACTATGTTTTATTGATCTAGTGTCTATTTTTGTGTCAGTACCATACTACTTTGATATACTTTGTAGTATATCTTAAAATCTGGGATTGTGATACCTCCAGTTCTGTTCCTCTTTGTCAAGATTGCTTTGGCTATTTGAAGTCTTTGGTGGTTCTATACAAATTTTACAATTATTTGTTCCAGTTCTGTGAAAAATTCCATTGGTATTTTGATAGGGATTGCATAAAATCTGTAGATTTATTTGGGTATTATCAACATTTTACAATATTGGTTCTCACAATCTATGTGCATGGAATATCTTTCCATTTGCTTGTATAATCTTCAGTTTCTTTCATCAGTGTATTTTGGTTTTTGGAGTGCAGTTTTTTCACCTCTTTGGTTAGGTTTACTCCTAGGTATTTTATTCTTTTTTGTACAGTGGTTAATGGGATTGTTTTAGTAATTTCTCTTTCTGCTGTTTCATTATTAGTGTATAGAAATGCAATGGATTTCTGTACACTGATTTTGTATCTTATAACCTTACTGAATTCATTTATCATTTCTAGTAGATAGTGGTGGAATCTTTAGGATTTTTAAATATAGGATCATGTCATCTGCAAGTAGTGAAAGCTTTACTTCCTCATTGGATGCCTTTTATTCCTTTTTTTTTTTTTTTTTTTTGTCTGATTGCTATGTCTAGGATTTCCAGTACTATGTTGAATAAAAATGGTCAGAGTGGACATCCTTGTCTTGCTTCTGATCTTAGAGAAAAAGCTCAGTTTTTTACCATTGAGTATTAGCTGTGGATTTGATTTGTTTTTGATTTATTATTACTTCTTTTTAATGTTTATTTATTTTTGAGGGAGAGAAAGAGTCAGAGAGTGTGCACTGGAGAGGGATAGAGAGAAAGGGAGACAGAGGATCCAAAGCAGGCTCTGCACTGACAGCAGAAAGCCCAATGCAGGGCTCGAACTCATGAACCATGAGATCATGAAACAACTTAGCCACCCCGGTGTACCCCCACAGTTTTTGTAATGTTGTTGTTAACTGTGGACTTTACGTATTTGGCCTTTATTATGTTGAGGTATGTTTTCTCTAAACCTACTTTTTGAGATATTTTAACATGAATGTGTGTTGTACTTTATCAAATGTTTTTTTCTTCATCTACTGAGATGATCATGTTTTTTATTCTTTTTCTTCTTAATGTGATATATCATGTTGATTGATTTGCAAATATTGAACCACTCTTGCATCCCTGGTATAAATACCAATTGATCATAGTGAATGATTTTTTTTAATGTATTGTTGGATTCAGTTTGCTAATATTTTATTGAGGATTTTTGCATCTGTCCATCAGGGATATTGGCCTGTAGTTTTCTTTTTTGTTATGTTTTGTAATGTCTGTGTGTGGTTTTGGTATCATGGTAATGCTGGCCTCATAGAAGGAATTTAGAATCCTTCCTCTTCTATTTTTTTGAATAGTTTGAGAAGAACAGATATTATCTTTTCTTTGAATGTTTGTTAGACTTCACCTGTGATGCCTTCTGGTCCTGGACTTTGTTTATTATGAGTTTTTTGATTACTGATTCAATTTCGTTGCTAGTGATTAGTCTGTTCAGAGCTTCTGTTTCTTCCTGATTCAGTTTTGGATGATTATATGTTTCCAGGAATTTATGTTTATGTTTCCATTTTTTCTACTTTGTCTAATTTGCTGGCTTATAATTTTTCATAATCTCCTATTATCCTTTGTATTTCTGTGGTGTGTGTTGTTATTGTCCTTTCTCATTTCTGATTTATTTATTTCAGTCTTGCTTTATTTTCTTTTTCTTTTTTTTTTTTAAGAGTCTGGGTAAACGTTTATCAATTTTGTTGATCTTTTCAAAAACTAGCTTCTTGTTTCACTGATCTGTTCTCTGTTTTTGTTTTTTTCTTTTGGTCCCTATTTCATTATTTCTGCTCTATTCTATATTATTTCATTCCCTATACTGGCTTTAGACTTTTTTGTTCTTCTTTTTTTATCTCCTTTAGATGTAAGGTTAGGTTGTTTGAGATTTTTTGTGTTTCTTGAGGTATGCCTGTATTGCTATAATGTTCCCTAGTAGAACAGCTTCTTGCTGCATTCCAAAGATTTTGGACCAGTGTGTTTTCATTTTCATTTTTTTCCATGCATTTTTTATTTCCTCTTTGATTTCTTAATTAACCCATTAATTGTTTAGTAGCGTGATATTTAGACTTTGTGTATTTGTGTTCTTTCCAGATTTTTTAAAATTGATTTCTAGTTTTATACCATTGTGCTTGCAAAATTTGCATGACATGATTTCAGTCTTTTTTAATTTGTTGAAACTTGTATTATGGCATAATATGTGATATGTTCTGGGGAATATCCATGTGCACTTGAAAAGAATATGTATTCCTCTATTTTGGAGGTGGAATGTTCTGAATATATCTGGGAGATCCATCTTGTTCAATATGTCATTCCATGCCACTGTTTTCTTGTTGATTTTCTGTCTGGTTGATATAGCCATTAATGTAAATGAGATGTTAATGTCCCCTACTATTATTGTATTACTATCAGTTTCTTCTTTTATGTCTAAGTTTCTTTATGTATTTGGGTGCTTTCATGTTTGGTGCATGAATATTTACAATTGTAGATTTTCTTGTTGGACTATTCCCTTTATTTATGCTGTGTCCTTTTTTGACTCTTGGTACAGTCTTTGTTTGAAAGCCTATTTTGTTTGATATTGGTATTGCTACCCCAACTTTCTTTTCGCTTCCATTTTCATGATAAATGTTTTTCTATCCCTTTACTTTCAATCTGCATGTGTCTTTAGGTCTGAGTCTCTTATAGGCAGCCTATAGGTGGGTCCTGCTTTTTTATCCATTCAGTCACCATTTAGTCCATTTACATTTATAGTAATTATTGATAGGTATGTACTGATTGCCATTTTGTTACTTTTTTTTACAATTGCTTTTGTAGTTCTTCTCTGTTCCTTTCTTTTCTTGCTCTTTTCCCTTGTGGTTTGATGGCTTTCTTTAATGATATGCTTGTATTCCTTTGTCTTTATCTTTTGCATATCTATTAAACGTTTTGATTCATGGTTACTATTGATTGATATGTAATATCTTCTGCATATAGCAGTCTATATTAAGTGATGCTCACTTGAGTTTAACCCATTCTGAGAGTACTAAATTTTTATCCCCTCCCATGTTTTATGTATATGATGTCATACTTTACATCCTTTTATTTTGGATGAATCCCTTGACTGTTTTTTAAAGATATTATTGATTGTACTGTTTTGCTGCTTTTGTCTTTTAACCTCTGTGCTGCTTTTTTTCTTTTCACCACCGTACATGTTTTATAAGTGATTAATTTACTTTTATTATGTTTGTATTTACTTGTTAAATCTTTCCTTTCCTAATTTTTTTACTCCTGATTTTTCCACTCCTTTTCTTCCCAAAGAATTCCCTTTAATTTTTCTTGTAAGGCTGGTTTACTGATGATGAACTCCTTTTACTTTTGTTTGTCTGGGAAACTATATTTTCTTCTATTCTGAATAATAATCTCACTGGATAGAGTATTCTTGGTTTTTCCTTTCAACACTTTGCCACTCCCTTCTGACCTGTTAAAGTTTCTGCTGAAAAATTCCACTGATAGTCTTATAGGATTTCCCTTGTATGTAACTGTTTTCTTTTCTCTTGCTGCTTTTAAATTTCTCTTTTTCACAATTTTTTTTTTTTTTTTTTTTTTTTTTTTTTTTTTTTTTGCTATTTCAATTATTATATGCTGTGATGTGGACTTCCTTGGGTTGATTTTGCTGGGGGCTTCTCTGCTTCCTGTACTTGGATGTCTATTTTCTTCCTCCAAATTAGAGAAGTTTCTCAGCTGTTATTTCATCAAACTTTCTGCCTCCTTTTCTCTCTCTTCTCCTTATGGGCAGCCTATAATGCAAATACTATTATGTTTGATGAAGTTGCTGAGTTCCCTTAACCTATTCTCATTTATTATTATTATTTTTTATTTTACTGTTCAGCTTAGTTGCTTTCCATTTCTCTTTTTTCCGACTCACTGATCCATTCTTCTGCTCCCTTTAACCTACTTTGATTCCCTCTACTGTATTTTTTATTTAGTTCTTGAGTTCTTCATCTCTGATTGGTTCTTTGTGTGTGTGTGTGTGTGTGTGTGTGTGTGTTTGTATTTTCATTTCTATCTTGAAAGTCTCAATGAGATCCTCCACTCATAGGTCCAGTAAGTATCATTCTGATCATTATTTTGAATTCTCAATCAAGCATATTTCTTATCTCTGTTTTAATTAGCTCTTTTGCTGTGATTTTATCCTATTCTTTCATTTGGAACATATTTCTCTTTCTCCTCATTTTGTCTAACTCTCTGTGTTTTTTCTATGTATTAGGAAATCCAGCTCTGTCTCCTGATCTTGAAAGTAGTAGCTTTATGAAGTAGAGGTCCTATGGTGCCCTGCCATGTAATGTCCCCTGTTCACCATAACCTGGTGCTTCAGGGGTGTCTCCTATGTGGATTATGTGTGCCCTGCCATATTAGCTGAGCCACATTTGCCTTGAGTCCTATTGGCTGCCATGGCCCACTTTGCCTGTTGTGGGCAGAATTTAGTCCCCTTTCTGTAAAGGGGCCAGTCTTGGGCTGCCTTGAGGTTGTAGTTGGGTCAGACCAGATGACTGCCCTCATCCCATTTGCTGGGACTGCAGTCACATGGAATGGCAGAGTTCTCTCCTTGTGCTGCCTCCTGTGAGGTTTTTGTTGGTGGGTAGAGCCAGTAGTCTGATTATTATCTACCTCCAACCCACTCCTGGGCTTGCAGTGAGACAGGTATGTGTGGTTTTATCTTCCCCTCTCCCAAGGGCAGGAGTCACTTTGGAGTGGCACTTGTTACTGTCAGGGCTGCTTGCATAATGAGATGTGTCAGGAGCCACTTTGGAGGGACTCCTGCAGAGTGGGTCAGATTTCATGAGACAGATCTGAAGGAAAATGTGGGGCAGGATGCATGGTGTTAGCAAGCTAGGTGGAGCATGTTGGAGCCAGTTCCTGCCAGTGTCCAGGTATCTAGGCTGTTGGAAAGGAGGAGGGAAATGGTACCCACCAGCTCTTTTGTTCTTGGAGAAGTCTAAGTTTCCCTACCTCTCCAGCACATGCTCTGAGATTAGAAAATCTTTCCATATACCTGAGGGACTTTTCAAAGTGGTGCTTCTTTGCTGTACATCAGTGAGGTTTCAGTTATGCTATCTCCCTGAAGGCAGGGACACAGTTTCCTATCACCCTCTGGCTCTCCCAAAGCAGAACTTGCCAATTTTTAAAGTGCATGGAATTAAACCCCCACTGATTGTCTAAACTCACGAAGTTAAGTCCCACTGGTTTTCAAAGCCAAATGTCACAGGGACCTATCTTCCTAACGGAGGTCCCCAGTATCTGGGGTGCCTGGTGTGGGTTCTCTTCTCCCTTTTCTATGCTTGTGACTTTTCTATGCTGGTGACTCCCCACTTTGTGGTTAATCTCACCAGGAGTTTGGTTACCGACCGCATCTCCACTCCTCCTACCATTTTTTATGTGACCTCCTCTCTAAAATTAACCATGGAAAGTCTTTTCTTCAGGTCATGATCTGGGTTAGTTGCAATGATATGGCTGTTATCTAGTTGTATCCATGGGACAAGGTGAGTTTACAGTGCTCCTACTCTGCCATCTCTAGAGGCTCCAATCTTTTCAAATTCTTGATATCAGGATCGACTACAAACGTTCACATGAGTAGCTGCTAAAAAAATAAATATTTTTTACAACCATTCAAAATTTAACAACAGTTAAAATTATTAATAAAAGCCGCATTTCAGGAGCACCCCTCTGTTAGATAAGATGCTTCCTGTTTCATGAATCATTTAAGAAAGCCAGTAAGATTTTCAAATTTAAAAATGTCTCTTTCATTTCATTCATATAATGTTGCAGTTGTAAATTAATTTTATTTCGGTTGAATTCTTCTTAATATTTCAAAAAATTAAGAAGCTCTTTGTTAAAGCAATCTTACAGTGACCAGCTTGGATGCCACTGAAAGGATATATCAACCACAAAGAGAGAAATGTATGTATATGTACATGAAAAGTTAGATATTCAAGGGTCTATAGACTAGAGCTATGCCCAGTGAGGTACACTGCCCAATTCCTCTACTCTCTCTCACATATGTAATAAACATATGTCTTTTCCTGACATATTTTTTTGCCGGGTGTTTTGTTTTCTACATCCTGAGGAATTAACTCTAAGAACCTACACAGGCATTTTATCTACCATGTGCTATGGTCTGTGGGTTCGAGCCCTGCGTCTGGCTCTGTGCTGATAGCTCAGAGCCTGGAGCCTGTTTCAGATTCTGTGTCTCCCTCTTTCTCTGACTCTCCCCTGTTCATGCTCTCTCTCTCTCTGTCTCAAAAATAAATAAAATGTTTAAAAAAATTAAAAAAAATATATAAATGCAAATAAGGCACTTCATATCAAAATTACATAAAATTATATGGGTGTGATCAAGGAAATTAGTACACGATTATGAAAATAGGCACAGTTTAAATTGGAGGTCTGGTAGAAGAATTAGTCTTTGCATAGTTGTTGGAACAGATTTTCAGAGTTCTCATTTCTTCTGTATCTGTAGAAGATAGCAATCAATATTCTCACAATTTAAGAAATGAACATAACTGATCACATACAGGTACATTAATGGAAGACTAATAATGTGTACTGTTATAAGGAAATACTCTTTTATGATTTGAATGAACAAATACTTATTCATTTAACAGAATTCTTCTTTAAACGTTTGAGTCATTATATTTTGAATGCTTGCTAGTCAGTTACATATCTCAGAAAGTATTTCATTTGTTTTGTATTTATTAACTATAATAAACATACAGTAAGACTTACAACCAAGACAACAGGAAGGGACAAAGTACATTTAAATATTAAGTAAGAACTGTATGATCTATTTGCCTTGTCCTCAAAAAAATGTTTTTCTTATGCTTCTGGTACAGTATTATTTTAGTCACTGAAATTTAAAATTTCTCCAACATTCTCTTTTATTTTATATAATTTTAATGTTAGTTAAATTCTAAAATATAAATATAATTGTAACAAAGATCTGTAACTAAGACAAATGGAAAACACTAAAATCATAGTTTTTATTTATATTGTATTACTTTATTTCTGTCTATTCATAATCTGTTTATTTATTCATCAATCAAGGTCACGAATATTATAAAAGGAAAATTGGAGCATATAGGGAAAATTTTGCTAAAATCTCATTATTTTCAACACAATGGAAATGCTAATATTTAAATAGCTTTTCTACATCAATTCCTAACAAAACCTTTGGAATAAAATAGGTAATAAAGCAATACAAATAAGTAATATGGCACAATCCTACTCCCTTATACTTTTGGGGGGGATCATAAGAAATTTATGTTAAAAAATATAAAGTTAAAAAAATACAATGTTTTGTTGTAAGAGAGATACAAATGTATTAGAAGGGTGAAAATCAAGAAAGATGGCTTCTACGGTTTTGTTCAGAGAATTCTTTTTAGAACCTTGATCTCTAACTAAAAAAGTAATCAGATAACTGCAAAAAAGTTCAATTCTGCTTCCAATTTTTGCTTGAATTTATTTATAAACATTTTCACAATCAAAGAAATTAATGGTTACATGCAGTGAAATAAAAAAGAAATCGAATCATTACTAGGCTTGAAAATATGGTATTGTTCTTTTTTTTCAACACTAATCTCATGACTATCTATCAATGACTAAAAAGCATACTTAAGATTAAAAAAATGGATTATTTTACAATAGGATGATTTCTACTCTGAATTGAAAACGTGGGTCATTACCTTAAGATTATAGTTTGTGCCTAGTATAAATAGAACATGATGGGCCTCTGCCATCCTTTGGATTCAGGAGAAACATTGCACGTTTGGTAACTGTGGTAAGCAGCATAAAAACTTTCTATTATAGATGCTCAGTTTTACAAAAAACTTTTTAAAACTCACTAAGAAATAAAACTATTCATTTGTGAATAGGACATTATCATCTACTGAATAACTGAATGCAAGATCATTTATCATTTTCAGTCTCTGACATCTTTTGCACAGTCAAAAAGGTATGTGATTACAGAATAATTTGGAATAATATAAAAATACAACTTTACAAATTGCACAAGAACACCATTATACTTATGTTAATAATGCAATGCACTATTTTGATTTCTAACTGACTTTTGGCATGTTTTATAGTATTTTTCCAATTTTTAACAAGGTGAAAACAACTGCAAAATTTGAATTATGAGAGAATCTTTGTTTCTTGTAGAAACTGAGCTTATGCCTATACATTAATGTAATTTCAAAGAAAGTTTCTCTAAATTCTGTGAGATCAATTATTCTTTTACCAAAGTACCAGTTACCATTCACAATAGAAAACAGTTCTGTTCTCTGGGACTAGATCAGACCATCCCTCATCATAGCAGATATGTTCCCTTCTGAGTTTTTTTTTTTTCTTTTAATCATTCCACTCAATTCTAACCTTTTTGTCTTCTGAATTATACATGAGATTTTACCAGTTAACGTGGTAAATGACCATGATGGCCTTAGCATTCCCCTCAGCTTGACTAAGTTTCTTTCTGACTACTGGTCTATGACCTTCCTTTCCTTAGAGTGTTTGCTTTAAAAATCTTACAGTTAGAAATGCTTTTTCTACCCCCTTGAGACTTAAATCATCTCCCAGCCTCTTGCCAGGTTTGAAACTCTGGAATGTCTTTCAAGGGCCCAGGAACCATATGTTTGAAATGTAAATATAATCATCAATAAAGATAGAACCCCTGTCTCCAAAGGTCTATGGGAGAGTAGGATCCTAACTTTGATAAGTGCCAATTAGGAAGCACCAGTGGTCTAATCACACTGACCAACCTCCCTCCTAACATCTGGTACTTTTCCACTAATTCAGCCCAGTGCTTTAAAACTCTCCTTCCTTTTGTTTCGATAGTGTTGAGATCAATCTCTCCCTATTGCTGTAGACTCTAGTAAACTCTTCCTTTCTCCTTTAATTTTTCTGATATAATTTCTCTTTGACATAAGCTACCAACATGTTGTCAAACTTAGAAGTTACATTATTTTCATGGAGAATTATAACTTTTGCTTCACATTTCCTTGTTTAATGAGTTAAGAAATAAGTTTGAAGGTTATGAATATAAACCTAAAAGCAAAATTGAAGTTTATATTTTAGAAAAGAACACTTTCCCTGCCCTCATAATGAAACCCTACTCTCTTAATGATATGATCCTACAGTCTTCCTAGCTATCTTGGCTTGAAACATTGAGCCTCATATATTCAACATTTATTGCACATCTATTGTATACCACACAACTAAGCTGTTTCATATTATCTCAATCTGTTTTAAGTAAAGATCTGGGAAAAAAATCTTTCCTTCTCATTAGCCATTTAAAGATAGACTGTGTCTAATGATTCTTGTATTCCCAATTGCACCTATTATTGTACTTTGGATAACAGGCATTTAATACTTTTAGATTGAGGCATAGAGTTCATTTTATTCACTTAAGTTTCAAAGTCAATTTCTTTTAGAAATAAAATACATGATATGAAAATTTGTTACTTTTATAATTATATAATATATATTACATGCAATTTTATAAAATGTGTGTTCATCCTTATCTATTAGCTTGTATTTTAAGGTACAAATAAATACAACCCATGTATCTTTGAACACACAAGCATAGATTTGTTTGTATGAAAACATAACCAAAATTTCGAGTCTTAATAATAAATTATCTAATAAAATGTATTAGATAATATCTAATACATTAGATAATATCTGATATCTAATAAAATGTATTCCTAAAAGGAATAATACATTCCTAAATCTAGTAGTCACTGGATTTGGGGGGACAAGTGGGATCATAATAAAAAATAATATTTTAGATAATTACTTAAAATACAGAAGACGAAATTTAGGCAAGCAAGTCTAAAATACAGAAATTAACTCCAAGAACCATCTAGATGACAAGAAGGACCTAAACTTGGAAAAGCAGTAGTAAGAATGAAATGAAAGGATATATAAAAAGTAAGTTAGGACCACGAATGTCCATGTTTATTAACAGTGTGGAAAAGGAAAGAGTTAAATACAACTCTAAGATTTCCAGCTTGTGTGACAAGGGGTAGGGGGATACTGAATAGAAATAGACTAAAGAGTGGTGCCTGGGTGGCTCAGTGGGTTGAGCATCTGACTCTTGGTTTAAGCTCAGGTCATGATCTTGAGGCTTCATGGGTTCTAGCCCTGTATTGGGCTCTGCTCTGGCAATATAGAGCCTGCTTGGGATTCTTTCTGTCTCCCTCTCTTTCTGCCCCTTCGCACTTGTGCTCGCTGTCTCTCTCAAAATAACTAAACTTAAAAAAAAAGAAAAAAAGGAAATAAAAAAGGAACAGACTAATGAGGAGAGGGACCGGGTAGAAATAAAGATGAACAAGTGGTTTAGACAAGTTAACAGGTCATCAAGGTAGGAGTATGTTGGATGGAATTAGACAAGAAACCTTAGGCTCTATAACTAGCCACAGAGGAGAGAGTTGTTCAGAGCTTGAGCAGTGACACCAAATGAGACCTAACAGGGAAAAAAAGCAATAGGAAAAGAAGAAAATCAGGCCGATTTACTGCTTTCAATTTGTCATTAGTCTCTTTCCTCCAGCACAATTTTTTCCCTGCATTCACACTGTATGTCTTTAATTATTTATTTTATTTTTTGATTCATAATACATTTAAAAAACTTGCAGTGAATAATTGTGCTCTTTCTCCTGTTTCCTGATTCGTTTTGTTTCTAAAAACGACTGCCACAGATAACCCCCCCTTTTTTTTTCACATACTATAGATTCCCTCAGTTTCTTTAGGCAAACAGTAACATGTATTAATCTACATTCTTGCCCTCCTCCATCATTTGTATGCAAAATTATACTCTAGAGACAGTGTTCTGCTCCTTGCATTTTCATCTAACTATCGGTTTTGGAGCACTTGTCAGAGTAGTATTTAGTGTCCTTGGTCATTCCTGTTTATAGCTACATTTCAGTGCTCTGCATTGCTGCACTATCATTTATTCAAACCTTCCCCTTTTGATGGGCACTAAGGAGGTTTGTTATCTTTCCACCTTCAAACCTCTTCTAATTAGTTTTCCTTCCTAGTTATTACCTCTCCTGTCCATTTCTTTCAGAAGAAAAATCTGAAGGAAAAATTTTTCAGTAGAAAAATCATATGGAAGAAATAAACCACCATGAAAACTTAGTAGTAAAAGATTAATGCCAAAAAACCTAGTACAATGCAAATCCAAAGATGTCACTATTCTTAATTTTTTTAATACATTTTCTTAGAAAAGACTCACCGGGGGCGTCTGGGTGGCGCAGTCGGTTAAGCGTCCGACTTCAGCCAGGTCACGATCTCGCGGTCCGTGAGTTCGAGCCCCACGTCAGGCTCTGGGCTGATGGCTCGGAGCCTGGAGCCTGTTTCCGATTCTGTGTCTCCCTCTCTCTCTGCCCCTCCCCCGTTCATGCTCTGTCTCTCTCTGTCCCAAAAATAAATAAAAAACGTTGAAAAAAAAATTAAAAAAAAAAAAAGAAAAGAAAAGACTCACCAACATTCATTAGTAATTGATGGCTTAATTTCATCAATATTTCATACTGGTGATCAATCAGGTTTAGAATTCAAAACCAATCTAATTATTTTGTTCATACTCATTATTCTTCTTGTAGATTATTTAAGTAAATATGTTAGTAATTTCAGATGTATACTTATTTAAGGCCAAAGAAATAGGCTTACATTAAAGCCTGCATTAGATGTTAAAACATGATAAACTCCCAAGCACTGAAAACCCTCTCTGGCTCTGGCTCCCACTTTTCCACGGTTAATCCCTGATAAATACAGAAAGGAGGAATACAATCACAAAATAAGTTTACATGATTCTTAAGTTAGTAAAAGTTTATGAATTCCTAGTTTTATGACAATACTTTGGATATCTGCCTAGACTTCTAGTGTCCCGTTGAGATGCTCAGAGGAAAGGAACACAAAGCAGAGATGATCAACTCTACGATCAACCTCTGTGATGTAACCTTAGCCCTGAGAAGTGGCTGACCAGTTTGGAACTCCCATTTCCCTGCTCCCCTTAACCTAGGTGTGCAGGTGATTAGCGCTCCTTTGCCAAATGGGATTTATTATATTGCGCTATTTGTTTGTAATGACATTTATGGGACAAGTTTTTTGATGAGCCTTTTCTTCTTTGCCAGCTGGATATAAATAAAGACCAACCAATGGGAGGTGGTGGAGTTTCAGATTGGAAAAGTACGGTGTTCTGGATTCAGAATATAGAAGAAGCTGCCTGCTTACCTGGGAAACCCCACGCAGGGCTGTCATAGGAGCAAAACAAATTTCTATTATGATGACCCACTGCAATTTGGCATATGTATTTTTCAGCACCTAGTATAACAATATTTAATATAAGACACATCTGCACATGAATTTGTACAAAATTTACAATGAGCCTTCTGAGTGTTTCCTCTCTTTCCTTCCTTCCCATTTTTCTTTTCTCCTTCTCTTTTGTCTATTTAATTGAATCAGTTTATGTGCTTATTGACTGAAATGTTCTTGAGATATGTTCCAAATAATCAGGCATCTATAACTAATTCCTGAAGACTCTGATGACACACCCCGGTTAGGCTGCATCGGGCGTCTGCACAGCTACACAAATTCTGGTAATGAGAACCTCAAAAGAGAGTGGTAGAGAAATAATGACTTACTTTTCTTAAGTAAGTGCATCATTGCAGAGCCTGACGTGGGACTTAAACCCCCAAACCATGAGATCATGACCTGAGGCAAAGTCAGGCGCTTAACCAACCGAGGCAGCCAGGCACACCAAGAAAGAAGGACTTTCAATGGAGGCAAAGCCTCTTGTCTTTCACTTCAGCGTTAATAAGCAAATTCTCAGGACTAGTTAGATATATGCTCCCCAAAGCATTGTGGCCTTGGCTGATACATAATGTGTGGTGCCAGAGCATCTATGAAGAAATTCTCAACATTTGTCCCCAGATCATACAGGCATATAGAATGTTTTATTGTAATGAAAATCACATTTCACCAAAAAATTAATGATGTATTACATAATACTAAGTTGAGTTATAAAAGACGGAGTGAATTTGGCAAAATGTGAGGAACAAGATTATAGAAACAAAAAAATTTTCCGTATATTTGATGTATATTCCAACCACTGAACACACATGTTCTCCCCTATCTTATTTGTTCAATTTCCTTCCTTCTCTCAGTTAAAGCACTGGGAAGAAGTCTTATTGTCAGCCATTAGTTAATGTTTTCAGTGATTACTCACATTAGATTTTGCTTAACTTCTGCAGCTTGGATTCCCCAAATGAGTATTTCAAGCTGCTTACTATAAACTATAAACTGGGTTCATATGAACAATAATTATTTTTTAAAATATATCTTTAAATACATCTATGTATTTCTGTTAGTTACATATCTCAAACAAATGATTATCTGAAGAGGGATCACCACTCCGGTGGTGTAGAGGAAATACGCAAATTCAAATAACAAATCTCCCATCACCTAATCCCAATGTGCCTTGATGCAGGCATGCCCTACAGTTATGAGTGTTACTTTGTGAATAAACCGAGACCCAGAGAGATTTGGTAATCAAATTGTCCATAAATGCAACATTCAGAGTGTATGTGCAATGGCGTAATTGAGCTTCAGAACTATTAAAAAGCAGACTGTTCATTTATATTTATAATCAGGGCAGGCATGATAGAACAGAAGAGAATTTGTTCCTTATGTGCTAACTTATTCTATACAGGAGCAAGATAAAAGTGAGAAAGATTTCCCAAGTCTAGCTCTTCACAGTCAATAGCCATACACACCATCTTCACACATCTGACTTTTCACCTTCCAGAAAGACATTTTCTTTTGAAAGAATGCAGTTTCCTATAGAAGTAGAGGCTTTCATCCATGTGTCTCAGTTCAGGTTATGTTGTACAATTTACATTTGAGGACATATGAGTTCCTTTCTATAGAATAAGGTAGCACACCAAGAACATATTCCCTTCTGTTCTGTCTCTTATGCTCTGATTATAAATTTAGATGAGGACTACTTGCTTTTAAATGGATGTTAAGCCCTAATACAAATCTGACATACATTTAAAATGTCCCCATTCATGGATTATTCAAACACCAAACACTTTGGGTTTCAGTTTATTTATAATGTTACACCCACGACTGTGGAACATTTCATTAACAAGACATGATAGAATTATATGTAATGAGAGATTCACTCGTTAGCAGTGTGTGCCCCTTCCACACTCCTCAGGCGGGTGGTCTCTGTCCACATAATCATTTTCTTTACCAGATATCACTAATACAAATTTGCACATATAAATTATGTTGAAGCATAAACATTTTTGGAATTCTGGATTAATTTCAAATAAAAAATTTTAATGATAAATTCTGGATTAATATCAAATAAAGTTTATCAAATGAAATTTGTTACTGGTAAATTCCTTCATATGTCTAGCACTACTGCAGTTTTACCCATGCATTTCCGTCTCCTGACAGCCCTGACCACCACCCCTAGGCATGTTCTCTCCTGGTATGTGATTAGGTGCTAAGGAAATTTTCCCAGATCTCAAGACTGATTGATATTCCATTGTTATGTTTTCTTATGAGAATTTTATCCTTTTCTTCATACTACATATTGTAGTTATTTGGTGGGTTTTTTTTTTTTCCTTTCTTTGATTCTGTCTTTTAAAATAGTTGAAAATTCTAAAAGCACTCAATCAAATGATTGGGTCTGTTTGGGATCCTGTTGTACTCTCTTGTAGAGCTCAATGCCTTTCTGGGAGCTCAATATGTTAATACATTTTACCTAAGGTTGAGACACAACTGTATCCTTGGTTACATTCAAATATAAGGTTATATAGACAGAATAGAAGGAACTGCCACTAAAGAATTCAAGATTTGATGCACTTCTAAGGATACTCTAAAATAGAGACATTTGCAACTTGTGCTTTTCACCAGAACATTTTATAGCTGGCATGCTTCTGGCTTTTTTCTTTCTTATTTTTTTTATTTCAATGTGATTTTTTCTTTTTTTTTTTTAACATCCCCGACGTGAACATTTCAAATTGTAAGAAGCCAACTTGCAAAGATTAAAAGTGGAGAAGGAGGACACTGCCACCAAAATAGCTTTGGCGATGGTGAAGAATAAGCTCAGATCAAGTGTAAACTGATTGGCCAGCCTGTAAGCCAAAGGTCTTTTCCACAACTATTGCTTTTTGGAGGGCCTACCTCTTCTATTCCAGTCGTATTCCAGATTATCCTCTACCAAGCATAAGATCTAAGAAAAATCATCACAATTCAATATGGTTCATGACACATATTTGATTATAGGATATGATATGTAATGTGTCCTGAAATGCCGACTTTACATTATCTTTGCTACTGACATAAAAGGGCCTGCTACACCCTCTGCACAGAGGGGAAATGCTTGAGTACCATCTATGGCTGTTCTGCTGTTGCATTCTAGGTTCACTGTTGTGTCATTAGTGCCTTAATTAAAGCTTTGTAGTAGAAACAATGGCCTGGGTTAAACCATTTGTGTATATGTTTAACACATTACATATAAGATAAGTTAAATAGTATCAGATTCTTGTATAATAAGAACCAGATCGTGTTAAATTATACAGGTTACTTGTTTTAGGCTGAAGCCTTACCGAAAAAATATGTCCCCAAATATTTTATAAAACCATTAGTATTATAATCAGCAGTGTCTTATCTTACCATCGATGACATCTCCTAACAATGCAGATAATTGATCAGACATTTAAATGCTCAATTATTTTTCAGACAGATGTATGTGATAAGCGTAAGTTTCATCTCATTCCCTTCAGAGAGAACTGACATTTGAAAGCCAAATCTTTATATATAACATAACTGGAGACAATGTGAAAATAATTTGGCCTTCATTATCCATTGGAAGGAAAGCTTTTCATTTTATAAAATCTCCCATTTTGGATCATAGTCTCAGGATGATTCTAATCAAACCATAATTGACATGGAAGGACACCTTCCAATTAATTTAGATAGTAAAAAACAATCTGAATCAGGAAAAATGAAAGCCTTAAAAATTTATGGGATTATTGCTGAGTGAATGTGCCATAAATATGTCAAGATTTCACACGATAAGCATGCTAAAAGAGTCTACTGAGATCGAATGTAGAGATGAACAAAGAAACACCTCATGTAGGGTAAGAGATTCTGAGATTTAAACACCTTTTTGATTTACACCTCTTGGCTAGTCATAAATAGATACTTCACCTGTCTACCCATGGGAGGTCTTTTTTAAACACATTGATCTGAACTTTAACTAAACTTTTTTTTTTTTTCAATTAGAGTGCAGTAGTCTTTTGAATATCCATGCAAATGTAGGAGAGCTTCAGTAGATAAGAGGAAACAAGAGTTCATTCAAACCACAAATCATATTTTGCTCCATACAGGGTAGTGAAAAATTATTTACCACTCCAGGGAAAATACCTAAGTACAGTCAATTTGTCTTGCACTATATCTGCTATAGTCATTTTTATTTGGCAATCAACTGTATATATTGCCTAAATACCTAAAACTTGAAAGTCCTAAAAAAAGAAAAAAGAAAGTACTTTTATAGGCAAGGCATATACATGGTTTATTTCTTTTCAAGAGAGAATTATTAAGTAATTTTCTACTGTGTGCAAAATGTGTCATGTCATTTTAGCAACAGGATAAAACAACTCAATCAGTAACAATATTTATAGTTTGAGACACTAAAATAGCTCTCTTTTAGGTACAAATGCTTAATTGTATTTCATTTAGTTTATAAACAGTGTGATTTAAGATATGGGTCTTTAGATTCATATTATGAATATCTTGTATGTAATATGCAATACTTTCCACCAGATTGGTGATAATAATGTATGTAGGTAGAAAGATGGATAGAGAGACAGGCATATGGTAGGATTTCTGGTTACACTAAAAATGGTAATAGGCATGGGGATATATCAGGACAGGCCTAAACTTGTGGGTGTTTGGACCTCAGTGTTCCATATAAATAAACAGTGTTTTATAGAAGAGATGAAGCCTGCATGGAAGAAATCAGTAAACGGGCACTTGGAGACAGGAGTCAACATGATCACTCTTTTATACAGAATCGTTCTGAGTGCTTTTAAGAAAGAGGTTATAGGAACAAAACCTAAAGATTATGTTTAACCAAGGAATGAATGAATGAATGAATGAACTTATTTGTTTATGACATGAGAATAAGCAGTCGGGAAATTGAGAAGTATGAAGGGCATAGGGACATTTCTAAAATTTTTGCACAGAGTGGAAGGGACAGGGTCTGCCACTTGGGCTCTTCCAAGCTCAGGAATTCAATCTCCCTTAACGAGGATAGCAGCAGCAGTGAAAGTGGCAAGGCCAGGTTTGAAACATTTTTGTCAGTAGCAGACATCATACAGGGGGCCAAAATGGAAGACAGATAAGAAAAATGAAAATAGTATTTGTTATTATGCATGAAATTCCCCAAAGAACTTTTAAAAATGATTGGGGAGAGAGGCCCTTTGAATGGGAATTGAGTTCCTATGTTAAGTAAGTAGAAGTTATGATGCAGTTAAATCGGAGCTCTTATTGATAATTTGATTTCAAATATAAACTTAGCTTTGTGAGGTCTGCACAGACATACAGATATATATGTATAGCATGAAGTGAGTGAATTATACATCTAAATGTACATAATACACACACACCCATACAGTCTGTGACTATGTGTGAAATATGCATCTAGATGTATGATTCCATTCATGCAGTGATGGCAATGAGGAATACTAAAAACTATGAAGGAACACAAATTTATCTGCTATCTAATTCAAGGGTATATTTCTTTGTAGTGAATTTATTAGTATCCTAAGGCTGCTATAATGAAGTACCACAGACTGAGTGGCTTGAATAACAGAAAATTCCTTTCTCATGGTTCTGGAAGCTAGAAATCTGAGATCAAGTTTTGGCAGGGTTGTTACTAATGGAAGGATCTATTTCAGGACTCTCTCCTTTGCTTATCTTTTCTTTGGCCATCTTTTCTTTGTGTCTTCATGTCATATTTCTCTGTATGTGTCAAAGTTCAGATTTCTTCTTCTGATAAGGACAGATAAGGACCAGCCGTATGGAATTAGGTCCCTCCCTAATCACTTCATTTTTAACTTAACTACCTCTGTAATGATCTTATCTCCAAAATACAGCCATATTCTGAGGTACTGAGGGTTAGGACTTCAATATATGAATGGAGGAGGGGATACAATTCAGTCCATAGCGGCAAAGTACTATTTCTTTCCTCTAAATGAAGACAATGGGCCCATTTAATAAAAAATAAATAAATAAATAAATAAATAAATAAATAAATATCTGAGGTATTTTGTCAATGTTGATCCTGTTGATCCTTTATTTAGAAATGTATTGACTTGATTTATTTGGTGGAGTTGGGATGGGAGAAAGTTAAGGGAAATCACTTTTCAGAATGCTTTTTATACCGCTTTTCTTAAATAAAGGATCTGTTTTCTTCCTGTTTGTTGAATCTATAATCTATACCTTCATTCAGTCTTCTATAATGTGTGACCAAATGTGAACTATGAATGTTCTCTTAAGAACATCATCCATATTTTTACATAATATTTTTCTATCTATGTTTAGAGAAGAAACGCCTTTCACAAACAGAAGTTCAGAAACATGCCTTTCCAAACAGCAGACTGGTTGCTTTTGCTAGTCTTGCTCAGAGTTCGATGTAGTTCACAGTAACAGTGCTGGCTTTTTATAAGCCGTTTAAATATGAAACAAGGCAACTGTCAATGGCTCAAAGAGCATGTGGTGCGTTGTTTACTACAAATGAGTTGCGCAGAAAAAGCCTATCGATGCACTCAGGTTGCCAAGTATGGTGGCTGGTTCATGACGTCACCACCGGACACACTATATCTGGGAAACTGGTTTCCCAGAATACTGATGAGAGCAGTATTGAAGAAAGTTTGGGAGTAGTTTTCATGCAGTGGAAAATAAGTTTGCTTTGATATTTTAAGGATAAAACACTTGAAAAGACGGCAACTATATAAAAGTGTATTTTACATAAGCTTTCATTACTTTCAAACTAGTTTTCTTGTCTGCTAATTAAAAAGAGCTAAGTCTTAAAAAGCCATATATATAGTTTATATTGGGCTTAAAGAAAAATGCTGAATGTCTTAAGTAAATTCGGTTCTACCATTTACTCCTTTTGTGAACTTGATGGCTTACTTTTCCCCTGTGTCCAAGATTTATTTTTATTTTCTGAACATAACGGGGGTTAAACGATTTGAAGTTCTCTTACAGTGTAATAAAATATTCGTTTTTTTTCGTGTTTATTTATTTTTGAGACAGAGAGAGAGAGACAGAGAGAGACAGAGAGAGAGCGCGCACGTGCGCTGCATGAGTGGGGGAGGGGCAGAGAGAGAGGGAGACACAGAATCCAAAACAGGCTCCAGGCTCTCATCTGCCAGCAAAGAACCCGACCCGGGGCTTGAACCCATGAACCATAAGATCATGACCTGAGCCGGAGTCGGAGGCTTAACGACTGAGCCACCCAGGCGCCCCTAAAATATTCTTATTCAATATTTCTAATATCTTTATTAGGAATGATACAGTAAACAGAGACAACTCAAAATATAAATAAACTAATTAAGGCTCATAAATTGCTTTATTGACCCAGTGATCCAAGAGTTAACTCCTTTTTCCTGTGCAGGGTGGATACAGAAGGCTATTAACACTGAGAGTTTGAAAATTTGTGGTAAATAAAACACTTCTCAATTTGTGAACTATATATAGCCCAGCGTCAATATTCAAAAGGCTGCAGAAAAACAAAAACAAAAACAAACCAAAAAAAAAAAAGAAAAACAAAAAAACGACTTCATTATTGCTCTCACTTTCTAGAAAAGGAAATCATTATTATGTTCTCCTACAATAGCTCAGCAAGAAAACATTGCTCTATTTCATCCAATCCTAGAATCTGGGCATTCTGAGTTTGGTTTTGTTTTTTGTTTTGTTTTGTTTTTTTCTTCTATTGAGATAAGAGAACAGTGAGCATTTGAATATACTCTTGACCTTAAACTTTTGGGTATCCCATTCTCTACAACAACCAAGTATGATCTGAGAAAACTGATGATGTTTGAGACTACTCATATCATAAGGTTGATGTGTTCTAGGATGATTATTATTTTCTCCCCTAATATATACTATTCTTATAATTATTAGAGATAATGTACTGAGTCAACAGATGGTCTGGTGTGATGTAACTATTATTGAGATGATAAAAGCAAAGGGTAAACGTTTTAAATGTTTAACTTCATAAAAGCAAAATAAACCATTAAATTTTTAATCTCATGACACATCTCTATCTCTGTCACACTCACATCTCTTTTATCTCTGTCTGTCTCTATCATACCATTATTTTTATCCAGAATTAGAGTCATAAGTCATCTTTCCAAACTTACATTTCTAAGCAGAATGTTTAGTTGTTGAGAACAGATTCACCTCACTGACTCTGTAACCTTGGCAAACTTTACAGTGTCAAAATAGGGAGAACACTAAATTCTTCCCTAGTATTATAATTGTTAATAATTGAAAGAATTAACATGTCTGAAATGTATAAAAGAGATCTTAGCACACTTTTTATTCACAATAATTAGTGATGGCAAAAATAATGATTATGATGATGATTCATTTTTTTTTGAAATTAATCAGATGCCTTATATGTACGTAATATTTTTCAGTATTAAGGGTTTTTTTAAATTATTATAGTTTTTTCTTCTCTCGTGAATGACAATGCTGCAGCAAAAAGAATAAGTCTCCTGTATAAAGTCATGAATATGTTCCTGATACAGAAGAGCCACAAAAAGACCCTTTTGTCTTGATCACCAACACATCCCTTTCCTCAAGTGTTAAGGAGGTAGAAACATCATTTCCTGGGGAGGAGAGCGGGGGAGGTAGAACTGTCACTTACTTTTGTAACAAATTAGTAATATGAGCTGTCCTACTTGCAATTATTGCTTTGGTGTCTGAAATTATTTTAAAAATTGAAGACTTTTTCTGAAATTGCATTTGGTTGTAAATAGGCTCCATCTCCTGGTGACTCACTCCAGAACATTCATTTCAATGATCCTGACATAAACTTAATGCCTCAGAATTCATCTCTGCTGTTTTCTTGCAAAATTCTGTTTACTGAAACAACTATTAGCCTACCAGGGCAGAGAGTGTCTTTAAAAGAATAGTTAAATAAGAACAAGTCAAATAGATTATACTTCAAAACCTTGTTAGTATAGCCTTATTAGTATATGTTTTAAAGCATAAATTAATGAAACATAAATACTGCTTTTTAAAAAAATATTGCTTTTTTGAAGCATAAATATTGTAGTGACAGATGGTAGTTATTTTGTGATATTTCTCATCATCCTGTAATATGTCATCGTGTATCTTACAACTGCTGGCATTCTCTCTCCCTCTCTCTAATAGAGGAAGTTGTTCAAACCTTGAAGACAATGAATACTTATCAAATAAGGACTTACAAAAGTTAAATGTCTTACTACATCTAAAATGTTTTAAAAAGTGCTCAGTGAATAGGAGGGACTTAGCAAATAGTAAAAACTCCATAAATGTTAGTTGTTAAAGAATTATTATTGTTATTACGTTATTAATGAAATCCAATGTCTATTGTTCCTGAACATATACTTAACTTTATGTTTCAGCTTCAGCCGGACAACAAAAGATGACATTTTCATTACAGGATGTTTTACTATTTTCTACATACCTTCCATGACGATCTCTTAGAAATAAAAAGTGTGGGAAGTGATACTATTTGAGCTTTTTAGTTGTCGAAGTGAAGTCACTGGATGTTTCTACTTCGATTGATATAACAAAGATATAACTTCACAAAAGAGTACACCCTCACTAGTACAAAGAGTCTGTTAGATAAAGGAGCATAAAACATTTTAAGGGAGGAGATTTGAGCAAAGTGGTTCAGTGGTTTTTTTTTTATTCTTCTGAGTTCCTGCAGTTGAATGCCGCAGTAATTTAAGGTGAGGCCAACCAGAGGAGTTTTCCAGTAGAGAAATGTCATCTTGTTTGTGTCCAGCTCATCACTCATCCACTTTACTACTTGCCAGCAACACTAGCATACGACCTTCTGACTGCTCTGTTATAAATTGCTATCATGTACCATTGTGCATCTGGCAATTGCTGGCATGCTGGCTGTAGTTTTAAAGAGGTAGTTCTCCTCTTGAATACTCAATACTCCAAATGGCCTTCTTGTTTCCATTTTTGACTTTTTCCATCCATTCTTCATATAACTGCCAGCATCTTTTCAAACACAAATCAGATTATGTCACTTCACTTAAAACACTCCAGTGGCTTTCACTCGTATAGGGAAGAAATTCAAAACTCGTTACCATGGCTTACAAGGACCTCGTGTCCTAGCTGCTGATCTGTCTGACCTCATCTCATAGGCTGTCGGTATTCATCATGTCCCAGCTGTACCAGCCATTTCTCTCTTTCTCCATGGCTCACCTGCCTCAGAGGCCTTGAGCTACCTTCTGCTTCTCCCTGCAACACTCTTTCAGATGATTTTCACATGTTGGCCTTTTATCATCATTAAATGGTCTGTTCAAATGCAACTTTCATAAACGTGTCTTCTCTAGACTAGAAAATCTGAAGTACTTGTCCACCCCTATAATTTCTATCACAGTTATCAATTATTCCTATAAAATAGCATCACCTGGGTAATTTAAAATAAATCAACAACAAAAAGCCTATGCCTGGGCCCACTCCCCAAACCAGTTAAATTAAAAAAAAAAAAAAATGTGAGGATGAAGTCAGGGCCTCATTATTTTTAAAAATGTCACCAAGTGATTGTAATACACAGCTAGAATGGGCAACCACCGCTCTAGTATGTCATTTGTTTCATTTTTTCTTTCAAGAATTACCTCATTTACAGATTGATTCATTTGTATGTACTCACTTTTTCCCCATTAAAGTGTAAGATCCACGAGTGCAGGCACGTATTACTGATTTCCACCTAAGTTTGAAAATCAATATTGAGCAGACTATGACTATTTGGAAAAGAAATATATGATCTAAATTTCCAGCTCAACAACTAGGTTAGATTTTATCAAAGCTTAAAAATCATTAAATAATATTTATTAAGGGTAGATGTATAGAGATCTTAATAGAAAGTTGAAGAAGGGCTTTTGAAAGCAATGATCAATAGTTCCACCTAGAAATTTATGAAAGTAAAGTTGCCAATCATTAAACACCTAATAGGGTTATGTCTAAGTTTGAATACTCCAAAACAAACCCTAAAATGAAGATTTGGGTGTAAGTTTTAGGAAGGTAGTAAAGTAAGACAATGAAAGGTGCTGTGTCAAGCACAGCTTCCCAGAGAGTAACTTGGGTTCAATTCCACAGGAAAATTCTAGACAGTTTAGGTGACATCATTGAGTTGTCCCAATAAGGGATATGTTTATTGTAGTTTTATATTCTGGGAACCATTAGCAGCAGTTTAAAATTTGTGCATGGAGAAATATAAATAGTTTGTTGTTGTTGTGGTTGTTGTTGTTGTTGTTGTTGTTGTTTTTCCGCACCAGAAAAAAGGGGATTCTAGCTGCTAAAGTCAGGCCTCCAGAAAGATACAGGTGCTGCTCTGGTGTAGGAAATCACACTAACAGCCAGCGTGTAGGAGAATAATAAAGGGATCCTGGGAGATATTAGAAGAACTCTGTTGTGTAGACAAAGCCAAGATTCACGAGTCCAAATTTTCTCAAAAGACAAAATGCCTTCATGATAAATATTTAGCATTTTATTGTGTTAAATTGTATTCTACTTGAGTATAAAAATGGAGAGGGCCGCCTGGGTGGATCAGTCCGTTGCACATCTGACTCTTGATTTTGGCTCAGGTCACGATCTTGCAGTTAGTTAGTTCAAGCCCTGGCCTCTGTGCTGACAGCATGGAATCTACTTGGGATTCTCTCTCTCTGCCCCTCCCCCACTTTGCTCTCTCTCTCAAAATAAATAAATAAATAAACTTAAAAAAAAGAATGGAGAAAAAGAAAATACACACTTGAGCAATTTCGCTACTTTAATGAAATATTTTACATTATGTTTTAAATTAGCATATTTCCCTGTGTTGCTGTGTATTGGCTTAGACAAGAGCCTATTTAAATATGTACATTTAAGTAATTATGTAAGCTTTTAAATAATCATGCCCTATCAATCTTCTTCAGGGATCATTGAACATTCTCTGACAAAGGTGCCAAATAGGTGATGGATGAGTAAAGTACAAAAATTCTAATTGTGCAGGATGTAAAGAGCCAAATAATTTGAGGTTTGCTTTTTTCCTAGATTCCAGAGCTAACTAAAAACACTTTTCCCTGACCAACACACCAAATAGAATTTAAATGCAGATTGTTTTGTTGACAGCATAAATGTCTCATTCAGTGTTACATTGATGTAAGAAAAAATGAGTCAAACTGACACTTACGAGGCTTTAAAATATCTGCCTTAAGGTTGAGTCCTATTTTGAAAAATGTTCCTTGTGCATTGTAGAATTATGGAACATCTTGGAATCGCATCAGTTGCATTCTACTTGGGATCCACCATCACAAGTATTGAAAGATCTTAGCTATGTTTTCAGCAAATTATATTTTACTTTCCTTTGGTCCTTGAAGGATACCACTGATATAAAATCATTGTTTTTTACCACCATTTGCAATTGTGACTTTAACTAGAGCACTAAATCTTCAAATTTTATTATTATGATTTCTAAAAAGGAATTGGACTGCAAGAACTAGAAGTTCAAGACATGCTATTTTGAAAATCAGTTCCATATTATGTACTTTAAGAAAAATAAAGAAAGCTAAATTTATCTTAAACTCAAAATTATCAATTAAAATTTATTAACGAATCTAAAAAAATCTAACAATCCACCAACTGACAATGAAGAGATAGACGTTTATTAGTATAGCACATGCGCAGTATGTACCATAAACATCGTCATCTTTCTCATTTAGTGTGTGTGTGTGTGTGTGTGTATGTATGTGTAGATGTGTATACATGAGCATGTGTGTGCACCTATTCACATACATATGAGGGGATCGGCATTTTATTAATTTCTATACTATAAATAAATATTGAACTAATGCACTGCTTTCAGTGGGATTGAAGATGATTTTGGAAAGCACTTATTTTCAAGATATTGCAAATAAACATATTTTGTATAGATGATATATAGGTGCCATTTTTCGACAATGATAATATTCAGGAGAAGTTTGTTGAGTAAATCCTTATTAATTTTTTTCAATCTGAAAATTTTAAAGTATTTATATATCTATGTATTTATCTTGCTATAAATATGTATTTAACACTTCTGAAAACAGACACATAACAATGAGTATATAACATGTTCAAATTAACTTTCAATTTGAATTAAATATGTATATATTAATAATAGATATTCTTAGTGTTACAGACATATAAACTAATGCAATTGATATGATCAAGATAGTGTCTGTGAACTTTAGATGAATTAATGTACCTAAAGAGCTTAGAACAATATCATGATAACCATTATGGTATTTTTCTATAAAAACATGCAATTCCATTATAATTACAATCTTATAAAGTAAATTCAATCTTTTCCATTCCTTTGGGCTTCACAGAAATGTAACTTTGACTAATGTGATAAAATAGCTTTTTGGCTTTGTGTAGCTTGACCACCTGGAGAGTGGAATATTGATTCTATAATTAACTGTGACCTGCAAAGTGCAGCCACCAAAATTACTTTTTAAAAAAAAAAATAATTTTCCCCTTCTGTGAGTTTACATGAAAAACAAGTTGTAAAAAGAAGAGGATTTTTAAAGCATAATAGTCATTAAAGTTTCAGTGATCATGATTGTGATTTTTTTTAGAAGTCATTTTAATTGCTGATATATTCACATAAAAAGACAGACTGGTAAAAAATAAATTGGGCAAAAGTATCCTGGTAAAATATTTGTGACCTGAGATTCCACAGTCTATAAAGACCTAGCTTTCACACTTTTAAATTTATAAGGGCCACTAATATATGTTAAAACCCATAGTCCTATTGAGATTTTAAAAATAAAGTAAAATGCAAATCTTCAATTTACAAAATGTTTTATAGGTTAGAAAATTGCAAGTGAGAAAGTGGGCTTGTTTTGTTGGGGTTGTTAATAGAAGAAATGTTCAGTGTAGCTTGCCAAACCTCTACTTACATTTGTTACTAATAATTGAAGCTCCAATTTTTAATGATAAACTTGTATTTATTACCTTTAATATAAATGAGCAACATACACGTGCTTATAGATATGTAGGCATCTATTTCAGCATCACTAGCTTTTAAAAAATATTTTAAAAGTCATCTTCATTTACACCAAAAGTTCATGTTGCCTTTTAAATTAATTTTATACAATTCAAAAATAATTCTATTTATATTATAAAATTCCCCAACTGTAAAAATTACTAAAGATAGATGTTCCTGTTGAAAGGAAGTTTTCTGAGCACGTGAGTAGCTCAGTCAATTAAGCATCTGACTCTTCATCTCAGCTCAGGTCTTGATCTCAGGATCTTGAGTGCAAGCCTTGCCTTGGGCTCTGTGCTGGGCATGAAGCCTACTTAAAAAAGAAAAAAAAAGGAAATCTTCTGTTTCCACAGTCACTAATCCCATAGACAGCCATTATAATTTCTTAGGCATCCAGACACAAATAATATTAATATTTATGCATATTTTTTTCTAAAAATGAGAGTTTGTTCTACATCTGTCAGTTGCACTTAATATTCGTAGTGTTTGATGAATAATAATACAATAGGACTTCCGTTTTATTTTATTTTATTTTATTTTATTTTATTTTATTTTATTTTATTTTATTTTTAATGATGTGTCATGGGCAGGTTCCCTAGAAATAGATACTGAGATAAGGATTTTTGTATGAAGGCTTTATTGGGACAATGCTATCAAGAGAAAACTTCACAAAAATAGAGAAACCAGGATGAGGTCCCAGAAGAAGCAAACTCAGACACATTCTAGCTGAAGTCTATCCTCAGCCTGATTCACGGGGAGTTCTGTAGTATGAATTGTGCCATAGTTGTTTCATTGTTAAGCAAAGGGGCCTGATATTTTGTACTGCTGTATCCAGTAACTAATTGCCAGCAAGTGTCCTGGTAACTCCCAGATGGAACCATAATCTCCCAAGTGAGGTGAATACAGCTACTAAAACCATTTCTCTGAAACATTGTAAACTGTTGTAAATTATAAACTCCAGTTGCCCAGCTCACAGAACCTGGAAGATGAGTTAATCTGGATATCAAGGGATCTGGGCAAGGCATCAAAAGAGTATGCTACTGGTGGTATGGTATCACATCACAGAATAAAACAGAATTATGCTTTAGTTATTTTTTCCTAAGATATATTTGGTTGAATTCCTTTTTAGGAAGCACAGTGTTGTTATTAATATTTTTGTACCATTGATTTCCTGTATATTATAATGTCTGTCTTTAATAGAAGTTCCCTGGACTTTAAATGCTGGATCTAAGGTTATGTGCTTTTTAAAGTTTGCTAGATATTGACAAATTATCCCCAAAGAAGTTCACATTCTTCGTATCTTCACTAACAATGTGAATTAAATTTTTGGTCCTAAATTACCTTGATATGAAAAGTGGTGTCTCAGATTGATTTTGTTTTGCATTTTTTAAAATTATATAGAATGTTTAGCATATTTTGATATGTGAAAGCAATGTGTATATTGTTTTGTGAATAAATTATTCCTCTTTTTTGTATTTTTTTATGTTGCTAATATTTTTCCCATCAGTTTTAAGAACTATAGATATGTGTTAAGAAAATTAAATATTTTAAGATGTTTATTCATATGTCATTCCAGTTTTATCTTTTGAACTTTATTTTTATTTTCACTCTGCAGATATATTTAATTTTCTGAAGTTCGATTTATTTTTTATAGCACCTGGGCTTTCTTATTTAAAAAGGTCCCATTACTTCACAAATAAATATTTTTATATTTTTAAAATCCACATATTTTTTTCCATATCCTTTAAAATGTCTTCTTTTTTTGAGGTAAAAATTTCATTCTTTTAATTTTAGGCAAAATTAAATTTGGTATCTTTAAAAATCTAATTTTAAAATATTTTGTGCTCTTTATTGTATAATTGATAATTTTATAACTATAGTTTTTGCAAAACATAAATAATGGCTTAACTACACTAGCTCATGGAAGGCACATGAGAGTTAAGATGAGTAAAGATTATTTTCACAAGTAGATGAATTTATCCTGCCAGGTTATAAATGAAAATCAGTGTTAATAATGAGAAGTGTTAAAAATAAAATGTCATGAGGAAAAACAATTCTATTTGAAACACAAAAATTGTCTTAAAAAGCAAAGTAAGTGATTTTTCTGTTTTGGCTTAAAAGCTGAAATACTTTGAATGATAAAATTCTTTCATATAAGAGTAAATTTTGCTTATACAATTTTATCCTAGCTAATATAAATTTTATAGCATGCCAAAAATTCTTCAACCTATTTAATTTGCTTCCTTGTTCCTAATTTGTTTACTTTTGTCTATAGGGTAAGTTCTAATTCTGTTAAGAGCTTATGATGTAATGTTAGGATAATTCATTTACTTACAATGCTATTGACTGGATCAATTCCAATAGTATTTCCTGTGTTTATATGTGTAGCCATTAGATTCAGTAATTATTTAGACCTTGAAAAATGTGTTACATATCAAACAACAAGAAAGGCCTCTGGTAGTAATAGAATTTAGTTTTACAAATTTCAGATATTTTGAAATCATTTTAAGTATTTATAGGGGCCTATAAGTATATGTTTAAGGAAGTAAAAAAAATGATCCTAGTGGTAATATAATTAGTGTTTTAAAAAACAGATAATTTTCAAAATGAGTATCTAGCTTAACTTTTTAGCTTAACTTCTTTAATAAGTCACACCAATTCATAAGTAGTGTTAAAATGTAAATATTGTAAATAAGTTTTTTTTTAAGTTTATTTGTTTATTTTGAGAGAGTATGTGACAGAGTAGGGGCAGAGAGAGGGAGAGAGAGAATCCCAAGCAGGGTTCAAACTCACGAACCGTGAGATCATGACCTGAGCCGAAATCAAGAGTTGGATGCAAACCAATTGAGTCATCCAGGCACCCCTACATATTGCAAATAAGTTTTAACCATCATATGGAACCCAGTGATATTTACATAACATGGTTAGTATTTTTTATTCCATTACTTCCAAATTCTTCCTATCAGTATATGTGAGAGGCTTATTTTTATTAAAAGAAAAATCCAAAAAAGGGTCATAAAGATTTAGATTTGTGAATAACTCTGTATTCTTTAGATTTTTAAAATATAAGTGGAACACAGGTAACGTCCAGGCTATTTTGAAAATGAGTCATTATTTTTCAGGTTCTGGTCACAACGATAATTCCTCTCTAAGTAGCAACTCCTTGACAAAGGTAAGCATTTCTGCTTATAAGCTGTTTATTTTTCAGTAATTTTTTTTAAGTGAACACAGTTCTCAAGAGACTTTACAGTCAGAATTGGACAAGTTTAATGTTCTCTGTGGCCAAGGCTATGGAAATGGCAACAATGTTTGCAAAAGCAGATGGGAACTCAGGTCAACTCAAGATCTCTAAAAGAATGGATATAGTGAGATCAAAACCTAATAGATAGGGTGAGTATTTATATCAACATTAATGTTGAGGAATCAGATAAATAGTTGAATTTAGAATGACTCCAAGAAGGTTTCATATGCCAGTATATCTTGTAGGATGTGCAGCGTTGCTGAAAGAAAAAAAAATTATGAGATGCTTAGGCGACTGAATCATTAAGACGACAGTGATAGACAGGAAGAAATGGAACTTAGGAAAAGAAGAGTTTGGATAATTTGAGTATTTCATCCTTGTTAAAAAATCTGGGCAGCTGCTATTTAGAACAAATAATAAGAAAATATTATAAACAGAATTAATTTTTTTATTTATCCTGTATGTTTTCTTATGCCTCTTATGAAGAAAGAAGTCATTATACACACTTGGCTTACCTAAATTTTGTAGATGGAGCTACAGGGAAACATCTAAAGAAAGGTTATCAACATTCTAAAAATTTTCTCTGCAGAGACCAATTTTAACCATAGTTGCTGAGCTTAGCTTATAATATGTGTATGAAGACTGGTACTATTATAAAACATGAAATATATTATTATTTTTTTTCCATTTTGAAACCTATACCAAATTTAAATCAGTGCAACATATTCTGGTAAATAAAAATGGTACCCTGTTTTAAAGTATTAATCTTTTACAGTGTTTTCTGAAGTAAAAGTCATGGTTATTTCTTCCTAAAAATGGCCATTAAAATCCTTTTTCCATGTATTTTCTCATTAGCTAAATAATAAAAAAAAATAATGGGTGTCTCTCGATTTTTCTTCATACAGTTTGGTACTACAGAGTGAAGAAATTTAATAGCAATTTTACTTGTGCCCTCATTATTGGTATGCTGTAGTCATTTTCTACTTTTCAATGACTTTGAAAATGATCTTGTACAGTAGCGGCTTCTTATTATCCAGAAAGGTACTAGGAATAGGTGTAATCTCATTATACTCACAACCACTCAGTAGAAAAATATGTAATATCCATGTGAATATCGTGAGGTAGTAGGGTATAGTTGAATAGCTTCATTTTCTCTGCTATACGATGGTACAATTACATTTATTTTTTTAAATGACAAACTCATAAAATTATACAGTGACAATCAGCACAAATGCAGAGTTGCCATTTGCGTAGGAGAAATGGGTTACAGGATAAACCTCTAATTTAGCTAATGGAATTTTGAAATAGAGCTTATAACCCAAGTGAAATCAGACACAATGGTCTTAGTTGACTCCATTTTATAATCACTTACATTTTTATTGCTAATTCAGCTAATTGAAGTCAGGAGTAAATACACCATTAGCTCTGGATAACCTAGGTTAGGGTTGAATTTTACTGTTACAAGGGATATGTAAATGTCCAAAAGAAAGATGCACAAATATGCTGAGTATTGTTAGCAACACAAGAAAACAAAGAATTTAAATTACAAGTCTGATTCCTACGTCTAACTGCAGTGTCTTTTGAGATCATTTGTGACTTTTTTTTTTTTTTTTTGGTGGATTGGAGATTTATTTAACACTGGCGGGCTCAGAGACCATTTCTCCAAAGATCTGAGCACTGGATGAGAGTGGGAAGGGTAATTTATAGTTGTCAGCTTCCATACCTGGTGGGGTTTTCGAATGCGGGGCAAACAGGGCAAGAAGAACCTGGAAGAGGAGTCTCTAAGCTAGAGACCAGTCATTTGTGACCTTATTAAATCTATGTTTTAAATAATTTATTTTCTATTGAAGTAATCAACTTGTTTACATAAGAAAATGAAAACAACAATAAATAATACCTTTTTCTATGATTTCTTAACCAAGCAAATGTATGGATGTTGTAATATCCTAAGTGAGGATTGCGACTTAAAATATTAAAATGAATGTTTCAATGTAACAAAAAATGCCAGTTGATGAAGTTTGGGGGTGATGGGGGGCGGAGCTGATAACCAGGAAAATTCTTGAAGACGTCTTTGGTGCAAAACAGTGATTTTATTAAAACATGGGGATAGGACCCATGAGCTGGGAGAGCTGCACTGTAAGTGTTGGGGGGGGGGTGACTATTTTATGGTGTTAAGGGAAATAAAGTCAAGAGGGAGTTTCCAAAGAGACTTTCACATGCTAAAGACTTACTAGAGACCTAGCTATTGTCAAGCTAAAGTTGTTTTTCCCTCTAGCAAAGCTTTAACATTAAGACAGTAGGGAGTTCTTGGACTTTAGGCCATTGATGGGATTGCTTTTTCTTGTAAACTGGTGGAAATTCTTATCAGTTTAATCATTTGTTTTTCCTCTTTTTCTGTTTTTGGGTAGCCAGAAGTGTCCAAGGAATATCATATGTGGCCCACCTGGGGTGTGGGGGGGTGCTGTTAGACTGCACTCTGCCCTCAGGTCGCCCAACGTTCCCTCATCACCAATATTAACTAATTCATTAATCTGGGGCAAAAATAATATTTACAATTTTAATAAAACAACACAAATTTTAATTATATTAAACATCAATTAAAGTAATGAAATTTGTCCATTATTACCAGATCTTGTGACCTATTTCTGTCTCGTATTTGCAAAATATTAAAAATATTGGTAACAGCACAGAAACAACATGCTAAAAACCTGGAAGTACCTTTACAAATCTAACTTAAAGAGCACACACTTTCTTTAAATTGTCAAAAGCTTCAAAAAATTGTATTGAGTAAAAAAGGCTAGCACTTACTGAAGTTATTATTCCAGGATGTATACGAAGCACATTTTATACATTTTCTCATTTCTCACAAACCTTATGATAGAGAAACTATTAACTCTGTTATGGAGATGAAGAAACAAATCAGATGCCTAGAGAGGTACTGTGGCCTACCAGTGTTAGAGAAGTTCTAAGTGAGGGCAGTGGCGTTTAAGCCTACACAGTGCTCCTGTAACCCTTTTTCTTAACCACTTTCCTCCCATATAGTGTAATGTGGATGACATCAGGTAAACCTGTTGATTTTAAGAAAGAGAAAAATAAATTAGGATCACCTTAAAAAAATTATATACCGTATTCCTTGCTATTCTGCCATTTTTGAATGGGTTACAGGCACACATGTAAATAGGTGTGTTTTGAGTATTTATTAAAAATGAGGATTGAAATAATCTTGTCATCAAACAAAAACCAATGATTATCTCAGTTATTAACCAGTCTTCCAGCCTCGGTGAGGAATTTCTGCACCATATAACTTTTCATTTATTGCTAGGCCAATTTTGCTGCTTACCATATGTGATGTCTGCTAGGAAAATATGACTAATTATAATAAAGATTTCCTTTAACAGTAGCATCATTAATTTCCATCAGTATATTTAATGTCACTTTATATTAGGCCAGGTTTCCATTGCTTAAGGTTAATATCTAATATATCTATTAACATCTAATAATATATATTATATACAGTGAGGATTATTATAGGAGAGATAAAAAGAATATAATGAACTAGTTCATTTCAAGTTTAAATATTTACTCAGGATTCTGGAGCTTGAGCTCCATTGTGCCCCCCACCCCTACCCTCCACCCTTCACCTCAGGCTCTGTGCTAACAGCAGGGTGCTTACTTGGGATTCTCTCTCTCCCTCTCTCTCTCTCTCTGCCCCTCCGCTGCTCATGCTCTCTCTCTCTCTCTCTCTCAAAATAAATAAATAAATAAATATTTAAATATTTACTCAACTACATTCTGCTGAGGTAATTTTTTAAATCTGTGTTTGAAAGAGGCAAATGGGCATTGTTTGTATGGCCTATGATAAATATTAACCAAAAATACTTTCAGAACTTGGTTTTTGTGTGATAGGTTTTATGATCATTTATTCACTAGAATATTATAACCCAAATAACATGACCAACAACTGGGACAATAACGGCAGGAACTAGAAGATAACTAGCATCTTTATCCTACCTTAGGATCAAAAGAACTTGAATCTTTTTCTAGACCATGTTTTCATGATGAAACAGTGTTTCTGGGTGATTTAGTTTTTCTTTCTATGGTAAAACTGAATCAAATCTCCCATTTGATTACACGGGTAACATCACACAGGTGGCTGAAATTATTATATCAAATCTGCCTCAATGAAGACATGACCTTCATAAATTTCAGGCAAATGAGTATAATAAATTTTGTTTTATGTTATATTCATAGAATGAGATATTCTGAATAATGAAGTGGTAATCGTGAATAGATAAATGTGACAAAACTAACATGAAAGGACAAACACCATTTTATACATCGCAAAGTACTTCCTTTCTAATTTTCAAAGAACAGAAAGAAAATGCTTGATAAAAGAACATGCAAATGTATTAGTTAGAACTTCAGAATTTCAAGATCAGTGAGAAATTCAATTTTGTTGTGTTATAGTATTCTCAGAAACTGGCATTTTCATACATCCTAACACCCAATATTGCTGTTTTTAGCATTTAAAACAAATAATTGTGGGTGATGTATACTTCCTTTGGCCATAGGAAAGGATAATTAAATTATATAAAATAAATCAGTCATGAAAGATTTTTTTTTTTAACTTTTGCAACTTCACATTAAATAATAAAACTATTAAGTAGCCATTACCTAAATCTCATTTTTAAATCTTGGTTATTTAAAGAAGTTCTTCATTTTTGTGTATTTCTTCTCTCATTGATTATGGCTATTTTTATCAGTTTTGTTATTTTCCTATTAAGTAGTTATCAATCAACACTTGAGTCACATGCTTTTATTCCTTGAAAATTTCAGCTTTCCAACACTTCCTTTCTTTTTTTTTTTTTAATTTTTTTAATGTTTATTTTTGACAGAGAGAGACAGAGCATGAGTGGGGGAGGGGCAGAGATAGAGGGAGAATCTGAAACAGGCTCCAGGCCCTGAGCTGTCAGCACAGAGCCCGAAGTGGGGCTCGAACTCAAGGACCGCGAGATCATGACCTGAGCGGAAGTCAGACGGCTCAACCGACTGAGCCACCCAGGGGCCCCCAACACTATTCCTTTCTTAATTCAGTCTCAGGAACTTTTCTTATTTAATGATCTTGTCCTCTACCATATAGCATCTACCTGTAATATTTGACAATGTTGAATTTACCTAAAACCGTGTGTTTCTGAAAAACAATGAGAGTTAAAGGAATCCCTCCCTGTCTCCTACCTCCAGATTCCTGTATCTTTGTTTCATAAATGATTAGTTAAACTGCTTAATCTTCACTGATCAATAGAAATACAATTCTTGTTAGCCAAGCTGTGATTAAGATTATCTCCTTGCCTGAATTTTGACCACCCTTAAGCCGAGCCAGCAAACAACCCTTCCCAAGGGGATGATCTCCCCGACTCTCCACTCCTGGTAACTTCCTGTGGTCTAGTTTCCCCTCAGGTCACTCTTTCATGGCTCTTCCCCATCTCATTCTTTCTAGCCTTGTTCACTCTGTATAAAAGAAAAACTCTTTGTGCCTAACCCTGAAATGCCTGCAAATCTTGTGACAGCTTCTCTGATTCTGGTAGTGCAGAGTATTTCCTACTCAGTAGTGCCTCTCTACTCCCTTACAATAATTCTTTCAAATAAAATCTCTCCTTCTCAGGTCTGAATTTGTTTTTTATTTGATAGACCCTACATTTTTGTTATTACTGAAGTTAAGCTTCTACAGTACGTTTCAAGAATCCCAGCGTGTTATTGCTTTCCAACCCTCTCCTCTAGGGAATTGCCATGATCACAGCAGTCCTTGGGCCTCACTATGTTTTAATACCAGTAATATCACCTTTTGCTCCTCGCTCTTCTCAGGGGTCCTTGTTTCTCCTTAAATACCATGATAGATTATTATAATGACACTTTCTGGGGACATCTCTTCAACTTGCCTGCTGCTCTTTTGTTTATTCATATTCATTTTGTAATACTTTAAGTCCATCTCTATCTAACTGACTGGAGAAAAATGCTCTGCCATGCCGACTGTCCTGACTTTTCTTTCATGATCATTAATTGCAAGTGGGCTTTCAATGTTGCCAAGCAATCATACCATATTTTGTCCAATACATTCACTCTCTAGCACTTTTAAATGACTGCTTTATGTTTCTACTCTTTCCTCAAACCAAGAGTACCACCTCCTTATCTGTGCTCTCAGAGAATAACCTTGCTCCCCACTTCACAAAGAAAATTATCACAATCATGAGAGAACTTCCAGAGAAGCTTACAACACAACTTTAAATACCTACTAGCATCTGGCCCTGCATTTTGTGCCTTCCTTTCTAACGTAAGAAATAAACCTTTCCGCATCCTTAGACCCCTTCAGTTGTGCAATACATCTTATCTTCCTTTCTCAAGGACATTGTTAGAGCAATTTATTATTTTCTCTCTTGCAACATCAAGTGGATACTTCTCCAGTTCCCACCAGCATACAGGCATGCTATTATTTCACCCACGTTGAAAAAAACTTTAACAAAACAAAATATAAAATCTCTCTTTACTACCTTAGACTGTGTGTTCATTCTCTGGTCTTTTTTATAACAAATTACTTCCAGCTATATTTGTACTTACTCTTCTGATTCTACTCTTCCCGTTTCCTTTTTGAAGTTGCCCAATCAGAATTTAACCCCATAATGTTACCAACACTACTTTTGTTAAGGTTATGGATAACTTACATCTTTATAAATCTATTTGTCAATTCTTGATCTTTCTTTTATTTGACTTATCAGCAGTGTTTGTTATTATCATTCACTCCTCTTTGGAGCACTTTTATTTGATTTCTAAAATTCTACACTTTCTCCTAACTTGATTGCAGTTTACTTTATCAGTTTCTACTTATCCAACATCTTAACTTAGGAATGCCTTAACACTATATTCTTGGACTTTTCCCCTTCTGTATTTTCATTTACTAGCATTTAGTTCCATTGCTTTAAATAAGTGTATTTATAATGATAACTTCCAAGCTTGTGTCTGTATCCTAGACTTTTCTCTGAACTCCAGATATTTAATCCCACTGCTTACTCAGTATCTCCACTTGGATATCTTTTAGATATCTGAGAGTTAATATTTCCGTAATTCTTTATCCTCCAAATCCACTCAGCCTTTTGTATTTTCCATTTCTGTTAATGGTACTGACATCTTTCCATTTGTTCAAAATGGAAAACCTTGCAAAAGACTTTGAGCTTACTCTTTCTTTCACACTTAACATTTTACCCAACAAAAATTATGTTGGTTCTAACTTTGAATTGTAGCTAAATTTTCAGAATTTGTATCTCAGAACTCCATGAAAATAGATGGCCTCATAACATAAGTGGTGTTTTATGTTGGGATTCCAAGAATTATGCTGAACTAGAAGCATAATACACCTGCTGTCCCTAATCAGCTTTCTTTGCTTGAATGGGCCAGCAAACATTAAATCCTAAAATCTGAATAATGAGAAACAAGAATAAGAGTGTCCCTGGTGTCTTTCAGAAGCAAATGAAAACATGATAATAAGGAAATAATAGAAGTTAAAGATAATTTTTACATGTAAGTTTTTCACATGTCCAGAACCCAATCCAAGATAAATAATATGTGAGAAGACGCAACACACATGCACACCCAAATAAAACCAGCAATAATACTCCTGTTAGATATTGGGTGATTAGATATTGGCACTTTAGATATTGGGTGATTTAGACATAGACTGTAATACTATTTTGCTTACTATAAAAAAGAATATAAACACAAACATGTATTTCAGCATAGAGCTAGAAAATATAAAGATGACATGGATTTTTAAAGTAAACAAATAGAAATTCTAGAGTGAAAGTAGAAGTTACTGATTATGAAAATCAGTTAGAATGAGGCATAGGTACCAAAAGGAAAGAAAGTCAAGAAAAGAGGTAAGAGACATAGAGAATACATTGTGAAGTTCTATTGTTTGATCCTTTAGAAAGACTGAAAAATATAAGCAAAAGTAGTAACTAAAGAAATAATGTCTGATAATTTAATACATAATAAAAGACATCAATCCACAAAAGGAAGAACTCCAATATCTCAAAGAAGATAGATCCAGAAAGGTATCCACAAGAGATGGATATAATAGAGGAAATTGTTAAAAAACAAAGAAAAAGGGAAGACCATTTACTTTGAAAGTAGCGAGTTGCCTTTGGTTAACTATTAGATTGTACTTTTGTCAACAATGAGAAACACAAGATAATGGAATGGTATTTTCCATTTGCTATAAAACAATTACCCAATATGAATTCCAATTATAAAAAGAACTCTCAAGTATTAAAAGTAAAATAAAGATTCTTTTAGACAAAAAAAAGTTTGGAAATGTTTGTAATCAGCACCTCACACACAAAAAAAATAATAATAAAGGACTCTCTTGAGGCAGAATAAATATCCTCCTAAATGGAAGATTAGAATAGTAGGAAGAAATGAAGAGTTACAAAAAAGGTAAATATGCAGCTAAATCCAGATATTCCATTGATTTTATCAAATACTAAAGGTGTCTGCTGTTGAATATACAAAGTCATATATATATGTAATCTAAATACAGTATAGTGTCACATAATCATCACATAATTTTGAAGGTAAATAACAGAGTTAAAGTGTCCTGTGGTTCTTGCATTGTATATAGTGTCAAAGTACCAATTAAATTTATCTTTACTAGATCAAGGATGAATGTTGTAACACATACAAAACCACACACAAAAAAGTGAGATTAAATCCCAAAATAACTTCAAAAGAAAGGGAATAATCACATTTATTTAATAAAGAATGCAGGAGAACAGATAAAAGCTTAGAGAGATGTGGTTGCCATGCAAATCAGGATAGGGTTTAGATTTAGGATGGACAGAAGGGTCACAATGGAAGGTGCTCCTCACGTATTACATAGATCTGACCTTGTTGTTACATAGGTGTTTAGTTGGTAATTTATTAAGTGCTGAATATGTGTGCTGACTTTTTTAAAAAGAGTTATATCTTACAATTTAGAGGACAAAGGTATTAAGGGAATATCCCTGATACTTTAAGACCATATTTCTAGAAATCTAGAAATATGAAAAAATTTCTAGAAATATTAGTATTTCTACTATTATTGATTCTATAAATGTTTTCTCTATTTCTTATTTGAATTTGCTGACATATAAGGCAGGTTTTTAACAAGTTACCTGTTGAATTTCCTCACATTGTTTCATATTGATTTTTCTGATGTTTACAGATCTGTGATATGCCTGAAATAATAGCAATGCTTAGAAAATTATTCTGTTCAAACTGACTGTCCAGGTATAAGTATGTTTTAAGTTAAATACAGGCAATTCTCATTATTCACAGTAGTTGTGTTCTATAAAATTGCTTCAAATAATAAATTAGTGAATAATAATTGATTGCTCTTAAAGGAAATACTTTTTTTTTATAAATTTTTTTTTAATGTTTATTTATTTTTGAGACAGAGAGGGACAGAGCATGAATGGGGGAGGGTCAGAGAGAGAGGGAGACACAGAATCGGAAGCAGGCTCCAGGCTCTGAGCTGTCAGCACAGAGCCCAACGCAGGGCTCGAACCCACAGACCGCGAGATCATGACCTGAGCCGAAGTCGGACGCTTAACCGACTGAGCCACCCAGGCGCCCCAGGAAATACTCTTAAATTCACTCTTAATGGAGTTAAATTCATGCAAATCTCTGATCACATTTTTATCACCTGATCAGTATATAAGTTTGTTTTATGAGTGTTTCTGCTTACCTTATTTAAAATATATCATTGATTCATTAACACTGAACATGGTACTGATGAAGTTTTGGGGTGATGGGGGGTTCGTGGGGTCTGGAGCCGATGGCAAAGAATTCTTGAGGAGGTCTTTGGTGCAAAAAGGTGGTTTTCTTAAAGTACAGGGACAGGACTCATGGGCAGTAAGAGCTGCACTGGAGTCCTGACCGGTAACTCATTATGTACCCTCAGGTTGGGAAGGGATCAGGGATAGAGTAAGTCTGTAAGGAATTTGGGGAGTAAGGTTTCCAGGACCTTGAGGGGCTAAACGTTGCTAGGGAAATGCCATTTATTGCCATTTAATAAAACCGCAGTCCTGAGACCCTTCAGATGTATATCAGGGGGCCATAAGCTTGGGATATGATTGCCAGCATATATCTTGGGACATCGAAGTATAGGAAGTAGATTTACAGGATCCTTGAGGTTGGGACAATGTTAAGCCAAGGTTCTCTTTTGCCCCTAGCAAAATGTCATCATTGAGGCAGCTGAGCTCCTTTAGAAGGAAGTCACTCGGGCAGTCTCAAGGATTTGTCAATGGGCTGTAGGCAATAAGGGAATTTAGTTTTTCATTTACCTTAGTTTCCCACATTACCAAGGCAAGCACTTAAACTCCTTTCCTTTGTTCTTGGGTAGCTGGGAGTGTCGGAAGAATATCACACATAATCCACCTGGACGGGGTTGTACCAACCTGTGTTTTGCCCTCAGCCTGCCTCATGTTCCCTCATCAGTATTATAAGTCATGCTTGAATGAAGCTTATCTAACACATGTATATTCTCTTTAAGGCACACACAGCATTCTAGTTTTTATGGAGAGCACTTCAGTACGATGGGCAAAAATCAATTTAAACAACAAAATCACCACCACAAACAATGAAAATGTGAAAAAAGTGGCACTAAGTAAACCACACACACACACGCACGCGCACACACACACACACACACACACAAACATGTTTATTCTATGGAGTCTGAAATAAGAAGGCAAAACATCACCTTTGCCAGCCTCACCTGTAAAGGCATGGATGTGACTCATTTTTATTTTTTCAATCTTCTTTTATATCTTCAGGAAGGAGGAATTTCCTCTGCCTTTCAAGGTCCTTTTAGCTGGATTAAAAATCAAATTGATGGGTCTCAGATTAATAGGAGAAAATCAAATTTAATTTCATGTGTACAAGAACTCCATTGAGACATGAAACTCCAAAGACAACCAGACAACATGAGATATATGTGTCATTATGAACTAATGAAAATGGGGTAGGTGTCTGCAACCTCAAAGGGAAGGAATGCAAGATGGAAAAGAGTAAATGGTAAACAAATGAACAATGGGACATAGTGGACTTTGGTCAAAAGGCCTAGCTAGCAGGGTGCCTGGGTGGCTGAATTGGTTAAGCCTCCAGCTCTTGACTTTGGCTCAGGTCATGATCTCACAGTTTGGGAGATTGAGCCCCATGTTGGGCTCCGTGCTGACCTTGCAGAGCCTGCTTGGGATCCTCCCTTTCTGCTACTCTTCCCTGCTCTTGCTCTCTCTCTCTCTCTCTCTCTCTCTCTCTCTCAAAATAAATAAATTAAAAAAAAAGACCTTGCTAGCTTCCTCCCTATGTATCATACCTACTTCATATTGTAATGTAGTTATCTATGGTGACAGCTGTCTTCATAGAGCAGGTCCTCTATCTAAATCTTTTGGACAGTTGAGGGGGAGGAAAAGAGCTTTTCCTAAATTTAAATTTATTGGGTTTTGATTGCTTTTAACTCAAAATAATCATCATGTTAAACTGGCCCATCCTGGGGCAACCTGCTTTTGACCCCTACATTATACATAAAAAGGAATTGAATTATCTTAAAATTTCAGAATGCTTCCCTTCTATTCAAATAGTTAAAATTGCCTTATTTTCTTCTTTGATATTAAGACTTAAACTCATCAGTTAAAAAATATAAAATTAGTGTTATGGTCAGCACATTGTAATACTACTAAAACAAAAGATGACAGTGCTAAATGTTTTTCGAGGATATAAATAGTTAGATTACCAGTGAAACATTTTGTGACCACTGACATTTTATTTGATTCCCTAGAATGATCACTGTAGGTTAAAGGAGCACACTTTGAAAATGAATAGGCTAATTAGAAGCATTTAAATATTAGTTGCTCTGAAATATGCAATTGATGTTGTTCATTGCCTCTTCCTGTTTTATAATACAATGGGATACTCATTCATCTTTTCAACAGAAACTTTGACATATTGTATATGTAATGTTAATCTACAAGTTAGGTAGTAGCAGTATTATTTTCATTCTGTAGTACATTATTTGAAATAAGTTACTAGGATGCCTAGACAGGGGTAGGATTGTATAATTAGGTTTGGCCACATAGATAGAATGAATTGTTAGCACATGTGATTTTAGGGGTAATTGAGGTGCCTACAGATATATCCTGGAAGAATTTTCCTTAGACTTGAAGGAGAGCAGAATTTTTCACCCCAAAATATGCCACTTGGCATGAGGATTAATTTGAACTAAATGTAATCAAAACCCAGTATATTCGGGAAAAGTTATCTTCCTCCAGCTCATCTGTCTAAATTTACATTGGAAAGGGACCCTGGAAGTACCAGGAAGGGCGCTATAATGGGACATACCTCTTTACCTAAGAAACTTATCTGCATAATAAAGCAACCTTTGTTTTCCAAACATCTCATCTGCTTCCCTGTGAATGATCTTTCTTCCCTTTGTAGCTCCAGACTCCTACCGTCTCCTTAGCTCAAGATGTTATATGTCTCAGTTACCTGCCTTTTGAGTCTTCATATCTCTTTATGAGGCTCCCATAGGTACATAATTAAATTTCTTTTTCTTCCATTAATTTATCTTATTTTTTTAAATTGTTTGACCAGCTAGAGAATCTAGAAGGGTAAAAGCAAAAATTTTCCTCCCCAGTGGAGTCATTCCTTTGATTTATCACTGAGTGTCACTGAAAAAAATCACTAAAATGACAACCTGGGGACGGTAACAAACCAGTCCTCACTGGCTACTTTCAAACATTTTTCAGTATTAGTTTACCATATCAATTACCAGCCATCTGCAAAGCCTCTACTATGGAAGTAGAGCCTCTACTATGGCTTATGGAAAGGTCCAGTTGAGCTTTTAAAAGAGCAAAGGTGTTGGAGCCAAAGAAATCTTTATTTAGATCCAAAAGCATTTGGTGAAAAAAGTATTAAATTGATAATTGATTTAAAAAAACAAAAACAACAAGCTACCATGTAAATACAAAAACTTTAATATTTTATATGCTAAATAAAAAAATTAAAATGTAAAAAGACACCATTTTCAAGCATGAAATACATCAAATATACAGGAAAAAAATCTTCAAAAAAATAGAGGTCCAGTATACAGAAAACTACAAAATGTTACTGAGAAAAAAACGTAAGGAATAACTTAATACATTGAGGAATATACTATAGTTTTAAACTGGAAGACACATTGAAATGACCTAAATTCTCCCCAGATTGATCTCTCCCCTCTTAATTCAGTGAACATGCAAAGTTGCGTCTGTGTATGTGTGTGTGTCCAATCATTTGTGCGTAAATTTACAAGATGATTCTAAAACCGTGATGGAAATACATATGAAGAACAAAGTGGGAGAATTCGTTCTTATATGTGGAACCTTAATAGAACCCTACACTAGACTAGTTAGTAAAGATACTGCTGTAAAAGGAGACAACACGGTGGAACATAATCGGAAATCCAGAGACCAACTCACACATAGTCACCTGATTAAGACAGAGATACCTTGGAGTTTAGAAGAATGAACATGTGGTCTTTTTCAGTAAATTTTGCTCATCTGTTGGATAAACATATGGAAAATGACTGAAACTTTGTTCTTCCTTTCAGCAGTGTGCATTATATATTCAGTTCTAAAGAGTAAAACAATGAAGCTACTGGAAGATTATATAGAGGAATATCATTATTATCTTGGAGGAGATACTTTCTGAAAGAAGATATAAAAGAACAAACCATAAAAGAAAGAGAGATAAACTAAGCTTCATTAGAATTTAAAACTTTAGTTCATAAAAAGACAGCTCTTAAAATAGTAAAAAGGCAAGACCTAGAGTAAGAGGCAAAATACTTTGTCAAAAATATATTTAATACAGGATTCATATACAGAATAAATAATATTTCACACTTCAATAAAAAGACAGGTAAGGCAAATAAAAACAAAAACAGACAAAATGCTTGAATAGATACTTTAAAAAAGAGGATCTTAATGTCAAATAAGGAAGAGAAAATATGTTCAACATCACTTATCATCAGGGTAATGCAAATTAAAACCAGGATGAGATCAATTTGCAAGCTAACCAGAATGACTAAGTTTTTCTTTTTTCTTTTTTTTTAAAATTAAAAAAAAATGAGTGTAGTTAACAGAATGTCATATTAATTTCAGATGTACAATACGGTAATTAAACAATTCTGTGTATTAGTGTTCATCAAGATAAGTGACTCTTAATCTTCTTCACTATTTCACCCAGCCCCTACCTACCTCCCCTCTGGTAACCATCTGTTTGTTCTGTATAGTTAAAAGTCTGGATTTTTTGGTTTCTCTCTCTCCCTTTTTTCCCCTTTGTTTTGTTTCTTAAATTCCACATATTAATGAAATCATACGGTATTTGTCTTTTGTGACAAGCTTATTTTGCTTACCACTATACTTTCTAGATCCATCTATGTTGTTGCAAATGGCAAGATTTAGTTCTTTTTTATGGCTCAGTAATATTCCATTGTATATATATACACCACATCTTCTTTAGCCATTTATCTGTCAGTGGACACTTGAGCTGCTTCCATAATTTGTCTATTGTAAATTATGCTGTAATAAGCATAGAGGTGCATTAATCTCTTCATATGGGTGTTTTTGTATTCATTGGGTAAGTACCTACTAGTGTGATTACTGGATCATAAAGTAGTTCTATTTTTAATCTTTAGAGGAGCCTCCATGCTGTCTTCCACTGTGGCTGTACCAGTTTGTGTTTCCACTAGCAGTGCATGAGGGTTCCTTTTTCTCCATATCCTCACCAACACTTGTTGTTTCTTGGGTTTTGAGTTTTAGCAGTATAGCTAAATTTGCAAAATATTCATGTTGCCAAATGTTGGCAAGAATGTGGCATACCTGGAAATCTCATATACTGCTGGCAGGAAAATAAATGGCCCAATTTGTTTGGAAAACTTTTGGTAGTTACCTAATGAAGCTGAAAATATATGCATAGTCCATGACTAAAGTAATCCAATTATTAGACTCAGTGGAAATGTTCAGATATGTGCATCAAGAGACATTCAGAGAATGTTCATAACTGTTTTTCATAGTAGCCCCCAAATGGAAACACTCTGTCATTCAAATTTATAATTGATTATTAATTGTGGTATAGCTACATAATGTTATGTTACCTAGCAATGGAAAATAACTACTGCTACCCTTTATAATATAGATGAATATCATGAATATTATATTGATCAAAAAAGCAGCATACAAGAGTATATACTGTATGCGATTCCATTTATTCAAAGTTCAAAAACAGATGTAACTAAAGTATGATGATAGGAATTAGGTTAGTTGCCTTTCTTGTAAATAATGGCTGGGAACTTTGAAAAACTTTCTTAGGGGCTTCTTTATATCATATTTTTCTTTGAGTTGTGGTTACATGGATGTGTTCACTTAAAAAATCATCAAAATGTACCTGTGACTTATTCACTCTTCAAAATGTTTGCTTTATTTAAAAAATCTACTTAAAAACAAGTTCAATAATTTTCATTTTGTTACATTTAGTAAACATGGTATTGATCCTTCATGGCAGAGTGGTTTAAATAAGAGTAACTTAAAGAAGGGGAAAGTAATCCAAACTTGACATTCACAAAACATCCCCAATTTTAGCTCCTGTACAAGAGATTTGACCTAGGTTTCTATTGAATATTACAACCTTGTAAATGAAAGATGACCAAGTTATCACTAGATGATTCTAAGATATGATCCTAAACTACAGCACTTTTTTCCTTTTATAATGTTTGTTTGAGGGTTTACTTTAGAAAATCCACCAGCCATTAGATATGCTATGCTGCTAAAATTACGATGGTTATAGATGAGCACATGGTCTTTGGACCCTGATGAATGTCTCAGAAAACAGATTATTCACAGTGCAGCACTTTTAGAAATTATTTACAACAGGCTTATGATTCTGACTTAGACTCTTGTTTCTGTTTTGTCCTGCTATAGATGTTACATACAGTTAGAATAGAATAGAAAAAATTTGGGGCACCTGGGTAGCTCAGTCGGTTAGGCATCTGACTTCAGCTCAGGTTACGATCTCACAGCTTGTGAGTTCGAGCCCCACATCGGGCTCTGTGCTGACAGCTCAGAGCCTGGAGCTGCTTCAGATTCTGATTCTCCCTTTCTCTCTGTACCCGTCCCCTGCTCTGCTCACTGCTTCTCTTTATCTCACAAATAAATAAAACATTAAAAAAAATTTAAAAGCATTTATTAGGTATGCTCATTAGGAATAACAAAACAAAATAATGATTAATCCTGATAAAAACAGACTATCTTCCAAAAATATGTGTGTATATGTGTGTGTGTGAGAGAGAGAGACAGACAAATAGACAGAACCATGTTGACTATAGTTTCCAGGTAAGTAGCCTAGAGTTTGGTAGACACCTTTTAGTCTCACATAAGAATATTTTAATTATTCTGTATGATTTGGGCTCAGCTAATTATAATATGCACCATAAATCTATTTTATCTTATTTTTTTCCTAAAATATCTTGTCTAATTGGTAATACAGATTCTAGATCTTATGGGTATATTGTTCCTCAACATTTGTCTGTCTTAGAGGAAATAGAAAGAAAGAGGAGAAATGGTTATGAAAATATCAACCTTCATGGCTTCATTTTCCAATGCCATCTTAGAAATATCACAATACTATTTTAGAGGGATTCACATAGAGTTTAACTTAGCTGTGTAACCCAAAAAAAAAAAATTTCTTGAACATGGCTAATAGTGTGACCCAACTTAAATAACATTCTGGAAGAAGAATGTGGTGTATGATACTGTCTAATTTTAGTGCTATATGACATAGTCCCTTATTGGGAATGAATCTCTGATATCCATTATTTTAAACTATCTTTTTTTTTTCCTTGAATCATAGGATGTAAAGTAGCAATATACACTTTCTTTATTTCCCTGTTGATAGACTATTACTCAATCACTAATATCTCTTGCCGTAAGCTTACCTGTGTTTTATAATTTCAGAACTTGTGGTACTTGGTTGAGAAGCATGACCCTAGAATATATAACATATATCTAACTGCAGGAAAAAAATCAACCATAAGTGAAATAAGCCATATAGGGCTTACTTGTTCACACAGTTAGGATAAATGTTACAGAAAGGTTATATTCTCATAGTGTAAGTATTTGATAGTTTTTAATGTCTAGATCACAAATTAAAACAATATTATTTTATATTCATAAAAATTCAGCATATCAAAGGATAAAGGCATATATATAAGGAAGGGATGAAAATCCTTCCCACACATTGCTAAAGTCACTTTTTTTAAGGACAGGGGAAAATTCTTGTTAAGGATAGGAAGGAATTACTATTCATATGGGAAGATGGTCAGGTACTGTCTCAGGGAATTAGAGGGCTCACACAAAGAAACAGAATTAACTGAGTGATTGAGGAGAAAGACATAGTTATAACAATCTCCCATTCCTTCAGCTTCTATGCTGGATGGTTTATAAGCACAAGACCACTTTATTCTCAGAACAGATCTGAGAGAAAGATGTTTTAACAACGATTTAAAGAGAGACTGAAAGATTGAAATTCTACACAGTCGCTGAAATGTTTGGTCTGGGAAAAAGGATTGTCTGGCCTCCATCCCTGGTTCTTAACAACTACACTGCCTCCCTTATGATGTAGACCCCAGTGTAGTGAATATACTTGTATCCAGAGCAAGAGTTGGATTTTTAATGGAAACATAATTTATATTCAATAAATGTACACATTTTAAGTTTGTTAATTTGATAGTTTTGGCCATGTTAAACTGCCATATAACAACTACCCAAAACAATATAAACTTCCATCATCACCAACATTTTCCTCATACCATTTTGTAGTCATTCTTCCCCCACCCTTGACAACAAACATTTTCTATCTTAATGAATTATTTATGCCTCTTTTGGATGTTAAATAAATAAACAGGGTGCCCTTTACTGTCGGGCACCTTTCACTCAGTACTATGCCTCTTTGAGATTTAGTCAAATTATTGTGGGTATTATTTATACCTTTTTATTGATGTGAGTAGTACTCACTTTAATCACTAGTATTTGTTTATCCATTCTCTTACTGATTGGTATTTGGAATTTTGCCAGCTTTGAGCACTTAGAAATAAACCTTTTTGCATGTTTTGTACAAAGTACAATCTACATGGGTAGACTAAAGTGATAGAGAAAGATATACAATCAAACATTAATCAAATGAAAGCTAGAGTAACTGTATTTCAGACAAAGTAGACCTCAGCAGAAGGAGGAACTTCAGGAATAAAGAAGAACATTACATAATGTAAAGGTGTCAATTCTCCAAGAATATGTAAGAATTATTATTTTATGTCTCTAACAAGAAAGTTTCAGTAGATACTTTAGCAAAGACAGAGATGTCTTAAAGGAGAAAAATGACCTGAAAACAACTATCAACTAACGGCACCTAATTGATATATTAGCAAGGTCTATTCTCCAAGAAGAGAATACACATTCTTTTCAAATGCACATAGGATTTCCCCAGTACAAATCATACTCTGAGCCAAAGAACAAACCTTAACAAATTTAATAAAATAAAAATCATACGGATGCTATAGTCTGAATGTTTGTGTCCCCCCAAAATTCACATTTTTGAATCCAAATACCAAAGGAATGATGTTAGGAGGTGGGGGGTTGGGGTTGGTTGGATTACGAGGGTCTCACTCTCATGAATGGGATGTAAGTCTTATAAAAAAGATCACGCAGAGCTTCCTGGCCCCTTCTGCCACATGAACATACAGGGAGAAGTCCACAACCCAGAATAAGGCCCTTATCTGACCATGTTGGCACCCTCATCTCCCATTTTGAGCTTCCAGAACACTAATAAATAAATTTCTGTTGTTTATAAGCTGCCTGGTCAGAGGTATTTCCTTAGCAGCCTGAATAGGCTAAGACAAAGTATTTTCTCATACTATAAGAGTTTAAGCTGAAATCTATAATAAATTTATCTGGAAAATCCCTAAATATTTGAAAACAACATAATTGAAATGTGCTGAGGCATAACAAAGCTTGAAGTTTTACAAAAACTATCAGTGAGCTGAATTGTTTGAAATTTGGAATATTTGAGTTATGACAATGTTAGAAGAATAATGTAGACATAGTTGACCATGGAAGGCAGAAAGGTGGCAGTTTGGTCATGAAGAGCCTCTGAGGTTTATCACATTTTAGTGAAGGCAGGCAAGTTTCTAGTGCCAACTATCCCCCACTTGTAAGTTGACTAACATAAGGTATATATAATTTCTTTTTTATATAACAGTATTAAGCAATGTTTTTAGGCCTGCTTTCCTCCATGCCGTTATTCATAAACCCTGGCTCCTTCCATGTTTGATACTGTCCTCTTTTAGTATATAGCCAGCAGAAACTAAAAGAGCATGGAGATAACATTCAAAGAAGTTTTATAAACCACTCGTGAAGGAAGTGTATGTTGTTTGCACTCAAAATGCATTTCAGAAAATATAGATAGGCAGGTAACCAAATCCAGGAAGTCTGAGAAGTGTAGTTTAGCTGTAGGAAGGGGTGGAGGGAATAGGAGCTCAAGCACAAGAGGTACCATTATGCCTGTGGGAACCTATGAAATGATTCCTAGTGAGGAGACTGTTCACACTGTGGGAAGAAAATTGTGAAAAATACAGCTTTTCCTTTCCATTCAAGTCAAGGAAAACAAAAAGTTGAAATGATTGTCAAATGCTGTAACCACACATTCTTTTGTGTATAAGATCTACACACAAAATAATTTTTTAAAATAAAGGTACCCACTCAACTTGGAAATTCATAGTCCTTTATTGACCCTAACAAAGTCTAGCAGCAAGGGACAGTAAAGACAAACCATTTTTAATTGAACCGTGGGGTTAGAGATTTACAATCATCAAGTGCAGACTCCTTTGCCAAGAAGATTGACAGGGAAATGATAAATCGTGTGTTAGTAGAGGTGAGCTTAATATTGAGAAAGGGTGTGGGTGTGTGTTTGTGTGTAAGATGAGAAAGACAATGCTTGACAATGGCTGGAAACCCAAAAAGGAAATACTATTTCTAATATGTCAAAATGTATATGGAAATCTAATGGGATGAAATATATAGTATGGGTTTTACATCACAGCACTTCTTAAGTGTCAGAGTCTTTATATCTTAATATTCACAAGAAACTTATGACTTAAATATTAATATATTAACTTGAAATAAGAAATATTAAGTAATATCCTTAAGCAAATCTCCAACTAAGTAATTAGGAATCTTGAATTAAAGCCAAGTTGTTCTGATTCTAATAACTGAATATTTAAATACTATGTTTTTACCATCTTCTAAAATATCTTCTAAACCTTCCAAATGCATTATATTAATTAGGACAACTAAAGATGTAGTTAACAGTTGGATGACGATACACGTAATTTTTAACATGGTAGTAGAAATATGTGAGAAGTCTTAAACATTTGTTCAAATTTTATGCCTTCAGTAGCAACTAAGTTAATTCATTTTATGAAGGAAAGAAAACTCCTAGAATTGGGTACTTTGGTAATGTGATGAAGAATTGGAATGGTTACTGATTGTAAGGAGAATACTAGCTATTTAGGTATCCATTATAATATTATGAGACAGGATTGAAGATCCAGATGAATTTGAAAGCCATTCATCAAATTTCTTATAAACCAAGGTTCTAGGAGAATTACTTAAATGTGCCTTTTCTTTAAACATGGTATTAAAATAAGATTTTGAAAGTGTTTCTCTTCACATGGGCTCAGTTAGAATTACTCTTAAAGAGTGCTTGAAAGAAGGGTTGACCTGTGACTTTGACCTTTAATTTTTCAAGAAGAAAACAGACCACTTAGGGTCTAAGATTGTTGGAGTGCTGATGTTCATTGACTTCTGAGTAGCGTTACTATTTTACATTGTTTATAAAGCTTCTCTCAAACATTTAACATTATAATTTGATTCATGTTTATGTTGAGAATTTGGAATAGGTTTTAAGATCTTTAGGGAAAAACATGTTTCTTGCCATTTCATCACCATGACTGTAAAAGTATCTTACATTTACTAGATATTCAATTGTTGTATATTGAAATAATGAGAACATGTCCAGGGATAAAAGGCTTTCAAGTTTTTGAAGTATCAATAAGATAAACACACTTGATCTCTGTGTATACAAATTTTCCTGTAGAGATGATTGTCATATCTTTGTAGTTCTTTAGTTTGTACTAGAAGTATTTGCAGGTTAACTCGAATAACCTGCAAATCTCCCAGATAATTATCCACTGAGGAATAGGCTGTAACATGAGTGGGCAATTAAAAAATGGTAGGAATGAACATTATAGATTACACTATGGTAGAATAAAAGACACATAAAATTTGTACAGGAAAAAAATTAACAGCTAGACTTTTTGTGACAGGACTGTGAATGTAGGAGACAGGATGCTAGTTATTGACTTCCACAAGTTTAAATAGATAGATAGATAGATAGATAGATAGATAGATAGATTTTAGGTACATATGTATATATCTATTCTGTATGATTGGAGTATATCTTTTTCATGTACAAGGCTGCTAAATTTTAGAGACATAAGAGTTATACTTTCTAATTGGCCAGTAAGGTAACAAGAATTTCTAGTAATAAATAAGAAGTGCCAGAGTAATAGGACTTCTAATTTTAAAACGTGCACCGAAGCACCCTGGGGTACTTCAGCAAACCCACAGGAGCACAGCATGATATTTTAAATGTTCAAGGAAAATGTGGTGAAACTCAATACCAGTAGGAAAGTACATAAAATATTTGCTCTAAGAAGTTTGTAGTTTTCATGTTAGTACTACATTCGTTTCAGTGGCATCCTATCTTTGTTAAGCTGGGTTTTCAGCAACTATTGGGATAAAAAAAGTGAATATCATGTGAAAATTAATGTAGAAAGAGAAATGAGGGCTCAAGGTTCAATCTGATTCCTTGCAGTGTCCATTCCCAACAACACAACCCATTAGTAATTGTGATTCTTTAACCATATTTTACAATATATTTTTTTAAATTCAAGAATATTTTTTTCAAACAACTACTTAGAAGTTAAAATACAATGGTACATTAAGTAGAATGAATGTAATTTCTTAATAAACAGGACTGTTAGGTATTTCTTTTGGCCTAGGGGGTAGAGTGAAAAAAAATTACTGAATTACTAAATTTGATAAAGTTTGGAAACCTCTACAATAAAAGAAAATAGTATCATTAATATTAATGTGTGATCTGCTGTCTGTAATGCATGTGGGACTATGAACTTCGGTGGAATTTTTTTTAATGCTGAAAATGATATGTAATATTGCTGTCTTTTAAGTTATCAAGTAATAAGGCAAATAAGATATCAGCATAGTTCACACCTACTCAACCTAAGATAATATTTGGCTTTCAGAAGAAATTATTATTTTCAGCTGACGTAAGCTGAAATTAAAAATCACACCTTCTATTCTACCTCAATTATTATCTGAATAATAAGCTACTCTTTTGATCCAGAGGTATTTGTACTGTTAATTTTTCCTCAAATTTTAGCCACTAGATGTGTAAACTAGGTGACTTTCTACTGAACTTGTGTCATTACGTTGGGCACCATGACTTTGTCTATTTAGACCTTTATGGGGTATCTACATTGTGGACTTTCAATCCATAGTTTATAATTCTGAGAGAAGCCTCTGAGAATTGGATGATTCTAGTCATATGATGCTAATGTCAAATGTCTACAACGGACTAAAATCCAAAATGCAGTGGTCTTTGCCATGAAAAGACCCAGACAGGTACAGCTGGAGTTTAGGTGTTTAAGCAATAGCAGTCATATATATGCTTCTCCAGTAGGCTTGAGCTCTTCTACTGACACTACTGTCCCTTGGTGGATGATTATTCTAATAAAACAATCCTTAATCACCCATCCTATCAAGACCAGATAAGACATGACAAATCTGAAAATAATCAGACTTCTTTTGCTTCAGATGTTAAAGTTTTGATCCTGATTGGTATAAATTTCTCAGTTGCAAAGGAGATGATGGGATAATTAGACCACTATTTCATCTGTTTGGTTAACTATTAATACACTGAAAGTGTTGATCTTTTGTTGTATCAACTTGGCTCTGATGATAATAACTAGATATTCAAACACTAACCTATATGTTGTGAAGATTTTTTTTTGTACATGTGATTGAAGTCCATAATCAGTTTAAAATAAGGAAGATTGCTGGAAGCATGTCTTCTGTTAACCATGGAACATCCTGATGGAACCAGGTTTCTGCCTTCTTTGCCCATAGTGTCCACTATCTTGTTCTGTATCTACCCTGTTGTCAAGAACTGCAATATAAATATCCTTGTTTATCCATGACATTCTATTTCCTCCAGGAAGGAGAGCAAATGCAAAGTTTGCATGTTAGACTCAATATGTGAAGAGGCTGAATTAGAGGAGGAACTAAAGTTGTTCAGTGTTTTCATAAACATGACCTATATGTGTAGTCAAAATCAAAATAATGAGAAAACGGTGTTTAAGCACCTTTCAGGGAGGAAGATAGCAGGGAGAAAAGAAGACTAGGGACTGAGGTGGAACCTTTATTTTTTTCTTGTGTTAAGGTATCTTTCTGTGATGAAAAAGGGCATTTCACTTTACCACTCTAAGTAGGACAACTCAGGTTTAATTAAACATCTCCTTTATGCAACAATTCTGAGCTATAGAGCAACCAGTTATGTTGGATAAGTTACAGGGTCCCCTTTAAGATTCTTAAGAAATTAATGATTATACTCTGATTTTTATAAGACCTTTCTATTTATGTTTAACTAAATCACCTATACTCTGCGATGATTTAGTATGAGTTTTTCTTCTATTTCCATTGTTTGTTTTATTTTTTAATCGTTCTTAGAAACATGAAAGTTGGGTTTTCCATTCTAATTTTGACACATCAAATAAATAAATTAATAAAAATATCTTATTTTCAAGATTTTATTTTTTTAAGTAATCTCTACACCCAACATAACACCTGAACTTACAACTCCGAGATCAAGTCGCATGCTCTACCAACTAAGCCAACCAGACATCCCATTAATAAAACTATCTTTATTCAATGAAGCTGGGTTAGGCAGAAATTCATTAATTTTCTTTCATTGGTACATGTGGTATGAATTAGATAATGAGCAAATTATTCTTCTCCCTTTAATTTAATAATGTTATTATTTTGTTTACCATCTTGAAGTTTAAAATGTTTCTAGTGATAAGTTGGAACAAGACAATATGTTATCAGAATTTTAGAGATTAAATTTATTTTATAGTTTACTGGAAAGTGTTCTTTTTCCAGCACATTTTTATGCAGTGATGTTTGCATTCATCTGTTTTAAGGGTATATCAGAGTACCATAAGAGAATAGCACAGATTAGGTTGCTTAAACAGAAGAAATTCATTTTTTTCACAATTCTAGAAGCTGGATGTCTAAAATCAAGGTTGCAGCAAAGTTGGCGTCTTGTTAGCCTCTGTTCCTGGCAGGTTGTCACCTTCTTCCTATGCACTCACATTGCTTTTCATCTGTGCATGAACACATCTGGCAACTCTTCTTATGAGAACACCAGTTGTATTGCCTTACGGCTCCACCTACATAGCATCATTTAACCTTTATTGCCTCCCTGAAGGCCCTATCTCTAAAAACAGTCACATTAGGGGTTTGGGCTTTAGCATATGGAATTTTTTTTGGAGGGAAGCACAATTCTGTGCATTACAGATAAACTTTACCAGATTGTTAAATTTTCTCCATATAATTACGAAAAAAAGGCATTAAAGAAACAAATAAAATATTCTGAAGATAAAGGAAGTCTATTAATAATGTTCCATTAATTAAAACCTTATTTTCAATATGCAGTTTTGCATTTAAGATTCATATGATCATTTCCTGACATAGAATCATGCAGAATAGGAAACCTAAAAGTCTAAACAGATTGTATCTAAAGCAATCATGCTGCTTTTACCATTTATTTTGAGAATAATCTTTTATTTGTATTCAAAATAACATTTTGGTTTTACTGATCTTGAAAATATTTGAATAGTTAGAATTTAAGAAATAAAAAGAAATGTTTTCTATTCAGGATTAGGCACATACATGTACATGCATGGATGTATGTGTGCCTGTGAGTGTGCACACACGTGCAAACACATATGTACTCTCATTCTTACTTAGCATTATATTAGTAACCTAAAAAGTTGGAAGTTTGCACATATAATTGGGTGAACCAGAAATAGAATGTTTTCTCAAAGTCAGGTAATTATGAAAGTGCAATATTTGAGCAAAACAGTATGTAAGAGTTATATTGATAGAGCTTAATATATAACCTATAGGTAGAGGAAGATACTAGACTGAAAATTTCAGACAAAGTGAATATATATATTCAAGAATTAAGATTCCAATAACAACCTACATTCGATCAAGTAGAGGTAAGAATAAATTTAATTACCTGCCTGAAAATACCCAGTCTCTAAGTATTAAATTAAAATATCAAATTGTAGGGGCGCCCAAGCGGCTCAGTCAGTTGAGCGTCCGACTTTGGCTCAGGTCATGATCTCACAGTCCTTGAGTTCGAGCCCTGCATCGGGCTCTGTGCTGACAGCTCAGAGCCTGGAGCCTGCTTTGGATTCTGTGTCTCCTTCTCTCTCTGCCCCTCCCCCGCTCATGCTCTGTCTCTGTCTCTCTCTCTGTCAAAAATAAATAAACATTAAAAAAATAAAATATCAAATTATAATTTTTTCTCAACTGCTTTTAGAAATTTAAGGTACAGATCAAGAAGGTCATGGCATATTGATAGAAGCATAATTGGGATTTCTTGAGAAGTAGATGCCTGAAGAAAAGCCCCCATATCTGTCCCCTTCCAGTGTCCCCAAACCTAGTTGGTTGTGTGTGTGTGTGTGTGTGTGTGCATGTATGCACATGTGTGTGCACACATGCATATGTGGTGGGGACCAGGGTGGATATTTAAAAACTCCGGATACATTTGGAGAAGGACTCAAAGATGCAGGAAAAGTAGTAACACATTAATCCCTTCCTACAAAAGAATAGGGACCTAAAAACGCTGAGATAATTGATACAGAGCAAGGTAGCCCGGGAGTTAGGACAAGAAGGATGAATAGTGCATGGCCATTGTGATGAGAGATTATAGTTGGACCAGAGACCTCACCTTTGGTTACTGACAAATAACAAATGCCCGGGATGAGCTAAAAACAGCCACATGTGGTCAGTGTATCCTATCTACATTCTAGGATAATATATTAACCCCTTTCTTTATCTGAGAACTTAAATTATCCACAGAGAGAAAAGGAAAGAATAATCTTGAATTTAGTGAGTTGAAAACTCAAATTGACAAGAAGTGACAACTTGAAATGATTAATTCTAAAACCAGAAAATTAGTACAAATAGGAAGATTATGTAGTATTTTCTGTGACTCAATAGAAGTGAGGGCTTGTGGCCTGAGTAAAATGAATTATAGATAAGTAAGTTCACTATTTCTATGTGTTTTTTAATTGGAATTTTCAACATGCTACAGAGATACACTTTTTATTTAAAAAAACACCTAATGATGGGAGACATTATTTAAAACCTTGGACGTATGTTACTATATATTATGAGTAAGAAATAACCAGTTGGGGAAGGCTTTTGTGGAAAGACCATTCCCAGCCATTGGAACCATGTTTTTCAGAGGTCGTCCACTTTGAAGATTCATGTCAAATTGGAACTGACAACACAAACGTGAGAGTGTGTGGGAAGTATAGAAAGAGATGAAATCTCAGAGTAGGCAGGATAGAGAAAACATAAGACTTTAAGCATTTTGGGTTTTATTCTAACAGCTTTTTTTTAAATTTTACTTTTAAAATAAAGATGTGCGAATGACATGATTGGATTTTAAAGTGAGTTTTCTCTGTGTACAGTGCGTAAAACAATTTAGAGCAGGATGGGAACTGGTGTGAGATACCTACTACAGTAGCCCTGGGGGAAGAGAATGATCATTTTGATTAAGGGGACAACAATGAGGAGTACATTGCACTAAAATAATTTAATATTTAAGAAGTGAAATAAGATTTGGATTAGAATTGATGTAGCTGAGGACTAGTATATCAAGGCATTTTTATTTCTACTTTGCACAATCTAATGGATGATAACTTTTACTAAACTAATATTTTTTTAAAGTATAATCATGATATTCAAACAAATTTAAATTGACACAATGCCAAAACTATAACAGTATAGCCTGGTTAATTTTATTTTACTCATTGAGAAGATACAGTTCATTCAAAAAAGCTTAGCCAAATATATAGGCAATCAGGAATGCTGAGGTAAATTTGTTAGTAGTTGTAAAGGTGGCCTCTTTCACAATGGGGGATGGAAATCAGTTGACTCTTCCAGACAAAGTTTAGTTGCAATTCTTTCGACAAGACTAATGTGGATTGCTATTAGTAATCTACTACTTAGAGAGTTGGGAATAACTTAAAGATAATGAAAGGCAACATGATTTCATAGGATTCCCAGAAATCACAGAAGGATAGTCTTTTTGTAACAATTTCAAGGTCTTCCTCAATATTTGGGAATAACTGAGAAATGGGCACTGATCAAAATTTCAATATTTGCAAGATGATTTGGACACGACCTTGTGAAGCTATGGTAAAGGTATGAAGTAATAAGTTGGATATATGTGTCTGGAAATCATATGACGCTGATTTTACATAGAAGTGGTAATTGAAATCTTTGTTTCAGGAAATAGATTAAGAAGAGAGCAGTTCCTCACCTAAGCTTTGAAAAATAGTAATACTTAATAACATTGTAGAAAAGTCTGCAAAGAGAACCAGACAGTGAGCTAGGACCAATATCAGTGGTGGTTAATACTGAAAGGCAAAGAAATGAAGGAAGTCAAATCATTGTTGAATGCTAATACCAAGTATAATAAGGATAAGATATTTAGAGCAAAGAAATTATTTCATTTGTTAGGGTTGCCTAGGCCATAGAAAATTTGATGCAAAAATGTGTATTTCAAACAGAATAAAAGTGTGTTTCTCATTTATCCTATATTATCTAATGTACAGTCCTAGTTGATGGGATAACCTCCCCCATGTGATGACTCAGAGATGTTGTTTCTCTCATTTTTTCCCCCATTATCCCCAATGTCTCTCATCTTTGTCTATGCCCAGACAGCAGAAAGGAAAACAAAACAGCATGGAGAAACGAACCTTCTTAAAATTGTTGGCTCATAAATGACCATCAACTTAAATCTTATAGCCTACAACTGTTAACTACCCACATCTAAATTCTATGAGAAGCTATGTGCTCAAGAAGGAAAAATATATGAATTTTGGTGAAGAACTAAAAGTTTTATAACAAATATCTATTGAATTTAGAGATATCCTTACCATGAATCACAGAGGAGCAATAAGGTAGTGAGATTGCAGTGGATTGAGAAATGAAAGAAAATCAAGGCAGTGGGTAGGATCATACTTTCAAATCTGAGTGTCAAGAAAAGCAGGGTATGACTAGTAGTTGGCAAAGAATATGAAGCTGAGCTTTTATTTTTTCCATTTCCATCCTCCTCCTCCTCCTCTTCCTCCTCCTCCTCCTTCTCCTCCTCCTCCTCCTTCTTTCTTCCTCCTCCTATTCCTCTACTCCTTCTCCTCCACCTCCTCCTCCTTATTATTATTATTATCATTATTATTATTATTTGGTTTTAAGGAAAGCTTCCTGGGAATGTACAAAAATTATAAGAATATACAAGGAAAGATTGAGAAAATGAAAAAGAAAAATATGTATTAATAAATAAAAAATGCCTGAGAGAGATGTGAAGGACACAAAAGAATGAAGAAACATTTCATCCATTTAAAAGAATGTGTTAACTTACTCATGCCACTTGAAAGAGACAATATCCTGTGTTATTTAATAGCACTACTAAAAATTATATAGCTTTTCAGAGGAAGGAGAAGATGGTAAAAAATGTATTTAATTTTATATTTTTGGTAACCAGTGAGATTTTACATTATGGAGTAAAAAAATCATTTAAGAGTGAGGATACAGGAAATGGAAGACTTAGCAGGCATGGGGAAAGAGTTAGAGGTCTGAAGAAAGAAGTGGGGAAGTAGAGTTGGAAATATATTTTTTGGGAACTGTAGCTAATGGCTAGAAAAAAATATAGACTAAATTTTCTGTGTAGAGTTCTATTTGTTTTGAGTTTTTATGAAACTAATGTGTTGTTACATGACTTTCTCTCTGAATAGGTAACAGTTGGGTATAGGCACACACAAAGCAATTACTGTGTCAACCCAGGGTTGCTTTTGTACCAGATTGGTGTAATAAGCAAATAAGATCTATGGTGCTACTGAAAGTACAGATTGTGAAAACTGGTGTGGCGAAACATGAAGAAAAGAGAAGGCTCATTAATGGTGCTGATTTGTCTTGTCAAGGATAGAAAGTCAAATGAGTGAGTTTAGTTTGAGCCACAATCGGATAGAAGAATAAGCAATCTTAAAGGAGTGAGAGCAGTCAAGGAATGTAGTCCTTGAGTTATTGAGTTTTCAATGGAGCAATGAGAAATACTGACAACGATCAATTCTATGATTTTTCCAGAAAGGGGAGCAACAGAGGTGCAATAGAAAGGAAGATAATCAGAAATGAATTGGTCAAGCAACTGAGAGGCCATGATATTGAAATTATTATCCATGACAGCAAGGATTGGATGGAGAGGAAAATTGAATCAAGTTCTAAATTTTAAAATAATTTTTGGGAGATCAGCAGATACAAATTATTGATGTGTGGGGAAAAATTTACATGAATGGCATGGATCCCATCCCAAACGGAGAGTTGTTGGTTTGTTTGCTGGATTTTTTTTTTATTATTATTACAGGAAAATAAAGGGATGTTTTATTCAAAATGAGCAGAGGCCAGCAGGGGCAGTAACTCAATCTCTCCTCATACTACGCTATGAGAAGAGAACCACAACATATAAGAGGATGGCAGGAAAAGTTCTGCCTTCCAAATGAGGCCAAATTTTAAGTTCAGACAGTAGAGGCACGGGGAGATGCTGAGTTTGCTAAATTTTCAGTAGTAGCTGCAAAAGTCCCATTCAGGAGGATTTGACGGATAAGGAAATTTTAATATTTTCATGTACTAAATAATACCTTATTAAGCCCCTTTTAACATAATCTTCACAAAGGAACTATACTGGCATTCAATTCTGTATATCATTTACTCATGAATATGAAAAACAGTGGTGCTTCCTTTGGAGCATGTATTCTGTACCAAGAAATCAACAAACAAAAAATATTTTCATTTTAAAATATTCTTTCTCAGCACCTGGGCTCCATTACAGTACACATTTTGTTATCCATTATCATGGGATTCATAATGGGGAGCTTTAATCACATATTCTAATTCTCAGCGGAATGTAAGTCCCAACATACATGAACTACCAATGCTCAAGGAATTTGAGTGGGAAGTTAGTATACTGCATAAAATCCAAATTGGACAAACTTTTATCTCTATTGATTCAAAAGAACTGTGAACCCTCTAAGGGTCAAAATCTTTGACATTTCTCAGCACTGAATTGATGAAGCATACATGTAACATCTGTTGGTATTTATCAATATTTTGTTGAGTAGTGTATTAAGAATATGCTAATGATTTCACTACTCCAAGTAAGGAAATACTTCCTTACACAATATAGATGGCTGGAAATACTGCCTAGAGAGAAGACTGTGCATTACATTTTCAAAATAATTTATGAAAATATTACAGGATAATCATTCTAGCACAGATTCATATTCTCATGGATGATGATTCTGGTCTATTTTAAATAAAAAGTAAGAAACATTACTGAATATTTGATTTAGTAAAATAGATTCATGATGCTTCATCAGAAATTATCTCCTAATTTTATTTAAATTTTCTGGATATGGAAACACTGATGGTTCTTTGGTTGATGAGGCCTTATTTGTTTAGAAATGAGCAATGGCACCCCCACAGGGTCACAGAGAAGCTTTTATCAGTAACAGCCTTTAGGCCACAGTTTGCAATCAGTGAATATTTATATTAGTGGCAATTGCACCAGACAGTAATTATCTTATCACAGAGGAAAAGGTTAAAAAGAAGCTTCTCCATTGAACACCCACTGTGTGGATAATTAAGTATCTCCATGGCTTCTTTCATTACTGCATTCAATAATAGTTAAATACTAGGGAATCTAGCTATAATCAGACATGATTTGATGAGACATAGAGAAAGACAGGAATAAACAATTTTAGTCTCTAGTTTTACTTGGTAAACTTCTTAATTTGATAGACAATGGTAAACATTTTTATAATATCTCCTCCTTACCCACTGTTGTCCAATGAACAAAGTTATTAAGTAGAAGCACTTAATTGCATCCTGTGACAGTCTAGAAAACATATTAGGATACCTAAAGTATTTTTTCTTTTAAAAGTAGGTTGAAAGTTATTTGTGAAGATAATTCTTAAAGGCAATTTATTTCAGACACATGTAGGTGATGTTTAAAATATTATTTTTTCAGAATGGGGTAATAGTCTTCTGTATTATTTATTCCTTGAAGGCAGTGAAGGTCTTTCAGATAAGGTTACTTACTTTCTCTCTTTCAGGTTATTTTATTTTATTTTTTTAATGTTGATTTATTTTTGAAAGAGACAGAGAGTGAGCGGTGGAGGGGCAGAGAGAGAGGGAGACACAGAATCTGAAGCGGGCTCTAGGCTCTGAGCATCAGCACAGATCCCCACCTGGGACTTGAACTCATGAAAAGATGATATCATGACCTGAGCCAGATTCAGATGCTTAACCTACTGAGCCACCCAGCACCCCCCTCTTTCAGGTTATTAAAATAAACGTTCTTTAACAAAATACTAATAACAGGTATTATTAAATGTCATCTGAGAAATACTGAAAAATAATGCACTTAATTCAACTAAAATTAATTTAGTAAATTAAAAGAAATGCTAATAGCGTTTTTATATTGTCAACCTTCAAAGTAAGACAGCCAGTTATTTTACCAACAAAACGGTTTATTTGGAAATAGCAGAGGAATTGCAATTCAGATTATGCCAACTCTGGCAAACCATAGGCAAGTGAGAGATCAAAGCAGAGTAACATACTTTATAGAGAAAAGATGAAGCTGGGAGGGGCTGCTTCGATGAAAGCAAGAGTTCAGAGGTGGTGCTGGTTTATTATTGGCTGAGTGTGGTCTTTTCTTATTGGCTGAGATTGTGTGCTGGGCAAAGGGAAGTTCTTCCTCCTGCTGAGTAGTAAAGTAGGCTTTTTCCTGTTGGGGTCTGCAATTGACTGACAAGTGGTAAGGCATGAGAGCTCACCTGACTGACCTCACAACTTCATTTTAAATGAGGTTTCCTTTATTCACTTTCGTGCTTTACAGAAAATGAGCTTGATGCTTCAGTTTCTGGCAATAGGTACTGTCTCAATATGTAGGTCATATTAGTGTTCTCTCTTCCTAAACTTTCAATTCAGAGCTTGTGTTTCTGTAATATGAGAACATGAAATAGGCACAGATGATGACTGATCACTTATTTATTTGTTAATTCAACAAAGCATTGAGCAGCCCTATCCCCAGGCACTCTTCTAGGAACAAGATATGCATTGGAGATTTAAAAAAATAAAACAAAACAACAAAACAAAACAAAAACAGGATAAAAATAAGGGGCTCCAGGGTGGTTCGGTAGGATGGACATCCAACGTCAGCTTAGGTCATGATCTCCCAGTTGGTGGGTTCGAGCCCTACGTTGGGCTCTGGCATGACAGCTCAGAGCCTGGAGCCTGCTTTGGTTTCTCTGTCTCCTTCTCTGTCTGCCCCTCTCCCACTCAGACCCTGTCTCTCTCTCTCAAAAATAAATAAACATTAAAAAAAAAGTTAACAAAACAAAACAGGATAAAACTGTTTTCACTGAGAGAAATTAGGGCACCATATCGATGGTTAGAATTTCTCAGGCCACAACACTGCATTTTAGAGGGCAGTATTTTCACAGATTTAGCTTCTATCCATATTCATAAGACAATATTTTCTATACTAAATATTTATCCGTCTCCAGAATTTTGCCACTCACCACTACTCATGCTAAGTGAATAAGACAGACATAGATTTCTGCTTACATTCTAGTGGTCTCTGGTAGTGTATGAGGAGAGGCCAAAGTAAAAAAACTGAGAAGGAGGCAGGGGATTTGAGATGAGGAACCTGTGTGATAACAGGAGAGGTATGAGCATGGGGTATCAAGAAGCCTTAACAGGAAAATGATTGAGACAGAATGGTGAAACCAGGTAAAGCTCTACTGATAATGTGAATGAGATACCGCAAGTGAGTTTGGTGAATAAAATTTGTTGCTAGCCTTGGCAATAACAGTTTCATTAAAAAAGTCAGAATTTTGAGTTCCTGATGGTAGTTGAGAAATGGACCAAGAGTAAAATATGTCTTTTAAGACCTTTTGATGAAAGAAGAATCTAAGAAATGAAGTATAGTCAGAAGTAGAGATAGGTCTTTATTTTTTAAGGCCTGAAAACATTTGAGCAGGGCTCCTAACTCTATAAGGCCCATGAGTGAGGTTTGGGAATGAAATGAAGAGAAATGTGCATGTTTATTTTCACTAACTTCTATTTAAATTGATCTTTTCTTTCCATTATTAATGTAGAAGAAAAATTCAGATAATTTAGTTATAGCTATAATTTCATCAGCAATAGAAATCATAGCTATAGTTATTATAGTTGTTCAAGATAGAGAGAAATGTTATTTATGCTCAGGTATTATTATTCAGGCTTCCTGCTAATTCTTATTATTAAGTAAGGAAGTGCATATATACTATATCAAATCTTGTTCTTAATGTTTTTAATATCTTAACTTTGGGATAACTGTATATTTGGGGAAAGTTGTAAAAATAAATCAGTGGTTTCCTTCAGCCAGTTTCCCCATAATGCAAACATTTTATATTAGCACTATAATTTTGTCAGCAGCCCCTCTGGGCCCCAAATCAGTACATTATATTACTATTAACTAAATATGTAACTTTAATACCGATTTCAAATCCAAGTGCCTTCCCATTTTGTATCCATTTTCAGGAATATACCTGTTCTCCTTCTTTGAATATTCAAATTCTACCTGTGCTTCAACGCAGTTTAAAATGCCCACCCTGTCTAAGTTTATGGCATTGGTATGTCACCTTCCATAAAGTCTTCATGTGATTTTGTATTGCTGTTGTGACAACCATACAATTTACTTCCAAATGTAAGTACATTAAACATGAGAGTAGATGCATGAAAATTGATGTAAAATAAAAAGTTAAAGTGGACAGATGAGGTTCTTAAGTTTGGACATTAAGGCTGCTAGCTTGGGGGGAGCAGTAAGCAAAAATAGCTAGCTAGCTAGCGGAAGAAGTGTCTAAAAGGGATGCAAGGATTAAGGAAACAAATTATCATGAACCGATTTTTTTGGCTAATTCTTTTTAAAAAGAATGTGTCTATAGTGTTTTAGAAAGTTTCTTGAAGCAATAAATACGAATTGTTTTCTTGTGATATTTTTCAATTGTATGCTTTTTTATATATCTTCATAACTTTTTAAAAAACTATGCATAGAATTGTATCATATAGTTCCATTACTGAGACAAGTCTTTTTGATAAAAATCTAATAAGTAGGAGAAGTTACCAGAAAGAGGTAATATGACTACTAAGTTTTATTCATTTACTTGACCACATAAAATCTATACTTACCTTTTAATAGAGTTAATGAGAGTTTTCACTATTTATAAGCTTCAGCCATTCAGTGGTAATTAGCATGGAGGTGTTATTCACTCTTGTCCTAATACAGGTTTCCTTTTAACCTTTCTAAGAGGTCCTGCTATTTTTTGCTTCATTGCTTTGCTTTATTGAACATTATACGACATGGCAAGCAATTAAGTATGATTGTGTAGGAAATTAAATCAGCAAAAGTGCATTAATGGTCAGGTTTAAATACATAAAAGCAACAAAATTGAAGTAAAGGTTGCAATTCTATATTTAACTTATTTTATTGTGTCCAGGTACTGTAGAATGTAAAAATGTGTTAAATCATTCATGCTTTGAAGAGCATAAAAATATTTCTTCATGGTGGATTTAGTTGATGACAGGATTTAAAGCCTTGTCAAGAAAGGGTCATAATTATCCTTATTTAATAACATTTCCAGTGTTAGTTTTTATTTGTTATCTTATTCTTGGCAGAATGAGGCTAAATTCTAAATAGGCAAAGTACTTGAATGCATATGTAGTGTTCACTGATTATCTATTTTCAACTTCTAAAGTAAATATATCCGAATATTACATCACTGTTTAATGTAAATGTTTGGATTTATTTCACAAAAAAAGACAGTTTGGATTAGTGAAAATAATTTCAGTGGAAAACGAGTCAGAACCAGAGATAAAAAAGGTTTTATTATTTTTAATCAAAAGATAAATTATATCCTACGATAAAACTGAATGGATAATTTTTCAAAATATAAGTATTCATGAAGTAGGAAACATTGGAGACCATGAATTTTTTCACAGATAAAATATTAGTTCCATAAATGTCCCAGCCCAAATGGTTTCTTCAGTATTTTCTTTCAGATGTTCTGATGAGAGAAAGTTCCCATGCTTTAAAAATGAATCAGAATATATATCAAATGGAATACTACCAATTAATTGTTGGATGCTGGCATATATAAATCTGGTATCAAAATCAAAACCAATTAAAAGTGCAAACCAACACAGGAAATCTTTGGACTAATTACGAGACATTTTTGGCATTTTTACCTGGTAGATAGATGATTGTTTGGTCATAAATGGACAAGGCATAAAAATAAAACACCTTGTTATTGGTCTGTAGACATTAGTCCAATCTGTTACTCACTTCCTTAGATAATAATTGCACATTTTCATTTCTCTTCTTTTCCGAATCTTTCAACATGTCTTCACATTTTCACTCATAGCTGATGATAGTTATACCAAATTTAGTAAGAACACTGTAACAATTGGAAGTGAATTTCTACAAACTCTCATTACTACTTTGCTATTTCAATCTGTTCCCATAACTTCTGTGTAGCTGAAATCATAGATGAAATGTCTTTGCTCCTTTCTAGGATAAGCTCTCTCCTTTTGCACAAGATACTATTAAAGGGCATTGCTTCTGCAATTCTTCCTTCTCTTTATCATTGTTTTGTTTTCCTTTTGTCTAATGAAAACCAATCTAGTGCATCCTATTTCACTAGAAAAATAAAGTCGTTTCCATGTGATATGGCTCCCTACCACTTAGTTCTGTGACATCATCCCCCATAACTTACTGCATTCCAGTTACCTTGCCATTTTCTGTGTGTGTGTGTGTGTGTGTGTGTGTGTATGTGTGTGTGTGTGTGAGTGTGTTTGGAACATTCTAGGCATTCTCCCACCTTAATCCCATTTGGTATTTCTTCTGTCTGAAATGTTTTGCCTCCAAATACCTACATTCCTCAAAACTTCTCATCTGAATTTTGTAATACTGAGTTCTTAACAAAGTAATGTTTCTATTTTATAGAATGATTGTAATCTCTTCTAGAAAAATCAGGCAAGAGTGATTAAATTTTTGAAAAAATACATGAAAGTTTGCCTAATAAATATCAAAACATGAAAAAGATGCTCAAAGAAGCTAATGCAATGGCTAGATTTTTTAAAAAATGAAAATCTGCTTAGACCCTTGCTTCAACATGGCCATAAAGATAATTATCAGATGAACAAAATAAGTAAAATCTAACCCAAAAATGAGATTAACAAAATGACAAAAAGTAAAGCCATCATATAGGATATGTTCCAAGCCTCTCAAAACAGGGGTCTTTTCCAAGCATAAACAATGAAGGAATTCACAACAGAAAATCTTAATATATTTGAATATATACAATTAAGAGTTTCTCTATGTCAAAAAAAAGTAGAACATAAGTAACAAATGACTGAAAAGTTTGACAGTTAATTAGGATGTATACTTCTAGCTAAAGAAAGCATTGTTGCACCAAAGATAAATTATAAAAGTACTTAAGATGATATCTCACATATATTGTGTATTATATATTGGCAAATAAATATATGAAGAAAATTTGTATTTTTCTGAGATGAAAAAAATATACAAAGTACATAAATTCATTAGGGACTGTGCATTGCTGTATTTTGGCATTTTAGATCAAGAGTTTACTCTGTAATGAGAGAAACACTTCTAGAAGGCTGCAGGAGGACTCTGTATACCTTCTTTCCACAGCAACAATCATACTAAATTTCTTTTAAATTTTTTTTTTTTTAATGTTTTTTATTTATTTTTGGGACAGAGAGAGACAGAGCATGAACGGGGGAGGGGCAGAGAGAGAGGGAGACACAGAATCGGAAACAGGCTCCAGGCTCCGAGCCATCAGCCCAGAGCCTGACGCGGGGCTCGAACTCAGGGACCGCGAGATCGTGACCTGGCTGAAGTCGGACGCTTAACCGACTGCGCCACCCAGGCGCCCCAATCATACTAAATTTCTATACACACACACGCACACGCATACACGCACACGCACACACACACACACACATTTAACATTATCTGGAAATTGTCCTAAGATCACATAAAAAAATGAGGAAACACTTTTTCGTGAAAATGTGCTTAATTATGTTAAGAACAAGGACAGCCTGTTGCATCTGAGCTATGATCCACTCCCTCACCCATCTCCAGCTCAGCATGGATGGATGCTTCTACCAAGGGTGGGTATAATCAAGAAAATGGGGCTTTCCTCTCCCTCCAGCTCTCAGTTTTAGGTGATGGTTTCTCTTCAGGAATGGCAGGTTGCCACTCATCTCCAACTCATTTAAGAGAAGCTCTTAGGTAAGTGCTTCTGATACATCTGGAGCTCCCTTCTTCCATCACCCGGCCCCTGACTGTACTACACAAACTGTCCCAAACAAGGCAGGCTGAGAATACAGCGCTCTGATTGTCCTCACTCTGGCTTGGTTGTAAGGCAGTTTCCACACTGGGAGAGGCAGGCCAAGAAGACTAGGGGCTCCTGACCCACCCAGCACCCTGCTCAGCAGGTGTCTCACTCTGAGAAAAATAGGCTGATCCACATGCCTCGATCTTTGGACCAATAGCACAGTGTTTCTGTCCAGTGGGAGTGGCAGACCATGAGAACAGACAGCAGTCCAGTGCTCCTGTAAAGGGACTGACTTTACTGGAGACTGAATATTCGGAAAACCTGTTGGGAAATTTAGTCCTAAGGGTGCAGTTAAGAGCAATGGAGATTCTAGCAGTGAGCAATTAAGAAGAGGCTGGGTGCTCCATGAGAACAACAGCTAAACTTCAAACCAGCTAGAAACTTATCAGAGGCAGGAAGTTAAGAGACATGTAAGAGCCTTTCTGGAGTCAGAACAAGCCCCAAAGACTGGCCTCCTTAACTAGTCCTGCAAAAGGTTTGAATTAATTTTTAGGCCATGAAGCAGTATATACCCCAGTACATTGTTAAAAACGATAGAAGAATAAGCTAGCAATTAGTAGAGGCCAAAAGAAGGGTGTAATATCAGTAGAGAGACCAAAGCCAGAAGGTAAATAATAAGATCAGGGAAGGAGACAAAGAGAACCTAGCTGAAACGACTGTTATCACAGGATTTGGGAGAGGTGTTCATATTGATCATGAGTGTGCCCAAGGCTGTGCCCTCTCAACAGTGACATTGGAGGGGGCATAGAGTTCACTGACATGGTTCAAATGAGTTGGTAAGCAAATACGCAAAAAAGAAGTAAATAGCAATAAGCCCTAGAGGCGGGAGGCTTAGTGTCCAGAGTTGCTACAATATAAGATGCTACAATTAATGAGCTGAATGTCCAATAATCTATACAAAGGAGAGAAAAGAAGGCAATGTAAACTGACTTTAGAGATCTGAGTGAGAAAAAAATTCAAAGCTGCTATTATAAATGTTAAGAATTAATGAAACGTACGTTTAAATAAGTAGGAGAAGGTGGGTCACCTGGGTGGCTCAGTCAGTCGAGCACCCACACTTGATTTGGATCAGGTCATGATCCCAGAGTCATAAGATCGAGCCCTGCATGAGGCTCCACAGAGTGTGAGACTGCTTAAGATTCTCACTCTCTCCCTCTCAAAAAAATTTGTTTTAAATAAATGTCTCATCAAATAGAGAATACAAATGAGAAAGAAATTATAAAAAAGATTATATTATCTCTACAATTTTTTAAATTTTTGATAAGCAGACTTTCTTCATGGGAAACTATTCACATAACACTGGTTCATCAAGCTTTGTGGTGATATTAACAATTGTAATATAAATTTATTTTATCTTAAATGATGAGCTTTTTAACTGAATTTATAGTAGAGGGCACAAGAATGTTATTATTTCTCTTTTGGTAAAATGGATCTCCAAAAGTTTTACTTTGATTATTTGAACTGGATTTTTTTTTAACGGCAAATGTTATTGTTACAATTAAATGAGTTTCTGTGTGAAAAAACAATGAGATGGGAGCTAAATGAAAGGCAGAATTTCTAGGCCTAGACATATAGACAGTGCTTATGAGGTTAATGATTAAAAATAACCATTTCTGGTGTCACAGCGCTAGTCACAGCCCTAGTCCTGCACAAAGCACATGCACAAAAAATCAGTCTTTTAAATGAAAGCTACTTATCAACGGATTTCCATGGACTAGCAATCCAAGGAGTCCTATTCCATCCACAGCATTATGTACGTGGCAGACATCTTACAAGGGCAGCAGTGGTTCCAACAAAATTAAAGAAGTGCTGTTAAAAATCACAGCATTTTAGGGGCACCACTCAGTCGGTTAAACATCAGACTTTAATTTTGGCTCAGGTCATGATCTCATGGTTTGTGAGTTCGAGCCCTCCCCCCGACGCCCACTTCAGTCCCTGCACTGACTGCAGAGCCTGCTTAGGTTTCTCTCTCTCTCCCTGTCTCTCTGCCCCTCCCCATTCACTTGCGCTCTCTCGCTCTCTCTCTCTCTGAAAATAAATAAATAAACTTAAACAAAAGATAGCATTTTACAAAAGCTTTTGTTTCAAAAGAGGAACATTTAGTGAAAAGGCTCAAATAACAAAATTTGTCAATACAGAACTTAGCTGCTAGAAAAGGAAAAGTCACACAGCTAGTGGGAACCTCATAATTCTAACATGTAAAATTATAGCGAATAAATGCTGAAACATGATGCAAAATGAGAAACTGAAAAGTTTCCACTCACAAACAGTATTTTACATCAGTGTGTTGAGGACACGTCACCTGAGGCAGAAGAGTTTTCATGTAATAAACTGAAAGTCTGCTCGATGCAGGTTGATGAGTCCATAGATTTCACCAGTCAATGCCATGCTGTAATATTTGTCAGATTTGTAAGTGGTGGTGAAATTCAATGCAGCATTGTGTCCCACAAATAATGCCTGAAACAAGGAAGTACCAAAATATATTTACTTCCTATCTGGAAACAAAATGTCTGCATTAGAATTACTGTTTATATCAATGAGAATGTTTGAGGTTTTGCTTCCCTTTTAAGAAAAGAAACTCCTGACTTTATTGTAATTTACTGCTCTTTTCACAGTGAGATGCTGTGTCAAAAATTCTTATAGTCGGAAAGAAATAGTTCTAGATAATGCCAAAAAAAAAAAAAAACGGATCTGTATTTAAAATATTCCACCCAAGAACGTTAAAAAAAAAACTGTGAAAACCTGATAAAGAGAAACCTAAGTTGCCTGCTACATGTAGACTTCAGTGGTTGATCAGAGGAAGAGGCTTCAAGAAGGTGTTTTCAGTTGAAACATGACTTCAAGGAGTAATTTTACAAAAATGGTAAGCCATATTTTCCAGAGTGCTTTCAAGATGAAGAATAGCTGGAAAACTTGCCTTAATTAGCAGATAATTTATATCACTTGAACTATTTGTAGAAGTCGCTGTGATGCCCTGGAGAAATGTTTTTATTTCAAGTGACAAGATTCTTGAATTTGAAAAGGAAAGGATATTTGGAAAAATTATCTTGTAGACTTAAATCTTAATATGTTTCCACGGATGCTTAGGCTTGTGAGTACAACAGGATATCAGCAAGCTTCAAATTGTATTGAGAATTGTCTGGAAGAACTGAAGAACAAGATAGAACAGTATTTTCCCACTCTTTTAACACAAGTGCAAGATTAGATTAAAAAAGAAAGCCTTTCTCAGAGTCTTCTGCTTGGGAATTTTCCTCAAGGAGGAGAGGGATAAGTTTGTGAGATATAGACTAATTGTTCACTAAAGATTGTACACTGATCTTTCCCCTAGGTAAAATAAAGATTTCTATTAAAAAGGGAATTCTGCCATTCATAAAAAAAGCAAAAAAAAATTCCAGCTTTTACATTTGTGAGCTACATTTTTCTTCTTTATCAGGTACCAAGAGGAAGAATTGAAATAATCTCATTTTAACTGAAAATGAAAATATTTGTGTTTATCTAAGCCAAGACTCAGAATCAACTGTTAGATGCCAAAAACAAGTTTCTATGAAAGAAGGAAATTTCATCCTTTTTTTTTGTTTTATTAATTTTTTTATTAATTATGTTTTGGGAGAGAGAGAGAGCAGGGGAGAGGGCAGAAGGGGAGAGAGAGAGAATCTCAAGCAGGCTCCACACTCAGCACAGAGCCCCGATATGGGTTGGATCTCACAACTGTGAGATCATGACCTGAGCTGAAATCAAGAATTGGACATTTAATCAGTTGAGTCATCTAGGTGCCCCAGGAAATTTCATTCTTAATATTTGGTTACAAAAATAACATTTTTGTACATGTGTAGGCATCCTGAAAATGCCAAAGAACCAATGCATTTTCAACTGTGTGTCATATTAATTTGTAGTTTTACCATGAGGGAAACAACATGGAAAACAATCCTACCTGAGGTAAAATTCTGGAGTTGGGCAGATCTTGTTTATCTCTATAATAATAGGTAATGTCAGAAACATTTATTAATATCACAATAAGATTTCTTTTTTTTCAAGTTTATTTATTTTGAGAGAGAAAGAAAGCAAGTCAGCACATGAGCTTGAGCAGGGGAAGGGCAGAGGGAGAGGGAGAGAGATAATGCCAAGCAGGCCTCACACTCTGAACTAGAACTCAGAAATTGTGAGATCGTGACCTGAGCCAAAATTAAGAGTTGGACATTTAAAGGACTGACCCATGCAGGCACCCCACCACAATAAGGTTTCTTACTTATTTGTTGAATAGAAGATCCTTGAACAAAATTAATTTTAGTATAATTAATATCAAGGATCTCCATTATATGAATTTTTCAAGGGTTGGCATTGGTGGTACATCCAATAGTTCTTTAAATTTGCTGCCCTAACAGTGGCTTGTGAAAGATAAATGATAGGTGATGAAGTTTCCTAGTAAAGCAAAGACCAAGGCCGTTATTATTATCAGTAAAGGGAATATGATAGGAAATGTTAAAAGTATAAAGCTATAAATCACAGAGATGAAAAATAATACAAAAAGAATAAAATATCCTATTGACAATGCAACAATTAGGGTTTTTATGCATCTAGGAGAGTCTTGCTTCCTTTTCTGATTTGAGTCAGCCAACAATATCTGAGCATTGTCTACTCTTGGAGATTTGTTGAAGAGCTTTGGTTTAATATCTTTTAATAGGATTGATTATCAAATTCTTGTCCTTTGAAAATGGTTGATATTTTTGTTGGAAAAGATTTATTGAGAGCTCGATTCCTTTTCATTTTACTTTTGTACAGTAACATCAAGAGTACCTGATAAGTTCTCTTTTAATGATGTTATACTTTTACTGCCATGTTTTCTAGAACACAAAATTACCCAGTTTTAGTTTATATAGAGGTGGATTGATTGGATAGTAAGAATATGCAGTCTGTAGTTATTGATGATAAAATGGAAAGTTCTGAGTATTCTTATAATGTTCAGCTAAAAAAATGTTCAGTTTGTATGAATGAAATATTTCTTGTGGACTGTGGGAAATTTCTCCCCAGGACACAGTCTATGACTTCCTGAGAAGGGAAAGTACATTAGGGGTTAAGTTAGAAGGGTTGGCCACAAGGGTTGCAGGAAGCCTGTTAGTTTAAATACATTTAATTATAGTGTTTTTTTATTTGTTTAATTTTTGAAAGATTGTAAATGATGAGGCCAGTCTTTTACTAACTTATTACATGTGATTTTAAATTCATAAGCTTTATCTAGAAAATTTTCTTTTTTCTGTTCAGCCTTTCCTAATTTGGCAGGTAGGTTCTTACGTAGTTGAACATACTCCACCATACATCTCCCCACTTGTACCCAGCTCAGCAATGTGAGTAATGAACAGGGAAAGGGCATGAGGGAAAATTTTTGAGTAATGGTGTCTGTTTTATTGTGGTAATGAATACATTAGTATTCACAAGAATGTATGCACTTTTCCAATGCATAGAATTTACACTTAACCAAATTTATTATATATAAACTATATAGCAATAAAGTTTACTTTATAAAATGATATTTTGAGAACCAAATCTTCTTTTTTACTTTTTCACTTTTTCCAGGGATCAGTAAAATATTGAAACTGAGAGTGCAGAAGCAGGCATATTCTAGTTTAAGCTAATTTGTGCTCAGGATATTTCTCTTGATCGTTAGAATCTTTCAACTTGGAACCTGGTATTAAACATTAGGGGAAAAAATGATGTCATTTTTGCTAGGCTAGCTTCATTATTTTAAAGTGATTCGTATTATAAAATGGTAATTGTTGTCAAAACATGCTGGTAGAGGGAGAATTTTAATATGCCATCTATAAATTTTTAGCTCAAAAAAATGTTCAACTTTTTTGAGAGGGATCTTCTTTTAATGTTTAGAAACCTTTTGGTTACTTATGAATTAAACTACTTCTGTTAATTCTTTCTTTCATTCATATATTCAGAAAATACTTTGTAAGTCTTTAAGCAGACATGAGACTTGTACTTAGGAAGCAGAAACTCTAATGGGAGACAGATATTAAATTAATGATGTTATAATTAAAATTTGTGATGAATGCTGATAAAGGAAAAAATGAAGTGCTAAGGGAACATATTATAGAAATTTTCAATATAAGAAACTGTGCTAAAGAAGTGACTTTTAAGCTAAGCCACAAATAATATGTATGGATGCATAAACTGCTTTTTATATGCATTATGAACTAAAAAATGTGTCCATTTTGCCAAAAGCTGACTTCTTTTGAGAATAGCACATGCTGAATGTTTAAATAATTTGTATCTATTCTTATTTGAATAGGCATTTTTTACATTTCACTGAATTTTAAGATGGCTTCAAATGGCTTTTTGGCTGAATTATACTTACTTGCATGCACAGATACCATAGCTAGGGCAATTTATGGAAGTGGATGACGCCAGAATGCTATTTTACAACCTCATTTTGAAAAACAGATATTATAACGGCATTTTGGAAATTTATTATTTTATATCAGTCGTAATACTGTATTATTAAACACATTTGAAAATCAAATTAATGAACTCAAATAACAACATGTTTTATGCATGCATTGTATCAATGTCTTATATAAAATCATAATATATTTTAATAGAAGCTTTTTGTAAATATGTAAAACAATTCATCTTGGTATGACAATATTCTGGCTGGCTTGTTTCAGTATTATCTTTAGGTAAATCTTTGGAAAGAGAAGCACCAGATTTTGTATTACTTTGTGATATCACAATCATATAGTGATTCAATTATAAAATTATCCTCATGACCTACATAATGTATGGAGGGTAAAGTCAAGGCCAACAAATGTTTCATCAGAGATTGGGGTTATGATAAGACTATGATCAAGATAAGGGGTTTCTTATAATCCTTTCTTTCTGATTTTAGGAGAACATACAGTAAATTACAAGCAAACAAATTCTAAACCAAAATGTTAATATTTCATTACGTTTTAAAAAGTAAACTCTTCCCTGGAGCACTTGGCTGACTTAGTCATTTAAGTTACTGACTTTTGATTTCAGCTCAGGTCATGATCTCAAGGTTTGTGGGTTCCAGCCCTGCATCAGGCTCTGCAGTGACAGTGTGGAACCTGCTTGGGACACTGTGTCTCCCTCTCTCTTTGCTCCTACTCTGCTCATGCACATGCTCTCTCTCTTTCTCTCTCTCAAAAATAAATAAATAAACTTTAAAAAAAAGTAAAGTCTTCCCTTCAAACAAAGGAAATTAAAATAATAAAAATCTAAACTTATGTTTGCATTATAGTTAGGGTTTGTGTGTAGTGTAGAATGTTTCAGAATAATAATCATAACACACATATTTATTATTTTACAAGCAAATAACAGATACTAATATTAATCGTATTGAACTGTAGTTGTTAATTTTCTAACCTTCATCTAGAATTTGTGTTCCTTAAATTCAGGGCCCTTTGTCTACCATAGTGTTGGCCACAAAGTAAATGATAGGTAAATGTTTGTTTCTTCAAGTTTTTCTTTTTTTTTTTCCTAAAAATTCTTTGGAGGCTCATACTGACTAGCAAATATGTTTCTGAAGAATTACATTTAAATTTTAATAAAGAAATAATGTGAATCAATATTTTAGTCATTAGACATCAGAATAAATTCTGTGACTACTCTTGGGAAAGAGAGGCAAAGATAATGAAATTGTAATTTCAAAACAAAATGAAATAAAGATGTTTTAATATATCAACATTCAATTTTCATCCACATCATGTGCCTCATCATTAGCCAAGCAATACCAAAATAACATGCAAAACCTTCCACATTTCATGCTATTTCCCATTGATTTTTCTCTAATCTGATGAATAGATTAATTTAAATTAATTTCATTGGAATGAAAATATAGGAAAGCTGAAGGTAAGAACTGTGGGATTGTTTCAAGTCTTCAACCACTGTTAAAGAAAAAAGAGATTGAGAAAATATATTTGAAGAAAATATTTTGTAAATTGTCATAAATTAAATCATTATTTCTTCATTTCCTTCTTCATAAATTTTTAAATTTCATAATATGGTATGAAAAAATTCAAATTCTTAACAGACAGAACTATATCTATATCCTTTAGCAAATGATGCAGTATTTCCAGATCTCTGTTCTCATAGATTTATCCTAACATTATGTGCCTTAGGTTAGGTCCTTTTCTTTTTGTGCTTCTAGTGGATACAAAAATGGAGAGGTGTCAAATTATAGGCTTTCTTAGAGGACATATTGTGTAGGGACAGATTCGGTGTCTGAGAGAAAATACGCATTGCCTTCGATCCTGCTTCTCCAAACGTAAGGTATTGAAAGCCCCAGAGTAACTTTCGTCATAGGTTTTTCTCATAGGGACCCTTCTCCCCTTGTTTATATCTCACACTCCCATGATCTCCTCTTTTTTCCTACTTTCGATTCATGTATATAGACATTTTGAAATTTCCTGAAACTTTTTTTCCCTGATAAATACAGGGTTATGTATCCAGAAAAACATAGCAAACAAGTAGAAAGATAAGAAATTACAATTTTTTTAATCATGTCTAACACAAAATAATTAGAATATAATTGGAACATAAGTTGAATTTGATGCTATCTCTGTTAGCTCTCATGTTCCATCAGTTATACCTGTTATACACACTCATCTTAAGGATACCCTATCCAAAGTCTCACACACCCATTTTATTCTTAATGAGAGTCTGGGGAAAGTCAAATTAATTCATGTTTGTATAACCATTGCAAACTGTCATTATTTTGAGTACCTTTTCTTCTTCACCCAGGGAAGCCATAACATTGTGTTTGTTAATGGTAGAAACAAGAATAGAGTTGTTCCAAATAAGACATCTTGTTTTGCTAAGATGGATAATTATTAATTCCAGTGTTTCCTCATTCTCTAGCTGTTTGACTTTTTTTTTTTTACTGTGTAAGAACATTTCTTAACCTTTATATTCTTACCTTATTTCTCTAATGATATGTTGATCATTAGATATTAATAAAGAAATGCCATAATTACACCTTATAAAATGGCAAATTTTGACCTATATAAAACTTTTAGAGTATAATGAGGAGTTACCAAATTTATGCCATAAATTTGTTCTGTTATCAGTTTCTCTGGATAAGTTGTTTATTCAGTAGAAAGCAAGCACCTAAGGGACAAGAACTAGATCTATTGTCCTTCTTTTTATGTATATAAATAACAAATCATGGTGACAGGCATCTCATGGGGAAGTCCGTCTGAAGCACTTGCTAATCATTTTTACACAAAACTTTTGCTGCTTAATTTATTCAGTTCATTGTCAAGAGAGATGAGGAAAGAGGGTCTTAATCTCTTTTTAAATGTAATGTAACACATCAGAATAACTTCTGTTGCCCATTTTATAAGTATCTGATAAAATGTATGTTGCATAGAGGTATATTCTTCTTTGCTCTCAGGGTAAATGTCCTTGAATTATACACACACACACACACACACACACACACACACACACGAACACTCACATAAAAAAACACACATGCATTATCTAGTAAGTATGGAGTAACCCACCCTCTGAAATTATATTTATCAAAAAATGCCAGTGGTTGTCTTCATAATTTGGAAGATTCTGAATAGTGTTAGTTAGACAAAGATTCACACCTCCACCAAATCGTATCCATCATACTTGGAAATGAAACTAGGTATTATATATGAGTGGTACAACATAATTTTTTAAAAGTTTAACTGCATGTTGTTTCTTGTGTCTTTGATTTTAGCCATTCTGACAGGAGTGACATGGTATCTCACTGTGGTTTTGATTTGCATTTCCCTGATGATGAGAGATCTTGAGCATCTTTTCATGTATCTGTTGGACATCTATATGTGGGGGATAGGTGAAATAGGTAAAGGGATTAAGAGTACACTTGCCTTATGGTAAGCGAAAGAAGTCCATCAGAGAAAGACATATCATATGATGTTACTCGTATGTGGAATTTGAGAAACTCAACACATGAACATAAGGGAAGGGAAGGAAAAGTAAGATAAAAACAGAAAGGAAGGCAAACCATAAGAGACTCTTAAATACAGAGAACAAACTGAGGGTTCCTGGAGGGGTAGGGGGTCGGGGGTGGGGGGTTGGGTTAAATAGGTGATGGGCATAATGGAGGGCACTTTTCAGGACGAGCACTGGGTCTCATATTGTAAGAGATGAATCACTGGCTTCTACTCCTGACGCCAAGACTACCCTGTATGTTAACTACCTTGAATTTAGAGTAAAATAATAAAAAAGAGTACTTTTCTTGATGAACGCTGAGTAATATATGGAATTGTTGAATTATTATATTGTACACCTGAAACTAATATAACACTGTATGTTAACTACACTGGAATTAAAATAAATTTTGAAAAAATTTAAAAAGGTAAAAATATAAAGTTTAACTGCGTGAACACAATGACTTCTATATAGAGGTCTTCTCTTTTGTCAACCAGGTTGCTAAGGAGTTGGGCAGCTTTAAGTCTGCCAGAAGCACACCGTTTCTACCATGAAAGCTTGCTTTTATCTGTCTCAACCAGTTGATGCTATCCAGGGAATTCCCCAAATAAAATGGTTAATAGTAAGAACTAGTGTTTATCTGCATTGGACTTTGGAGGCAAGATGACCCATAATAATATGATATTTTACCATATAATAGTGATACGATCTAGTGAAAGTTACTTATCCCAAATCCGACTTAGTTTCTATATGTGTAAATGGAAATTTTTTTAAGGGCTGTTTTATTGCATAATAAACTGTTTGCCTTTTATTAAAGAACCACTCACCCAATACCATCACCAGAAAATACTTGAGTTCATATAGGAAATTTAATTATTTAAAGGAGAGTTATATTTTTACCTGAAATTTGATACATATAATCATTATCCGACTATTGTGAAAAATCTCCTTGTTGAAAATATGCTTCTGTTAGTCATAAAATTTCTCCTTTCTCTTTCTTATCATTATTATTTTTAAAGGTGCCATATGTTGATAAAATATTTCAGTTTAAAAATTACTTTTGAATGCAAGATTTATTAATATAATGCATATTTACTATATCCACTTTTTATGACAGTTTTCTTAGTAGATTTTGTGCATATAGGGAGAATAAGGTAGAAAAGATTTGTGCTCTGACAATAACACTGTACGTATTCAATAAGAACTTCTAAATGTGCAGTGGTGCTTTAAAGCTATATGTCACATATGGAAAATAATTTACTGTCTTTGAACAGATTGCAGTCTTAATTACATGATAGAATACAGATAGTGCAAAAAAGTTTAATTCTTTTGAATTAACTATAACTGAATTTATTTTTATCACTGAGGTTGTGAATAAGGTAAGAAGAAAAAAATATGGTGCAGACACATAAGGAACACTTTTGTCTTTCACATGCAGGTTAAGCATGCTCACTCCTGTTGCTTTTAATATTTTACAGATTTTTAAACCATTTTTAGTTATTGCCATTCTACTTAGGGCTGTAAGCATATTTCAGGAATTACATCTTACTGTGTTATCAATAGTGCATCTGAAATTTACTTCACTACAATTTGAAATTTCAAGAACAAATGTATTGTTACCCAGTTATTTTTCTTTAGGCTGAAGAAATAACATAGTTGGGCTTGAGTTTTAAACATTCATTATTTTTCATTTCTGTATTGATAAACAATTAAAACTGATTAATATATAGTTAATATTTTGCTCTCATAAACACAAAGGAAGTATTTTAAAGTTCTTTCTCAATTTGACTTGTTCTTTTAGTGTTCATTATGATAAATTTAGTACTTAGGAAAGAATTTATAGATATACATTTATATTTACATATCAAGAATTATTGGCTAGAATCTTTTAAATTTAGGAATCATACTAGAGCTGGTTAAAAATTTCAAAAGATAGTGAATGGGATAATTAAATATGATTTAATAGATAATATAGCCACTGGCTAGGAATTTAGTTTTTAATTCAGTCTTACCATGTATGACTGATGTGACCCTACTTGAACCTTTAATATTTGAATTTGGAAAATAGGTCACAGATAACCTCTAATTTGCTTGAATGCTGTAAAAATAAAAGCAGGGAATGTATAAAGCACTTAACACCTGGCACTTAACACTTAGCATATAACACCTATGCACTTAACACGGTCAGTACTCCATAAATTGAAAATTAACACCATATAATAATGGTTATTTTATTAAGTAATAATAATTGTATGTTCAAAGGCTTCCTGTTCAAAACAACTAAAATTAATTTAAACAAAGTTGATAAAAAGTTGCTCTTTGATAAAGATCCCAATTATCCAAGAACCTTGAATTATATGTTTGTGCCATATCCTCTGCACATCATATACTTACTCCAAATATATGATTTATTCCAAGTGAATACATACCCTCTCTTGATAAATTTGAACTGCCCTCATTTCACTTATGATAAAAGGAGTTGTTTTTGCTGATCTAGGATTTAATTAAAATTTAATACTAAATTCTGAATAATGACTTCTATATAGAAGTAAAATCACAATATATTTATGTAAAATCACAATATATACTGGAAGATCAGAGTATCACTTATTTTATTTGTAATGTTTTTTACTTCCTTCATTTTATGTAAATAGATGTAGTTAAATTTTTCATATCATTGGGTAAATCAATGAATTATGTTTTTTAGCTCTTGGTATTGTTAGCAATTTCCACCATGGTAAGTCAGATCTAAATTCTAAATGATTTTGCTTGATTATACAAATTTAAATAAAAATATGCAATTAATATATTATTGGCTGCATAATTTCTTGCTTTGAAGTGTTTCTTCTGAAAGTATATATTTGTGATAGATAAAACTTACAAGTAGAAAACTTTTAAAAATACATAGTTTGATTAAAAAATAATTAGCATTTTAGAAATGAAGCCAAAACATAAAACGGTGAATGTAAGTGATTGTAAAATAGAGAATTTTGTTCTGCTAAGTTAAAGCCACCTAAAAATGTCCTTTGTTACACTGAAAACTAATAAAATGGAAGATATAGAAGAAATACCATAAAGGGAGACATCAAGAAAGAGAAAAAGAAGAAAAAAAATCCGGTCAGATGGAGACAAAAATCAAAATTCCAAAGCACATGAAAAAATCTAATTTTAAAAACACAGAAGAAGAAGAAGAACCTAAATATAATTTTTTTTTTTTTTGAGACAGAGAGAGAGCACTAGTGAGAAGGCAGAGAGAGAAGAGGGAGAGGGAGTGTGGAGCCTGAAGTAGGGCTCGAGGTCACCCGATGCAGAGCTCAAATTCACCAACTGTGAGATCGTGACCTGAGCCAAAGTCAGATGCTTAACTGACTGCACCCCTAAATATAAATATTTAAGTTAAGTTTAGTGAAACTAACTGTATCAAAAAGTCTGACCAAGGTTTTACAATGGCATCTTTAGGAGGCTGTATTTGGGATGAAAAGTTAGCTGCCATTCCCCCACACTCCTCCTGTTTTTCCTGGGATAGGAAAAAGCAAAAAATTAAAGATCTGATCAAATATCATTAATAAAGATTAAATTTAAACTAAATGTTTTCAGCAGGATACAGTTGTTCTCTCCATGTTGTTTATAGTCTGTGAATCTAGATGTTATGATTTACTGAAGCACCTTAAAACTACAATGGCACCTGCATAAATATCAGAATATAAACTGGGGGTGTTTCATAACTGAATTAGCTTCCTTTATGTAAAGGATGTACCACCTGCATCAAAAACTTGACCAATGCATTTTAATGTAACAGGAAGGACCTGAGAAGTTGTCCCATAATTGTGTATATCCTTTAAATTATTAATAAAGTTGAATACTGTGTAAGATTTCTGATTCTGGTGAGTGTGAGGCACTTATTTCAGTGATTAATAAAAGAATATCTTCCTTCACAATTAGCAGGATACTATAAAACAAAGATAAATACTCATGAAAAAAGAGGTACATTTGTTAAGTAAAAAAATTAGCAAGCTTGGAACGAAAAAAATAGAGCCTTGGAAATTAAAACTCCTTGAGGAGATAAACTCTTCCTTGGCTACAGCTGAAGAGAGAATTTGTGAGTTGTAAGATGATGCTCAGGTGTTCACAAATACCATAAGGTGAAGAGAAAAAGGGGAACCTGGGTGGCTCAGTCAAGTTAAACATCTGACTCTTGATTTTGGCTCATTTCATGTTCTCAGGGCTCTGTTCCTAGGATCAAGTCCTGCATTAGGCTCTGCACTCACAGCACAGTGCCTGCTTGGGATTCTCTTTCTTCCTTCCTCTCTGCCCCTCCCCTGTTCCTGTGGGTGCTGTCTTTTCTCAAAATAAATAAACTTTAAAAAAAAGACAAAGAGGGGCTCTGTTGGTTAAGCTACCACTTTGGCTCAGGTCATGATCTCTCAGTTCATGAGTTCTAGCCCCATGCTGGGTTCTTCGCTGACAGCTCAGAGTCTGGAGCCTGCTTCCAATTCTGTGTCTTCCACTCTCTCTGTCCCACCCCCACTCATGCTCTCTGTCTCTGTCTCTCTCAAAAAATAAACATTAAAAAAAAGACAGAAAAAGAATGTATAATGAATACACAAATTTGGCATGAGGCATGTAGGATAGATTCAGAAGCTGTGATACATATCTAAAAGAAAGTGTAGAAGAAGGTAATTGAAAGAACAGATGTAATTTACAATTTACAGAACTGAAAAAAAAAAGACTAAGATAGTGCCAACCATCATTAGCAATTCATGAAGGCAAGGGTTTAATGTGTCTGCCCAGAATTTTATTTCCAACTGATAAAAACTGTTTTAAGAGGATGAGGTAAGGGAATCATAGTGTAATGTTTTAATGGCAATAGTAGGGTTTTCATTTCTAGAAGATCTTGGGAAGATGTCTTGATCATATTCCAAATGGGAATCCTTTAGGGCTCATGAAAATTCTCAGGAGAAATTATTTTATTTTTTATTTTATTCAAGGAAAGTATCTTAAGGGCCAGACATATAATAATGATGATAACAATAGCAACAAGAACAATAACAATAATGAAATGATAAATTATGATTTCTGCTCACATACTTGAAATATATTAATTCCTGGGGCGCCTGGGTGGCGCAGTCGGTTAAGCGTCCGACTTCAGCCAGGTCACGATCTCACCGTCCGTGAGTTCGAGCCCCGCGTCGGGCTCTGGGCTGATGGCTCGGAGCCTGGAGCCTGTTTCAGATTCTGTGTCTCCCTCTCTCTCTGCCCCTCCCCCGTTCATGCTCTGTCTCTCTCTGTCCCAAAAATAAATAAAAACCGTTGAAAAAAAAAATTTTTTAAAAAGAAATATATTAATTCCTTTAAATTGAATTCCACCAAAATGCACATTCATAGGAATAGACATGATACAAAAGGAATTATTTGTTTTTTATCCATTTTCCACTTTTAAGAAATAAAGTATGTTTTGACATAGATACATTACAAAAAATATAGTTCATTTATCTCATATTGGCTGACATATGCCCTAAGTAGTGAATTTTCTCAGTATATCTACAAATAAATGTTCTGACTTAAAAAAAATCTACAGCAATGAAAAATTACCACAATACCAAATAAATTAAGAATATGGTTGCTTAGGAGTTCTATTATATCACAAAGGAGTCTGAGAGATTAGGGGAGATTTCACAGATCATCTTTTCTAATTGGATCTGGAAATTGACTTTGGAGTTTGCAAAGATGACAAAACAGATCAAGGCTGCCTAGGTCAACATGTTCTTGGCATAGTAATCTATATGCAAAAGAAGAAGATAAATGTGAAAGGGTAGGAGTTATTTATGAATGGCCAGGTTAATATAATTTAATTAATCTTAGATTGAGCCTCATATTTAAAATTACCACCTCTACAATTTTGGAGACATTGACATTTTAGTTCTTGAACTAAGTGATTAAATGAAATGAATTTGACAAGACAAAGTGATGATTTTACTGATTGTTCATAGCCTTCAAGTTGTTTGCACTCATTTCTTTTTGCAAATTCTGTACTAGTTGTATAATAATTTATGTCTATAAAAATAAATGCACCATACAATTATTTAGTTATTAGGAACACATACATACACACAGATAGACATAATATAATAAATATATTGAATATATATATATTGAATATATACTGAATACTGAAATGGTGCATATATATATATATATAGAGAGAGAGAGAGAGAGAGAGAGAGAGAGAGACTGCCTAGTTGGCAAAGATTCTCAAATTCTAGGAAAAATATAGATATATTTCTGGCCAAAATAAGGTTACACTATTAAAAATAAATATAATAGTTTGGAAAAACTAGATCAGTTTTGAAACTCTCACAGATGCAAAGCTTTTGCAAGGTTCATAATTGTGTGGGACAGTGACTACCTGAAATTGTATAAATTCTCAAATTAACTTATCTTGAGCTGTAAAAGACTCTTAGGGAGCCAAGTTTTCAAAATGTTTTTCATACAGTTAATACCAAGAAGACAAATTAGATAACACTTACTAACTTCTCTATGCATAGAAACAGATTAACACAGATGTAGATAATAATTTTGAGCCTGAATCTGTGGGTTGAATACAATCCATTCTTAAATGTTGGTCTCTGTGATGTAAATTTCACCATAATGTACAAATAAGCAGCGAATTTAATTCACAGTCATACTCAGCCCCTAACAAATTCTCAGAGAGAATCCTTTATACATATATTGGAATAGAATATGGGGATATCAATGGTAAATCATCACAGGATAGATGTTCATATTATGGGAAAATATTCAGGATTTTATGTTTTATAAAATAGTTGGGAGCATAGGGTATTTTACATTGCAAAATACTCAGTAAGAGGAAAATGATTTTTTCTGCTTGTGAATCTTGGCTGTTGTAAATAATTGGTTAAGTAAGTGACGGGGATTAGGGAAGGCATTGTCCTGATGAGCACTGGGTGATGTATGGAATTGTTGAATCACTATATTTTACACCTGAAACTTATATAGCACTATATGTAATAACTAGAATTAAAATAAAAACTTAATAAAACATAGTATTAATTTTTTAAAAAGGAGAAAATGATTTTGAACTCCACGCACAAATGGCAGATTAACACCATTATGTCTTAATCAAAATAAGTCTACACATAAACAGTGGAAGAGAGAACCAGACTCCATTGTCCAAAAGCTCAGAGTGAAAAGAGAAAACTGATTATAACCTTCTGAGATTAAGCTAAGTGATTTTAAAAAGAATGTGATAATTATTTTTAGAATAATAATTCATGAATATAAATTCATATTGACGTTGATATGAACAAATGACCACTTAGCAAGATCCTGGCTTTCAAATTCAAATGGAAATCATTTTAAGGGCAGATTTTATGGAAGATAACATTATATACTGCCTAACATAAATAAAGTCCTTACATGTTTTATTTTTGTTTCATTGACAAAAGGAGTCATTGCTGCTTCAATTAGGTGCCCAAGAACATTTTAAATATTTTGAAATATAAAAGCTGTGACATTTAGATTACAATTTTGGTTATAAATGCTTTTTATGTAGTGTATTATTTCTCTTCATTGAAAAGTACAATAATCAAAGTTCTCTTGTTATGTGAGAGAAAAAACAAAACAAAAACAGATAAATTTTTTTTTGTCTCCAATTGACTTGTGTTTAGAATTCTTTCCTACAGTTCCTAATATTACTCATGCTCTCCTTCTCTCTAGATAGACAGATAGATGTTTATATATATAAACATATAAATATATAAACACACTTTATAAATATATATAAACACTTTATAAATCAGACCTCAATAAAAATGTAGAATTAAGTAATGTTTCTTTTTTATTTTTATGTATTTTAAATTTTTTTAATGTTTATTTTTGAGAGAGAGACAGAGTGTGAGTGGGCAAGGGGTAGAGAAAGAGGAAAACACAGAATCTGAAGCAGGCTCCAGGCTCTGAGCTGTCAGCACAGAGCCTGATGGGTGACTGGAATCCACGAAGAGCAAGATCATGACCTGAGCTGAAATTGAACACTTAACTGATTGAGCCACCCAGGCGCCCTATAATGTTTCTTTTTTAAATGTTTATATATGTTAACATATATGTGTTTAAAGTTTTTTAAATTTGAGTAGAGTGTTTTGAAAGCAGAAGTTATAAATAGGAGGAAATAAGAAAAACCTTCTAAAAAGTTTAATAATCACAGCAAGTGCTCTGGAGGGAAGTGAGCACAATTCAGTGATGGAGAATTAGGACAGGGCTTCCTATTAGCTAAGATGTTTAGGGAAGTTGTCTTTGTGGGAATAAAATTCAAGCTGAATCCAGAAATGTGAGAAGCAATCAGTCATGTAGGAACAACAGGTAAAGACAGAAATTTAGATATAAAGAAAAAAAGCAGTATCCCCCAGACAGAAAATAGCCCCTCGAGAGTAAGGTAATGAAGGAAGGTAAGCTGCTGGAGAGTGGTAAATGACAGACCGACATGAGAAGAGTTTTAGAAAGGCAATCTGAAGGTCAAAATCAAATTAAAGATGTGCCTTGTTTGGTATGCTCATTGCTTCCACTTATTTCAATTTGAATTTCTTGAGCATGATTGTTTTTGTATGTTTCAACATTGCTCGTTTTATTTATTTGCCTTATAAACCTTGTCCTTGAGATCATAAAGAGCTGTATAAATTATGATAAAAATAAAGGAGGGGAGGGAAGAAGGAAGGAAGAAAGGAAAATGAAAGAATTTTATTCAGTGGGCAATGGGAAACATCAAAAGAGCTTGGTTTATTTAGATGAAAGACAGCATGCAATATATATTGAATAGATTACAGTGGCACCTATAAGGAGAAAAAATTGAGGAAGCCAGTGAGGGAAGCAGAAATGGTTACAACAGATTCCCAGTGCTCTTTGGTGTCCACATTTTTCTTATTTTCTTGAATATATACACATACATGCATATTTTAATTTTAAATCCAGTTAGTTAATATACAGTGTTATTTTAGTTTTAGGTGTACAGTATGGTAATTCAACATTTCTGTATATCACCCTGTGTTCATCACATGTGCTCTCTGTAAGCCGCATCACTGATTTCACCCATCCACCCACTCAATTCCCCCCTTTAATCACCAGTTTGTTCTTTATAATTAAGAGTCTATTTCTTGATTACCCTTTCTCCCTCTTATTTGTTCCCTTTGTTTGTTTGTTTTGTTTCTCAAATTCCACATATGAATGAATTCATATGGTGCCTGTCTCTGACTACTTACTTCACTAAGCATTATATTCTCTAGCTCCATCCATGTCATTGCAAATGGCAAAATTTCATTCTTTTTTAGGCTGAATAATACAAATATATCACAACTTATTTATCCATTCATCGATCGATAGACTCTTGAGCTGCTTCCGTATCTTGGCTGTTGTTAATAATGCTGCTATAAACATAGGAGTGCATGTATCCCTTTGAATTAGTGTTCTTGTATTCTTTGAGTAAATAAACAGTAGTGCAATAGCTAGATCATAAGGTAGTTCTGTTTTTAAGTTTTTGAGGAACCTCTATACTGTTTTCCATGGTGATTACACCAGTTTCCATTCCTACCAACAGTGCACAGGTGTTTCTTTTTCTCCACATCTTCGCCAACACCTGCTGTTTCTTGTGTTGTTGATTGTAACCATTCTGACAGGTGTGTGGTAACATCTCATTGTGGTTTTGATCTGCATTTCCCTGATGATAAGTAATGATGAGCATCTTTTCGTGTCTCTGTTGTCCATCTGGATGTCTTCTTTGGAAAAATATCTATTCATGTCTTTTGCCTATTTTTAATTAGAATATTTGTTTTTTGGTGTTGAGTTTTATATGTTCCTTATATATTTTGGATACTAACCCTTATCAAATGATATCAGAAGATATCATTTGCAAATATCTTCTCCCATTTTGTAGGTTGACTTTTAGTTTTGTTGATTGAAGCTTTTTTATTTTGATGTAGTCCCAGTAGTTTATTTTTCCTTTTGTTTTCCTTGTTTTAGGATACATATCTAGAAAGAATTTGCTATGGCCAGTGTCAAAAAAGTTACTGTCTGTGTTCTCTTCTAGGATTCTTATGGTTTAAGGTCTCACATTGAAGATGACACAAGTAAATGGAAAGATATTCCATGCTGATGGATTGGAGGAACAAACATTGTTAAAATGTCTATACTACCCAAAGCAATCTGCACATATAATGCAATTCCTATCAAAATACCCACAACATTTTTCACAAAACTAGAACAGTCCTAACATTTGTATGGAATCACAGAAGACCCTGAATAGCCAAAGCAGTCTTAAAAAAAAGTAAACAAAACAAAAACAGCAACAACACACACACACACACACACACACACACACACAAAACCCAAAACAAACAGAGAAACAAACAAAAAGAAGAGCAAATCTGGAGGTATCACAATTCTGGACTTCAAGTTATATTACAAAGCTGTATAGTAATCAAAAAAAAATGTGGTACTGGCACAAAAATAGACACCTAGATCGTTGGAACAGAATAGAAAATCCAGAAATAAACCCACAATTATATGGTCAGTTAATCAAAGAATCTCCAATGCCAAAATGTCTCTTCAACAAATGATATTAGGGGAAACTGGAGCACAACATGCAAAAGAATGAAACTGGACCACTCTCTTACACTATATACAAAAATCGATTTTAAATGGGCTAAAGACCTAAATGTGAGACCTGAAACCATCTTGAATATATTTTTGACAACTCCAATCATAAAACATGTCACAGACGAGAACAACGAACAAGGTAGCTTCCCTACTCCAGAAAGCAAAATTTAAGTCTTTAAATGAACTTTTCTCATTGCCAGAGCAGAGTGGTTCATTCAGTTTAATTATTGGTCCAGACCAGAAGCTGCTGAGAGTCTCTCCATATTTCTTTTCCCGACAGTGGTTATTGCCATTACCATTTCCTTCTTCCATCACTATATATAGAATATAATAAGCATTGAGATGGATGACATACCTGTCTTTTTGTTCATGAGTCACTGGACCACAAGGAGCCACAGTCCAAAGAGTCCCACTATGAATGCCAACTGAGGAGAAATTACTCACCATGTCTTAGCACTGGCCAGACTGGATTGGCACTGAACCAGAAGTCATAGATCCAGAAGTACAGGGTAGTACCATGTGGGTAAACTCTAGTATATGAAAGGTAGAAAGAAGAAAGGAGCCAACAGACAGCTTGATTGGCCTCTCCCCTTGACCCACCCACAATGGACTGTTTGGGACTCCTTGATTCCAAAAGTCCTCCTTTCACGACTAAACGATTATCTGCATTGTTGTGATGCTGTGACATATGCTCCTTTTGCATATGTCTTCTTTGAAGGTCTTTCTCCCTTCTTCCCTTAAAGTTTGCTTTTCTGAGATGTTGCCTCCCACCCCGCAACACGTATACACACTGAGAGCTAGCAAATGTTTACCCAGTCTGCCTTTTGTAGGGAAAGTGAGCTAAAGCAATCCTGGATAATGCAGGATTTAGCATCAATTATTTATCTCAGTAAAATGCAACAATTATTTTTGAGTATTTAAAGTTAAATTCCCTAAGTTTGTTTAAAAGTTTATTTTTCTTTTGTGGAAATATGTAACCATGCCTTTTAAATCAATTTTATGTCTATATGTGGACAAAAATATGATTTTATAGACATATATACTTCTACCAGCTATAATCTCTTGAATACAAGTCAACTTTATTCAAAATTATCTTTGTTTGATTTATGAAAGTCAATAATATAATAATAAAGAGACCTCACAAAGGCATAGGCTATCACTTTTTAGTTATCATTTATAATTCAGTTTAAGCAGTGAAATTTTAAGCTGCCCTTTGAGTCCTGTGAAATTGCATAATATAACTTGGCAAACCTGTTAGTTCATTGCCCAATTAACTGTATAACACATTTTGTGCCCAGAAATTTCCAGTCAAAACTCAATGTAACACATAGTTTGAGGTTTGATAATTGTACACTTAAATATGTGTGACTAACTCCCAATTTCTAATTTAGAGTGTATATATTTATATCATCAGTTGACTCTAGAATACGAATTTTTCTTCCTATAGTCTATTTCAGTAAGGAGCTAACAATTCAAACTTTTGATATGAAGTCAAAATTCTGGGACTGGTGAAATACCAAAATATGTCCAAGGTATTAATCACTTGCCCGTTTTTAAGGCATACATGTCAAAGATAAAGTTTATTTTTAAGACTCTTATTTATATGAATATTGATATTTTGTCCATTACATTTAGAGCCTCTAAATAGGCTTGTCCTATCAATATTCATGTGCTGTTTAAGGTTGTATAAATATGCAAGCAAAATTACGATTTTTGAAATTCTAACAATCATTTATTTCCTGCTCTTTTTCCCGGTTCCTCTCTTTTTTTATACTAGTATACTTGGTATTTGTCATTTAAAAAAAATTTTTTAAACACTTATTATTGAGAAACGGAGAGACAGAGCATGAGCATGGGAGGGGCAGAGAGAGGAGGAGACAGAATCTGAAGTAGGCTCCAGGCTCTGAGCTGTCAGCACAGAGCCCGACACGGGGCTTGAGCTCATAAACCACAAGATAACCTGAGCCAAAGTCAGATGCTTAGTCGACTGAGCCACCCAGGCACCCTAGTATTTGTCATTTTATTCTTGACTTTTAACTTAGTATACATTACCAGAGAATAACATAGGAGCGCCTGGGTGACTCAGTCAGTTGAGCCTCCTACTCTTGATTTCAGCTCAGGTCATGATCCCAGGGTCATGAGATTGACCACTGTGTCAGACTCTGCTCTGAGCGTGGAGCCTGCTTAAGATTCTCTCTCTCTCTCTCTCTCTCTCTCTGCCTCTGCCCTTCTCCCCAGCTCACTCTCTCTCTCTAAAATAAAGAAAAAGAACAACTTTGGCATGCTTTATAACTTAGCTTTTAATGCTAAGATGACCTTAAACATTCCCCTCAGCTTGACTAACCTATAACACAGGCATTTTCCTGATTCTAGGCTCCTGACTTTTCTCTTCTTAGGAGCACGTACTTTAGAAAACCTGTAGTTGCACATTTTTTTTTCTCTGCCCATTTCAGATGTAAATCTTTCCCAGCCTCATGCCAGTTTTACAACCCAGAAAAGTATTTTTCTTTTTTAAACAAATTTTTTCACAGTTACTTATTTTTGACAGACAGAGACAGAGACAGAGCACAAGTCGGGGAGGGGCAGAGAGAGAAGACACATTATCTGAAGTAGGCTCCAGGCTCTGAGCTGTCAGCACAGAGCCTGACGTGGGCCGAAGTCAGACACTTAACTGACTGAGCCACCCAGGCACCCCCAGAAAGGTCTTTCTTAAGGATGTGGGAGATACTCCTGAAATGTAATCATTGTAGTTGGTGGAGCTCCCATCTCCCAGTCTCTATGAGGGAGTAGGAGCCTAACTCCAATAAGTGACAATTTGCAAATATACATGGCCTAATCTAGAACTTTTCCATTAGATGATCCCAGCTTTTTTTTTAATGTTTATTTATTTTTGAGAGAGAGAGAGAGAGAGAGAAAGCATAAGCAGGGGAGGGGCAGAGAGAGAGAGAGAGGGAGACAGAGGATCTGAAGCAGGCTCTGTGCTGAAAGCAGCTAGCCCCATGTGGGGTTTGAACTCACAAACTATGAGATCATGACTTGAGCCAAAGCCAGATGCTCAACGGAATGAGCCACCCAGGTGCCCCTGATTCCAGAGTTTAATGATCCTCCTGTACAATGGAATATTGTTCAGACATCAAAGAAGTGAATACTGTCACTTGTGACAACATGGAGAAAACTGGGGAACATGCTAAGTGAAATTACCCAAACACAGAAAGACAAATCCTGTATGAACTCACTCGTGTGGAATCTAAAAAGTCTAATAGGAACAGAAAGTAGAGTAGTGCTTTTCAGGGCATTAAGGGAAATAGGTAGTTACTGGTTAGAGGGTATAAACCTTCAGTTATAACTACTGGAGATCTCATGCACAGCATGGTGACTACAGTTGATAATACTGTATTGTACACTTAAAATTTGCTAAGAGAGTAGATCTTAATTGTTCTTGCCAAAAAAAAAAAAACCAATTATGTAAAGTGATGGGTATGTTAATTAGCTTGATTGTGGTAATCATTTCACAATGCATACATATAAAGATCATCACACTGTATGCCTTAAATATCTACCAAACTTATTTGTCAATTATACCTCAATAACGCTGAAAAAATCCAACTTTCGTTTCAGTAGAGTTGAGTTCAATTTCTCTCCTCATTTGTAATAGTTTTAATAGTATTGAATAGAGTCTCCCTTGCCTATTTAATTCGCTTGCCTATGAACTTCCAGTGTAATTTTTCTTTAGCAGTACTTTTATTCAGCTCATGTCTGATATTCCTTCTTGACAGGCATATGCTGTGAAGCCACAGTTCTGATTTCAACGTTACTCTATTGAACCAGGTGGCATGGCCCACCAGTACAAAAAAGTAATTAGACAAGTATGCTGTTGACATGCTGGATTAACTACATGAGTCTCAGAAAAGAAATCTGTTAACAAAGAAAAAAAAAAAAACCTTGTCAAATGACTCTTTAAACACACACACATACATACATGTACATATATATTTGTTGAAAAATAAATGTTAGCTTATAATTAATATTTGAAAGGATACTCTAAAGTTTCTGTTATGATTTGTTATTTTACACAATGTCTTAATACAGTTGTCTTCCAAAACCTTGATTATGTTAACTTTAAATCTCAGATTCTTAAGATTTTTGTAAACTATTAAAATAATCCCAAAAATCTCAATCTCAAATTTACCTCATATTTTCAACAGTAATTAATTCTCACCTTCATAAATAAAGACTTAAAATTCCTTATATATTTTTCCTCTGACTGTTGGAAGTCAAATTTTAAATACAGATAAATAATATTAATATACAATGATCTCACCAGTACCTACAATCTAAAGTAATTTGATCATATAAGTCACTTAATATTTTCTAATTCTAATATATGAACAAACACATTATTTGCTTTTGATATAGAGTTAATTTTAATGTGATAAAGGAGGCACATAACTATAGACAGAAACATGACTCATGCTCTCAGTGCTCCCATTTGTCAATAATAATCAAACACCAAATATCCGCCAAGAGAATGGGCATAAAATCACTGTGAAACATCTGGTGCCAGAAATCAAAGTGTTAATGGGCATGGGGTTTATTCCTTCTCCTCATTCACTCTGCACACAGGGAAGAATCATATACATGAATAAAAAATTATGTGAATTCAAAAATAGTATCAATCACACAAAACTCTCATCACTATATATTTTAAGCTTCATGTGTAACCAAGCTAAGAAAAATGTAATAATACCACAAAAAAGAATTTGGTAATTGCTATATGAATGTAGGGAATAAAATTTATATTAAAGTCTTTTTTCCCCTTATCCATCCATATTTTAGGCTAAAGAAGACATTGAGTCTAAATCATTTGTTAAATATAAATATTAAATCTCCACTTGGAACACTTCTAGGAAATTATACTGAGATAGCAAGAAATAGAAGAAAAACAGGAAAAAAAAGGCTATAATCTCAAATCATCTTATTACAAAAAGGTCTTTTTTGTGTGTATAGAAAAAGAAAATCTCTCTTTTAACTGATTAAAGATTTGACCAATAGTCAACCCAAGTTTCTTTCCTGGAGCCACAATGGTTCTTGAATTTCAGAGCGACATCAGATTGCATACTTCATGAGTTCAGAGAACATTGTATTATTTTTTACCTATAGTTTCTAGTTTAGTGTTTTTTGTTGTTTTGTTTTGTGTAAGTAAATTAGCTCTTACTTAGGTAGATGTATTTAATTTGAATCGGTGAAAGCAAGTAGACAGTATTGCACATGTTTATGGGTATGAAGGGAAATGATGATATCATAGCAAGTAGGTACCCTTTTCTCCTCCGATATTCGCAAGGACTTGGAAGGAGTCAGTTACATAAAATGTAATTTGGTATTTTTAATCACAACTGAAAAATAATGCAAACTGAAATGTTATGTGTAATTAAATATTAATTTTAATATTTACTACTTCACACATGTATAAAAATTCTAAAAATATAAAGGCTATTTAGAGAGCAATTACTTGGGACACTGTTAACGTACTAAAATGGAACTGTTCCCTAGTTAGCACCTCTGGTTCAAGCTTTTTTGTATTCTCCTTTTTATTCTTCTTTCACATTTGAAAAATGGAAGGTGCAGCAGCTTGTACACTGTTACATATCAAATATTATGTGTACACGTACAGAATTTCCTCAGGTGCCCCGTGGACCTAACACTTTCAGAGTAAGATCATATCCTCTTGATTTTGTTTTTTAAGTATTTATTTATTTTGAGAGAGCGCGCACAGGGGAGGGTCGAGAGAGAGAGAGAGAGAGAGAGAGAGGAAGAGAGAATCACAAGCAGGCTCCATACTGTCAGCACAGAGCCCACCACAGGGCTCAAACTCACAAATTGTGAAATCATGCCCTGAGCTGAAATCAAAAGAGTCAGATGCTTAACTGACTAAGTTACCCACGTGCCCCTCCTTTTGACTTTATATTTGATAAGTCTCAGAAACGTTTTCAAGCAATCTTCTTTCCATTAGGTTGGTGTAAATCCTCAGTTATTTCTCCACTCATTTATAAAGGAATGAAAAACAGGATGTTAAGAGATGTTTCTATCACATCATTTATTAAAGAACAACAAATCAATTCCCTACAACTTCAAAATTAAAGAGTATAACATAAATAGACAGCCATGCTGTAATAAAAAATGCAATGGATTTGAGGTTCCAGATGGAGATTCTGGCTTTGCCATTTACGGTCTCTGTAAACTTGGATAACCATTTAGTCTCTCAGTGCCTCTCCATCTACTGATCCTTCCATTTAACTGAGACAACAATTACATTGCCTTTTTTTTTCTTTTGTAAATTAAACATAATCACATGAAGCACTTCAGTTGCTTTGAACTAATTTAAAATAAATATACTAAAGAAATCGTGTAAGTTTTAGTGAAATGAAATAAGCTCTTGAATGGCATTAACATGATATAGGGAATCAAAGTAAAACTTTGTTGATAAAATAAAGAATTTATTACAAGTGCCTAATATAAGATCACACCATAAATATGAATATTCAATGAAAAGGTAGACAAAAAATAGCTTTTTTTCATGTAGCAGGTATTTATTTATTTGTAGAAATATTTCATGCCTTATGATAGATGCAGATATAATGCAAAACCAAAATCTTTGCCTTCACAATGTTCATGGATAAAATTGGAGAGAGGCAATTAAAACAGTAGTGATAATTATTATTTATAAAATCATTGATGGAATTATAGGAAAAATGCTAAGGAACAAATTCAGTAAATCATTAACATATATTAATATAATACATTATTATAGAAGATTCTTTCACAGTCACATAGATTTCTATTTAAAAATGCTTATATTGAAAATATTTTACCTTCCCTACAGGAAATCCATACTTTATTGAGGTTTCCTAGTTTTTACCTAAAGTCTTTTTCCTCTTCATACTAACTAAAATCCATACTTTGTTTAGGTTTCTTTAGTTTTTACTAAAGTCTTTTTTCTGCTCCAGGATTTCACCCAGGATACATTATATTTACTTGTCATGTCTCCTTAGGCTGTTCTTGGCTTTTACAGTCCCATGCCTACCCCCACCCTTTAAAAATTTTTAATAGATTGCATATTTTAGAGCATTTTTAGATTTACAGCAAAAAGGGGCAAAGAGTACAGAATTCCCATTAACACCCTAAGCTCACAAACACAACAGCACTCCCCCACCTACTTACTGCTAGCATCCCTGATGATACGTATCCACCATTAATGTATTATGCAAATATTTTCACTGCCATAAAAATCCTCTAAGCTTCGCCTATTCAGCCTGCCTCCCCTCACTCCCAATCCCTAGCAACCACTGATCAGTTTACTATTTTCATAGTTTTGTCTTTCCCAGAATGTCACATAATTGGCATCAAACAGGATCTAGCCTTCTCGGATTGCTTTCTTTCACTTAGCAATATGCATTTAAGATCCCTCCATTTCATTTCATGGATTGATAGCTCATTTCTTATTAGGGCTGAATAATATTCCCGTATGTGGGTACACTGCAGTTTATTTACCCATCCAGTTACTGAAGGACATCTTGGTTGCTTTCAAGGCTTGGCAATTATGAATAAAACTGCTATAAACATCTGTGTGCTTGTTTTGCTATGGATATGTATTTTTTAACTCCTTTGGGTAAATACCGATGAGCACAATTACTGGATTATATGGAAGAAGTATATTTAGTTTTGTATGAAACTGCCAAACCGTCTTCCAAAGTGGCTGCACCATTCTGCATTCCTACTCCCAAGAAATGAGAGTTCTTGCTACTCCACAGCTACTACAGCATTTGGTGTTGTCAGTGTTCTGGATTTGGGCCATCATGATAGATGGTTAGTGGTATCTCTGTTTTAATTTGCAATTCCCTTATGACAAATGATGTTCACCATCTTTTCACATACTTATTTGCTATCTGTATATATTCCCTGATAAGGTGTTTGTTCAGGTTCTTTTCCCCATTTTTTAGAAAATTAAGCTGTTCATTTTCTCATTGCTGAATTTCTAGAGTTCTCTGTGTAGTTTGGATAATAGTCTTTTGCTAGGTATGTCTTTGGTGAACATTTTCTCCCCTTGCTGGTTTGTCTGATTTTCTTGGTCCTGCTCTTTTAGGACATTACTATATTATTTGTCCTAAGGTTTTTATCAGAATTTTTGCACATATATTTATCAGCAACATTGAATTCATTCTTTGTGTTATTCTTTTATACATTGTTACCTACATTCTACTAAAATGAGGTGAGATTTTTGCCTCAGTTTTCTACTTCCTTAAAATATTTATCTATGATTGGGATCGTTGCCCCATAAATGTTTGATAGAATCCATATATAGATCAGCCAAGTGGGATGTATTCTTCACAGAATTAGAACTGGAAATTCAATTTATTTCATTATTTTATTATTTTCATTTTTTCTACTTACTCATGAGAGTAGTTGGGAATTTGTATGGTTTTAGTAATTTGTGCCCTTCACATTTATTTTTAAATTAATTGCATAGTTTTTAAATAAGTTTTAATCATTGTCTTTCCCTCTCACCTTTGATTAGGTCTCTGTCTACTTAACAGTGCTTGTTTTCTCTCAGTTGTTATTTTACCAGTTCTGCTAAATATTTGCTTATTATTTTAGTCTTTTCAATACACCAATTATTGGTATTTATCCTTTTCATTGTTTCCTTTTTTATATTTTTATAATTGCTATTCTTATTTGCATTAATTTCTTCTTTATGCTTTAAGATTTAATTGGCTCATTTTTCTAACTTCTTAAGTTGAGGTAATGTAACTTCCTGATTTCTTCCTTATTTTTCTATAACAGTTAAGACTACAAAATTTCCTCTAAATGTTTTAGCTGTATCCTACAGACTATCACTTGTAATAATATTGTTACCAACAGTTCTAATTATTTTCTAGTCCCCATTTTCATTTGTTCTTTGACCTATCAGTCATTTTGAAATATTTTTCATTTTACAAACTGTGAAATTCTTTTCACTGTTTTCATTTTATAAATTAATTGTGCTATTTAATTAAGAGAATATTATCGCTATAATGCCAAGCATTAATTTGTATTTGTGCTTGAGCATTCCTTGTTTCTTTAAAATACTTATTATTAAATATAGTTGACATGCAATATTATATTAGTTTCAAGTGCACAACATAGTAATTGAATAATTGCATACCTTTTGCAGCACTCACCACAATAAGTGTAGTTACTATGTGTCAACATACAATGTTATTACAGTATTAGTGACTGTATTCCCTATGAGATACACTTCATCCCTGTGACTTATTTATTTTGTAACAGGAAGTTCACACCTCTTCATCTCCTTACCTATTATGCCCATTCCCCCAACCCCATCCCCTCTAGCAACCACCAGTTTCTTCTCTGTATTTATGAGTCCCTTTCTTTCTTTCTTTCTTTCTTTCTTTCTTTCTTTCTTTCTTTCTTTCCTTTCTTTTCTTTTTTCTTTTCTTTCCTTTTCTTTTCTTTCCTTTTCTTTTTTTTCTTTTCTTTTCTTTTCTTTTCTCTTCTCTTCTCTTCTTTTCTTTTCTTTTCTTTTCTTTTCTTTCCTGTCCTTTCCTTTCCTTTCCTTTCCTTTCCTTTTCTTTTCTCTTTTAGATTCCACATACAAATGAAATCACCTGGTATTTGTCTTTTTCTGTTTGACTTATTTCACCTGGCATGATATTTTCCAGGTCCATCCATGTTGTCACAAATAGCAAGAGCTCTTTTTTTTATTATTACTCAGTAATATTCTATTGTATATGTATACCACCATTTCTTTATCCATTCACCTAGTAATGGACACTTAGATTGCTTCCATATACTGGCTATTGTAAATAATGTTGCAATAAATATAAGGATGCATATATCTTTTCAAATTAGTGTTTTTGTTTTCTTTGGGTAAATACTGAAGACATAGTGCAATTACTGGTGAAATTACTAGATCATGTGGTATTTCTAGTTTTCATACTGTTGAGGAAAGTCCATACAATTTTTCATAGTAGTGGCACCAATTTACATTCCCACCAACAGTGTATGATGGCTCCCCTGTCTCCATAGCCTTGCCAATACTTATTTCTTGTCTTTTGGATAATATCCACCCTGACTGGTGTGATATATAACTTACTATCGTTTTGTTATGTTTTCCTGATGATTAATGATGCTGAGCATCTTTTTATGTGTATGTTGGCCATTTGGATGTTTTCTTTGGAAAAATGTCCAGATCCTCTGCCCACTTTTTAATTTGTGTGTGTGTGTGTGTGTGTGTGTGTGTGTGTGTGTAGTTGTGTAAGCTCTGTATATGTTTTGGATATTAATCCCTTAATGATATCAGATCTATCTTTTACAAATATCTTCTGTTATTTAATAGATTGCCTTTTTAGCTTATTGATGGTTTCCTTAAAGGAAAGGTTTTTATTTTTGAGTAGTCCCAATAGTTTAATTTTGCTTTTGTTTCTTTTTGCCCAAAGAAATATATTTATTTATTTATTTATTTATTTATTTATTTATTTTTTAATATATGAAATTTATTGTCAAATTGGTTTCCATACAACACCCAGTGCTCATCCCAAAAGGTGCCCTTCTCAATACCCATCACCCACCCTCCTCTCCCTCCCACCCCCCATCAACCCTCAGTTTGTTCTCAGTTTTTAACAGTGTCTTCTGCTTTGTCTCTCTCCCACTCTAACCTCTTTTTTTTTTTCCTTCCCCTCCCCCATGGGTTTCTGTTAAGTTTCTCAGGATCCACATAAGAATGAAACCATATGGTATCTGTCTTTCTCTGTATGGCTCATTTCACTTAGCATCACACTCTCCAGTTCCATCCACATTGCTACAAAAGGCCATATTTCATTCTTTCTCATTGCCACGTAGTATTCTATTGTGTATATAAACCACAATTTCTTTATCCATTCATCAGTTGATGGACATTTAGGCTCTTTCCAAATTTGGCTATTGTTGAGAGTGCTGCTATAAACATTGGGGTACAAGTGCCCCTATGCATCAGTACTCCTGTATCCCTTGGATAAATTCCTAGCAGTGCTATTGCTGGGTCATAGGGTAGGTCTATTTTTAATTTTCTGAGGAACCTCCACACTGCTTTCCAGAGCGGCTGCACCAATTTGCATTCCCACCAACAGTGCAAGAGGGTTCCCGTTTCTCCACATCCTCTCCAGCATCTATAGTCTCCTGAGTTGTTCATTTTGGCCACTCTGACTGGCGTGAGGTGATATCTGAGTGTGGTTTTGATTTGTATTTCCCTGATAAGGAGCGACGTTGAACATCTTTTCATGTGCCTGTTGGCCATCCGGATGTCTTCTTTAGAGAAGTGTCTATTCATGTTTTCTGCCCATTTCTTCACTGGGTTATTTGCTTTTCGGGTGTGGAGATTGGTGAGCTCTTTATAGATTTTGGATACTAGCCCTTTGTCCGATATGTCATTTACAAATATCTTTTCCCATTCCGTTGGTTGCCTTTTAGTTTTGTTGGTTGTTTCCTTTGCTGTGCAGAAGCTTTTTACCTTCATAAGGTCCCAGTAATTCACTTTTGCTTTTAATTCCCTTGCCTTTGGGGATGTGTCGAGTAAGAGATTGCTACGGCTGAGGTCAGAATGGTCTTTTCCTGCTTTCTCCTCTAAGGTTTTGATGGTTTCCTGTCTCACATTCAGGTCCTTTATCCATTTTGAGTTTATTTTTGTGAATGGTGTGAGAAAGTGGTCTAGTTTCAACCTTCTGCATGTTGCTGTCCAGTTCTCCCAGCACCATTTGTTAAAGAGACTGTCTTTTTTCCATTGGATGTTCTTTCCTGCTTTGTCAAAAATGAGTTGGCCATACGTTTGTGGGTCTAGTTCTGGGGTTTCTATTCCATTGGTCTATGTGTCTGTTTTTGTGCCAATACCATGCTGTCTTGATGATGACAGCTTTGTAGTAGAGGCTAAAGTCTGGGATTGTGATGCCTCCTGCTTTGGTCTTCTTCTTCAAAATTACCTTGGCTATTCGGGGCCTTTTGTGGTTCCATATGAATTTTAGGATTGCTTGTTCTAGTTTCGAGAAGAATGCTGGTGCAATTTTGATTGGGATTGCATTGAATGTGTAGATAGCTTTGGGTAGTATTGACATTTTGACAATATTTATTCTTCCAATCCATGAGCAGGGAATGTCTTTCCATTTCTTTATATCTTCTTCAATTACCTGCATAAGCTTTCTATAGTTTTCAGCATACAGATCTTTTACATCTTTGGTTAGATTTATTCCTAGGTATTTTATGCTTCTTGGTGCAATTGTGAATGGGATCAGTTTCTTTATTTGTCTTTCTGTTGCTTCATTGTTAATGTATAAGAATGCAACTGATTTCTGTACATTGATTTTGTATCCTGCAAGTTTGCTGAATTCATGCATCAGTTCTAGCAGACTTTGGGTGGAGTCTGTCGGATTTTCCATGTATAATATCATGTCATCTGCAAAAAGCGAAAGCTTGACTTCATCTTTGCCAATTTTGATGCCTTTGATTTCCTTTTGTTGTCTGATTGCTGATGCTAGAACTTCCAGCACTAATGTTAAACAACAGCGGTGAGAGTGGGCATCCCTGTCGTGTTCCTGATCTCAGGGAAAAAGCTCTCAGTTTTTCCCCGTTGAGGATGATGTTAGCTGGGGGCTTTTCATAAATGGCTTTTATGATCTTTAAGTATGTTCCTTCTATCCCGACTTTCTCAAGGGTTTTTATTAAGAAAGGGTGCTGGATTTTGTCAAAGGCCTTTTCTGCATCGATTGACAGGATCATATGGTTCCTCTCTTTTTTTTTTGTTAATGTGATGTATCACGTTGATTGATTTGCAAATGTTGAACCAGCCCTGCATCCCAGGAATGAATCCCACTTGATCATAGTGAATAATTCTTTTTATATGCCATTGAATTCGATTTGCTAGTATCTTATTGAGAATTTTTGCATCCATATTCATCAGGGATATTGGCCTGTAGTTCTCTTTTTTTACTGGGTCTCTGTCTGGTTTAGGAATCAAAGTAATACTGGCTTCATAGAATGAGTCTGGAAGTTTTCCTTCCCTTTCTATTTCTTGGAATAGCTTGAGAAGGATAGGTATTATCTCTGCTTTAAACGTCTGGTAGAACTCCCCTGGGAAGCCATCTGGTCCTGGACTCTTATTTGTTGGGAGATTTTTGATAACCAATTCAATTTCTTCGCTGGTTATGGGTCTGTTCAAGCTTTCTATTTCCTCCTGATTGAGTTTTGGAAGAGTGTGGGTGTTTAGGAATTTGTCCATTTCTTCCAGGTTGTCCAATTTGTTGGCATATAATTTTTCATAGTATTCCCTGGTAATTGTTTGTATCTCTGAGGGATTGGTTGTAATAATTCCATTTTCATTCATGATTTTATCTATTTGGGTCATCTCCCTTTTCTTTTTGAGAAGCCTGGCTAGAGGTTTGTCAATTTTGTTTATTTTTTTCAAAAAACCAACTCTTGGTTTCGTTGATCTGCTCTACAGTTTTTTTTAGATTCTATATTGTTTATTTCTGCTCTGATCTTTATTATTTCTCTTCTTCTGCTGGGTTTAGGCTGCCTTTGCTGTTCTGCTTCTAGTTCCTTTAGGTGTGCTGTTAGATTTTGTATTTGGGATTTTTCTTGTTTCTTGAGATGGCCTGGATTGCAATGTATTTTCCTCTCAGGACTGCCTTTGCTGCGTCCCAAAGCGTTTGGATTGTTGTATTTTCATTTTCGTTTGTTTCCATATATTTTTTAATTTCTTCTCTAATTGCCTGGTTGACCCACTCATTCGTTAGTAGGGTGTTCTTTAACCTCCATGCTTTTGGAGGTTTTCCAGACTTTTTCCTGTGGTTGATTTCAAGCTTCATAGCATTGTGATCTGAAAGTATGCATGGTATAATTTCAATTCTTGTAAACTTATGAAGGGCTGTTTTGTGACCCAGTATATGATCTATTTTGGAGAATGTTCCATGTGCACCCGAGAAGAAAGTATATTCTGTTGCTTTGGGATGCAGAGTTCTAAATATATTTGTCAAGTCCATCTGATCCAATGTATCATTCAAGGCCCTTGTTTCTTTATTGACCGTGTGTCTAGATGATCTATCCATTTCTGTAAGTGGGGTGTTAAAGTCCCCTGCAATGACCACATTCTTATCAATAAGGTTGCTTATGTTTATGAGTAATTGTTTTTTATATTTGGGGGCTCCGGTATTCGGCGCATAGACATTTATAATTGTTAGCTGTTCCTGATGGATAGACCCTGTGATTATTATATAATGCCCTTCTTCATCTCTTGTTACAGCCTTTAATTTAAAGTCTAGTTTGTCTGATATAAGTATGGCTACTCCAGCTTTCTTTTGGCTTCCAGTGGCATGATAAATAGTTCTCCATCCCCTGACTCTCAATCTAAAGGTGTCCTCAGATCTAAAATGAGTCTCTTGTAGACAGCAAATAGATGGGTCTTGTTTTTTTATCCATTCTGATACCCTATGTCTTTTGGTTGGCGCATTTAATCCATTTACATTCAGTGTTATTACAGAAAGATACGGGTTTAGAGTCATTGTGATGTCTGGATGTTTTATGCTTGTAGTGATGTCTCTGGTACTTTGTCTCACAGGATCCCCCTTAGGATCTGTTGTAGGGCTGGTTTGGTGGTGACGAATTCCTTCAGTTTTTGTTTGTTTGGGAAGACCTTTATCTCTCCTTCTATTCTAAATGACAGACTTGCTGGATAAAGGATTCTCGGCTGCATATTTTTTCTGTTTAGCACACTGAAGATATCGTGCCAATCCTTTCTGGCCTGCCAAGTTTCAAAAGAGAGATCAGTCACGAGTCTTATAGGTCTCCCTTTATATGTGAGGGCACGTTTATCCCTTGCTGCTTTCAGAATTTTCTCTTTATCCTTGTATTTTGCCAGTTTCACTATGATATGTTGTGCAGAAGATCGATTCAAGTTACATCTGAAGGGAGTTCTCTGTGCCTCTTGGATTTCAATGCCTTTTTCCTTCCCCAGTTCAGGGAAGTTCTCAGCTATAATTTCTTCAAGTACGCCTTCAGCACCTTTCCTTCTCTCTTCCTCCTCTGGGATACCAATTATCCATATATTATTTCTTTTTAGTGTATCACTTAGTTCTCTAATTTTCCCCTCATACTCCTGGATTTTTTATCTCTCTTTCTCTCAGCTTCCTCTTTTTCCATAACCTTATCTTCTAGTTCACCTATTCTCCCCTCTGCCTCTTCAATCCGAGCTGTCGTCGTTTCCATTTCGCTCTGCATTTCGTTTAAAGCGCTTTTCAGCTCCTCGTGACTGTTCCTTAGTCCCTTGATCTCTGTGGCAAGAGATTCTCTGCTGTCCTGTATACTGTTTTCAAGCCCAGTGATTAACTTTATGACCATTATTCTAAATTCACTTTCTATTATATTTTTTAAATCCTTTTGATCAGTTCATTAGCTGTTGTTATTTCCTGGAGATTCTTCTGAGGGGAATTCTTCCGTTTGGTCATTTTGGATAGTCCCTGGAGTGGTGAGGACCTGCAGGGCACTTCCCCTGTACTGTGGTGTATAACTGGAGTTGGTGGGCGGGGCCACAGTCCACCCTGATGTCTGCCCCCAGTCAGACTGGTGTGTGCCTTCTCTTCCCCTCTCCTAGGGGCGGGATTCACTGTGGGGTGGCGTGGCCCGTCTGGGCTACTTGCACACTGTCAGGCTTGTGATGCTGGGGATCTGGCGTATTAGCTGGGGTAGGTAGGCAAGGTGCACGGGGGCGGGAGGGGCAGGCTTAGCTCGCTTCTCCTTAGGTGATCCACTTTAGGAGGGGCCCTGTGGCAGCGGGAGGGAGTCAGATCCGCTGCCGGAGGTTTGGCTCCGCAGAAGCACAGAGTTGGGTGTTTGCGCAGAGCGAGCAAGTTCCCTGGCAGGAACTGGTTCTCTTTGGGATTTTGGCTGGGGGATGGGCGGGGGAGATGGCGCTGGCGAGCGCCTTTGTTCCCCGCCAAGCTGAGCTCTGTCGTCCGGGGGCTCAGCAGCTCTCCCTCCCTTTGTCCTCCAGCCTTCCCGCTTTCTGAGCAGAGCTGTAAACTTATGACCTCCCAGACGCTAAGTCGCGCTTGCTGTCGGAACACAGTCCGTCAGGCCCCTCTGCTTTTGTCTGCCAGACTCAGGGGCTCTGCTTGGCCAGCGGGCCGCCCCTCCATCCCGGCTCCCTCCCGCCAGTCCTTGGAGCGCGCACCGCCTCGCCGCCCTTCCTACCCTCTTCCGTGGGCCTCTCGTCTGCGCTTGGCTCCGGAGACTCCGTTCTGCTAATCCTCTGGCGGTTTTCTGGGTTCTTTAGGCAGGTGTAGGTGGAATCTAAGTGATCAGCAGGACGGGCGGTGAGCCCAGCGTCCTCCTACGCCGCCATATTCCCTCGCAATCCAAAGAAATATATTTAGAAAAATGTTTTTACGGCCAATATCAAAGAAATTGCTGCCTATGTTTTATGGTTATCAGTCTCACAATTAGGCCTTTAATCTATTTTGAAGTGTTTGTTTTGTTTTTGTTGTGTGGGGGGGGTGGGTGAGAAGGTGATCCAGTTTCATTCTTTTGCATGTAGCTGTCCAGTTTTCCCACCATTTGTTAAAGAAGTTGTCTTTAAAAATAGCTACAAACAGAAGGGGAGGGAGGCAAGCCATAAGAAACTCTTAAATACAGAGAAAAAACTGAGGGTGGATGGAGACAGGAAAATGGGTGATGGGCATTGAGGAGGGCACTTGTTGGGATGAGCACTGGGTGTTGTATGTAAGCAATGAACCATGGGAATCTACCTCAAAAACCAAGAGCACACTTTACATACTGTATGTTAACCAATTTAACAATAAATTATATTTTTTTAAAAAAAGGTTGTCTTTTCTCATTGTATATTCCTACCTCCTTTGTTATAGATTAATTGACACCATAAGTGTGGGTTTATTTCTGAGCTCTCTATTGTGTCCCATTGATCTGTGTGTCTGTTTTTATGCCAGTACCATACTGTTTTGATTACTACAGTTTTGTAATATATCTTGAAATCTGGGATTGTGATACCTCTAGTCTTCTCAATCTGGTCAAGATTACTTTGGCTATTTGACATCTTTTGTGGTTTACATACAAATTTTAGGATTATTTTTTTCTACTGTTAAAATTATTATTGATATTTTGATAGGGATTGCATCAAAGCATTCTTTGCATTCTCCAATTGTTGCTTATTTATATATATGCATTATATATATGTAACATATATAATGAGCTTAAATTATGTTATATATATAACAAAGTTATATATAGTATATAAGCTTATTTGCTACATTTGAAAAAACTTTTCTCCTTAAAAATTATTTTTTCTGGGGTTTCCTGGGTGGCTTAGTCAATTTAGTGTCTGACTTGATTTCAGCTCAGATCATGATCTCACGGTTTGTGAGTCTGAGTCCGCCATGGGCTCTGCACTGACAGTGTGGAGTCTGCTTGGGATTCTCTCTACCTCTCTCTCTGTCCCTCCTCCACTGTGCTCTCTCTATCTCTCAAAATAATCATTAAAAAAATGAATTTTTTCTGTTTCATCCATAAATCACTTAAGAGAACCATCTGAATATTTACAAATGTAAGATGGATTTGTCAGTTTCTCTTTATAGTTCTATAAATTTTGTTTTCAGGTAATTAAATTTGTCATAAATTACATAATTTCAGGATTATTTTATCTCCATCATTAAAAGTTTTCTATTAATAGTTTATTTTCCCTAAGGTTTATTTTGTAATATTAAAGTTTCTTTTTGGTTATTATATTTCCCTCCAACTTTTATGGTAAACTTTCTATGTCTCTTTGTATCTCTTATGAATAGTTTATAGCTATATTTCACGTACTCCAAATTTATAATTTCAATCATTTAACAGGAAAGTACATTTGTCTGTGATTACTGATATATTTGGATTCATTTCTGTTGTTTGAATTTATACAACATTTTACCTCTGTGTGTGTGTTTGTGTGTGTGTTTCTTTTACTTTTTCTTGCAGTTTTTCTTTTTTTTTTCATTATAAGGCTTGTTTTGCTTTATGTTGTTTCATAAATTTATTCTCTGTCTCTGCCACATTGAATTTTCTTGCTTTAATATTTTTAGGATTTTCTCTTTGCTTTGTAGAAATGCTAATAGTCATGTTTATTTTAATAAAAAGTTGACCAGTATCTTTGGATATTGGCCTTTCGAATGTATTGACTCTGACTCTCTCCATCCACATGCATGCTACTGTAATCTGCTATTTTAGTTCTAATCCCACAAATTGAAGAATCTATGGAATGAAAGAATGAGTAAATATCTACTGAGTTATCAATCTTCCCTGAAAACTGAATTTAAGTGAATATACTTTCTTTTGTTTATTTCTGTATCACAGCAAGTAACACAGTGCTTCTAGTTATCATAAAAAATTGATAAATATTTTGAAGAAATGCATAGCATATATGGCTGAAAATATAATTATGATTTAATTGTTTTAATTCCCTTCCATTCATACATTAGTACATAAAGTTGACCTAGAATTATTTCTTATGTATATAAATATATAATATTTATAAGCATAATGTTTCATAGCATTAAAATAGAGATGTACCAGCTCAATTTTTAATGTCCTAGAACCTTAGGCCCAAAAGGTGTCATGGTCAGAATTATTCTAGCCAATATAGGGTACATAAGCAAATATCTTCTCTTGCCTCTTTTCTTACATTTGATCAGGCCAAACATCTTATAACAGCTTTTTTTTTAATGCATTTACCTCTTAACATTAATGAAATGGTCTCTAATAAATGTTTAATCTTTATTTACAAGTTTTTTCTAAGTAGGCTCCACACCCAGGATGAGGCTTAGACTCAAGACCTTGAGATCAAGACCTGAGGTGAGATCCAGTCGGATGCTTAGCCAACTGAGCCAACCAGTCACCCCAGTTAGGCACACTTTTTAGTCAGGCATTATCATTGTTGAGGGAGCAACATTTTTATCATCTTCACATTACCAATATAGTACGTACTTTACATAATTATTTACAACTTTCTAAGTTCTATCACTTAAACCATCATAATACATAAAATAAGCTTTTTATTGTAGGAAAATATTTTTTTTAAGGAAGAAAAGTTTGGAACTTGTCATAATCAATAAACAATTATAATATAGTGAACCTATAACAAGAAATAGAAACTAGTGGTCAAAGAAAATGAGATAGACTTCTTAATGCATATGGAGTAAGAAGAAAATGGATCAGGTTGAAGAGTACCCTCTGACGTTTTGATTTGATGGAAACAGAAGTTAATTAAAAGAGGATGGAACTTTAGTGAGAAAAGATAAGTAAGTCAAGAAGAAAATGAACACAGTAAAAATTTTAATTTTATAAATCTGTTTATAACTTCAATTCTCTCAGACTCTGGTATGAAATGGAAGATATATCTGTTCATTTAAAGATAAAAGTAATTACCTGAAGTTATAGCTTCAAGCAATAATATTATTTCAGTCTATGGGCAATATTTTCTCACAAGTATATTACCCTCTCATAGTAGCCCAACTACCTACCTACCTACATACCCCCCACACACACACACACACTTGCAGACTCTTATTTTTCTCCTTTTATTCTGTTCCCTGAAATGATCTCTCTAAAGGAGGAAATCAAGAAGTGACAATGATTTTATTAACTATTAACCATCTTTTCTCTATCTTTCTTTCAGTTAGTAATATCCTTCAAACTTCAGTTGTCTTTCTCAATTGAGAATGGTCTGATATGGGCATAATGGGTGTTTCCAAATAATAGAATAATGTTCTCACTAAGCTATATTGTCTGGCTCAGTGCTACTTTGTCCTACAGGAAGGGGCTCTCTTTTATCTAATTTGCACAAAGATGCCAATTTGTGCTAGCAGCAGCCTTGTTTGGTGATGAATCAGTTTGTACAAAATATTTATGTAAAAAAGTATCAATGTGAGTTTAGAGTGCTATTTTACAGTCCTCATACATCTTTGTCATTTAGTAGTTAATTTTATCTGTGACATTCAAATGTGACTAGGAACTATACATTGTTCTAGGCACAGTGGTTACAGTAATGAATAAATAGTTAAAAATATTTCAGCCTTTCTGGTATTTATATAGCATTTGAAGGAAAATTAAAACACATTTTTGTAGTGTGCAAAGGTGCCAAACATCTAAGTGTTTTGCATATATTAAATAATTTAATCTCATTATAATCCTAAGAGGCTGGCACGTTATTGTCCCCATTTTTCAGACAAGAAGCTAAGGCATAGAGAGATAAAGTAACTTGGCGAGAGACTTACAGATAGTAAGTGCCAGTGCCAGGACTTGAATCTCAACATTCTGGGCTTAAAAGTTTATATACTAAACCTGTCTTCCACACTGCCTTTGTGTATTATGTCTGTTACTTCCAAACATGATATACATATTAGAAATGAAGTATTCAAAAATCACATGGTCATATATTAAAGCAGAAAAAGAATTTTACAAAATCCAACAGGAATTCATGTTAAAATTTTTCAGTAAATCAGGAATAAAAGGGAAATTCTTCAACTGATAAAGTGTATCTACATAGCATCTACAGACACCATCATACTTAATAGTGACAGAAGTTTAAAGTCTTCCCAGTAAGATCAAGAACAAGAAAAGTATGTCCCTTCTTACCACTGCTTTTCAACATTTCAGCATCATACTGGAAGTCCTAGTTAATTAAAAAAAAACACAAGAGTAAATAAAAGTTATGTAACTCAGATTGGGAGAAAATATTTGCAAGAGTTATATCTGATGAACGATTCATCCAAAATACACAAAAGAAAGAAAAATAAAACCTTAAAATCATCAATAAGGAAACAAAACACCTGATTAAAAAATGAGCCAAAGACTTTAACAGATACCTCACCAAAGAAGATATACAGATGACACATACGCATATAAAAACATTTGTCATTAGAGAAATGCAAATGAAGACAATGAGATATTTGTACCTACTCACGAGAATGGCCAAAATTGAGAACACTGACAACACCAAATGCTGTTGAAGCTATGGAGCAAGAAGAACTCTCATTCACTGCTGCTGGAAATACAAAATGGTACAGCCACTTCGGAAGACAGTTTGACAGTGTCTTAACCAAACTAAACATACCCTTAGCATATGATCCAGTAATTGTACTTGTTAGTATTTACCCGAAAGAGTTGGAAACATATCCATACACAAACCTGAACATGGATGTTTATGAGAGCTTTATTCATTGCCAAAACATGGCAGCAACCAAGATGTCCCTCAGTAGGGGAAGGGATAAGTAAACTGTGGTACATCTAGACAGTGGTTATTATTTGGTGTTAGAAAAGAAAGGAACTATCAAGCCATGAGAAGACATGGAGGAAACCTAAATGTGTATTACTAAGTGAAAGAAGCCAATTGAAAAGGCTACAAACCATATGATTACAACAATATGACATTCTGAAAGAAAAAATAACCCATAAACAAATAAAAAACAGGTCTTTTCAATGATTGCCAGCAGTTGGGGTGGGGGAGAGATAGCTAGATAGAGCTCCGAGTACTTTCATGTCAGTGAAAAACTCTGTATAGTATAGTAATTACAGATACATGTCATTATACATATGCCAAAACCCATAGAATGTGCAACCCCAATGGTGAACTCTAATGTGAACTATGGAATTGGATGATAATGATGTGTCAGTGTAGGTTCCTTAGTTGTAACAAATGTACCTTTGGTGGGGGGTGTTGATAATGGAAGACTCTGCATGTATGGCAGCAGGAGTGGAAAATTTCTGTGCCTTCTGCTCAATTATGGTGTGAGCCTAAAACTGCTCTAAAATATAAAGTCTGTTAAATTTTGTTAAAAAGGGCAAAGCATTCTTATTTGTTGTATCATGAGGAAAATAATTGGGTACTTTCTTGTTATTTTGTTGCTGCTATTATTATTGCTGATGTTGTTGTTATTCTGCAAATTCTCCTTTTATTTTGTATCTGAAAATAAATAAATAAATAAAACCCAGAAACAGGGATTTCTCATTGAATAGCTATATTGAAATTTTAGAATGTTAATGAGTAAAGAATTATATTTATTTAATTGTAAAAAAATACAATTTTATTCTTGTATTTCTAAGAATTTGGAATAAAGTGATAAAAAGAGACTGTTACCAATTACAGACAAAAATAATTACAACAAGGTAATTAGCAGGGAATAAGAACATAAGTTACTTTTTATTTAGAATACAAGATGATTCTGCAAAAGTTCTCTTTTTCATGTTGTGCTAAAAGTGTCAAACTTATTTTGAAAGGCCTAATTTTATTAAAATGTTTTATGCTAACTTGTCTTATTATGGGCATTATTGTAAAAACTGAGAGTGAAAACAGTGTACTAATTAGTGTCCATTATGCATTCTGTTGCTCGTTTGCCATACAGAAATTATTTTTTAAACTTAGATTTTTATTTCTCTTATATTCATTGCAATATGCAATCATCTTGAAAAATAGTTGTCATCAGGATACATTGTTGAGTATAGAGTTTGTGTTAATGTGCCTACTGGTTTAAGAATGAAACAATAGTTTCTACTTCAGGGACACTGAGCCTAAAAACCAGAAAGGTGTTTCTTATTTTGTTTGTTTGCTTCTTTTTAACTGTGAAAAAAATACAGATAATGTTAAATGGAACATAGCATTCTGTGATAAATAGGACAATAGGAAATATTCATTCTCGATGCGAGATGCTGAGAGAACTTTGTAGAGGTGGGAGTTGAAAATAGATTGAATGATTGGAGAAGAGAAATAATCTAACATTTATGGTCCACTGACTATAGGCTAGCCACGTGGTCCTCCTAATCATATTGGATACTCATACCAATACTTTCAGATTAATTGCTATTATTTTTGTAAAGGCATTTAAACTGAGACTCAGTGGAATGGTTTGACTTGCCAAGGGAACCCAGTTCATAAAGGAGAGCCAGAGTTCAAGTGTAGGCTGGTTGTAACCAACACTCATATTTTTCTCCATACTTATATATAGTAGTTTGTAGTTACTTGGGAAATGAGGAAGACAAAAAGGTCCCAAGTAGAAGTGGGATAATTAGCAAGCCAATCTATTGATTAATTGCCCAGGAAATCACTAAAAAAAGGCATAGAATCCCAGTATTTGATGGAATTGCCTGGCTCTTGGGCAGCACCTCATGGCCTCTTAATCTCACCTTTAATGTTAGCAGCTGAACCAGAGAGGAATTCAGAAAAGCATTTGCTATTTTTATGAAGGTATAACCAGAGAGCTTGGAATCCTGTCCAAGATTCAGAAGTTGAGGTGAGAAAGGCCAGAAACCTGAGAGAACTCTAGGCAGGAGCACTGTGGGTTTGTTTAAATTTTTTTTTTTTAATATTTATTTATTTTGAGAGAGAGAAGACAGAGCGTGAGTGGGGGAGGAGCAAAGACAGAGGGAGACACAGAATCTGAAGCAGGCTCCAGGCTCTGAGCTGTCAGCACAGAGCCTGACTCGGGTCTCGAACTCACTAACTGTGAGATCATGGCCTGAGCCGAAGTCGGACACGTAACAGACTGAGCCACCCAGGTGCCCCTGATTGCTTAGAAATTCTTACCATTAAGTGCAACATTTAGTCAGGCCCGATTAGGACTGATGGATAAATTCTTCACCCTTTCTTTATTCAGACATACTTTTCATCTGAATTCTCAGAAGGTTTTGAAGGATTAAGGAAACATAAAGTCCAAAAACAGATGAGTACCTCTATAATATACCAGACCCCCTTAGCACCATATCCTAATATAATCTTAAATAAGTTACCCAGACATAGCCTTTTTCTCAGGCCCTCCTTTTTATGATGAAATAGAATAAAATAGAATAAAAACTCAATCTACTCTTAGACAGCTGTTCCACCCAGCTTAGCGCTGATATCCCATCTATACTATATGCTCTGTGATTGTCTAGAGAAGGTGTCAAGGTTCATAGTGGATGAATTATTTTTCTCACACAATGCTTTTCATTTCATAATCACCATATTAAGTTGTTGTCTGTCTCCCTTTAGATTCCATCAACTAGTTGTACTTAACCTTTTTGTGGGCATGCAGTACAATTCTAATATTTCTATTATGTAATAGAGATATCTTCATATTCTTGCTTTATCACATTTAATCATCCATCATTTCAGCCAATATAAATTGCAAACATTCTATTTGGCAAATAATATAAAAGATGCTAATGTTATCCTGTATGACAGATACAGAATTTCTCTTCAGTGAACTAACAATATGGGGGAAGAGTAATATAAACCGAGACATGATATTAAATAATTTTAACGGAGAGTGGAAGTGCTGTGATAATATTCTAAAGATGTGAATAACTTCATAAAGTTGGGAAAAGCATGGTAAAAAGGAAGCAAGGGAGGATGGAAAGAAGGAAGGAAGGAAAAGAAAGAAATAAGGATGGGGAGGATAAAATGAACTGTGGCAATAAAAGTTCAAAAGCATTAGAGAGAAAAAAAAACAAGAGGACGAGAAAGGAGAAAAGGAGGAAGATGAAGAATGAAAAAATGCGTGGACCATTTGCTTTTGTGTAATATCATCAGTAAGCATTTTGGGTGTCATTTAAATCTTAAATGTGATAATCCCATTAGTGAAGGTTGCAGTTAAAATGCCATTGGTTTCGGAGAAGGACAGGGGGAATTCTATAAAACAAATATTCAGGGACAGAACCAAGAAGAACTTTCTATTTTCAAAAACTCTTGAGATAAAATCCATGTTAGACATAGAATATAAAATAAGGACTCTCTCTGTTTATTCTTAATGGATTTTGCTAAAGTTTTAATTTTTTTTTATAATTGCTACTTTTTAATAGCATATACATGCCTATGCCAAGAATATCTCTGAAAGGCTAACCATGTAACTAAGGAGATATTGAAGAAATAGTTGCCTCTGTATAGGACAACTGGGAAACAACAGACAATGACAGGGAGAAAATAAAATTTCACAATGTAATTAAAAAAAATTTTTTTTTACATTTTATTTATTTTCGATAAAGACAGAGCACAAGTGGGGTAGGGGCAGAGAGAGAGGGAGACACAGAATCTGAAGCAGGCTCCAGGATCTGAGCTGTCAGCACAGAGCCTGATACAGGGCTCAAACTCACAAACTGCGAGATCATGACCTGAGCCGAAGTCGGACCCTTAACTGACTGAGCCACCCAGGCGCCCCAATTTCACAATATAATTTTTAAAAACTCCTTGGCATTTACCCTTGAAAGTAGTAAATTGGTAAGTTTGTGGAACAGTATTTATTTTTCATTGTTTTAGATAGAGATAGGTAATGTTTTTTTGTTTTTTGGTTTTTTTTAAGACTCGTATTTTTTGGATGAGTTTGTTTACTTTCTTAGCCACTGTGTCTTTGAAACTATTTTCCAGTTGCTATGTCAAGTGACTTGATATGTTAGTGACAACAAGTAACTTGATCTACTCTCCATGTCAGAACAGCAAGGAACATCTTAGCATTCAAAGGTTAAGTTAAAGCAGAATGTGTGTTTGAGTGCCGTTGTTACTTCGCATGCTCTTTCTGCAAGCAGTTCTTCAAATAAGAAAAATATAAAATTTTATAAACAACTTTAAAGAGAGATTCTACAGCCATCTGGGTTTCACAATCTTGATTGGAATTACTCCTAATTATTGCTAACATTATAAATTTTGAAACCCTTGGGTACTATTTTGCTCCCTCTCTATAGAAGCTAATTAATCTTCTCTTTACAAAAATAATCCATCAGTTTGAGATATTATTTCTTTTTAGAAGTCTCTTTGGTTTTGTCAGGGTCCCTGGGAGATTACCCTGCCTAATAACTTTTCACTCACTCAATTAAAACTTGACACTGACTATCCTGTAATCCAGACTCCACATTTTGTGTAACCTTTTGACCTGCAGCAAAGCAGAGGAACGTAGAGCTCTCCGTAAGTCCCTCAGCCTCACTGAGGAGTGAGGCAGGTCTTTCCCAGAGCTGTTTGCCATGATAAGACACCTTCTCAAAAAGAATTGAACTAATGTATTGGTCTCAGAATAAACTTTTTTTTTTCAGTCACCAGTATCTCAATCACTCTTCAGCAAACAGGATCCGTAGACTGAATCTGTACAATATACACATCTACAAATCTGTTGCTCAGATAATAATTCTTAATATGGGTTTAAATCACAGTCTATATTTGATGGAACTAAAACAGTACAGACAATGAAGTTTAAAGTTCATCATTTTCTAATTTGTATTTTTCATCATTACAAAGTTATATTATTTGAAGATAGAGGATCCACAGTTCTTTATCTCCTTAAAATTTCATGAAAAAAGCAAGCTCTTTAATTAAAATTAAAGAGTTTAGAATTAAATATTTTAGCACTTGTCTAAAATCTTTAGATTTTTGAGTAGTCTTTAGTCTTGTCAGCAAGACTTAGGGTCAGGTTTGTTCATGCACAGAGGGCAACATTCAATCAAGCAATTTAAGTTCTGTCAGTGATCTTTGATTAAAATATAACCTAAAAATCCTGATTATCATAAAATTATGCTCTGACAAGAGCTAATTAACAAGTAACATATTTTTTAAATGACTGTAAAAAGAAAATTCCAGTAGTCTAACTAATGTTCTCCTAATTGCCTTCTTCATATTTTGGAATAAATTATTATAGGATTATCAAATCTAAAGACATTTAACATGCATCTTTTTGTAGTAGGAACAGCACACAGTAAAGTCTGCTCCAAAACATTTACTAATACAATCCTTCTATAAACATGTTGACAGACTTTTTTAGCTAGTGTGTTTTTGTGCGTTTGATATTTAGGCAGCAATTTAAAACAACTTATCATATTTAAAAATAAAATTTCAAGACACATACATACATACATTGATGCTAAGCAAAATAAATAATCTTGATTATTTTTCTTAGTTCTATAGGTTCTTTTCCTGAACAAAAAGCTGCTAGTATTTATGTAGATTAGCTATATTTCAGTTCAGTAAATTCATATAACACAAATTTTTATACTGTCACTCAAAAATTTAAAGAAACTGAGTTGAAGGGTGATAGGTATAAATGCCTGTAGATAGTTCAGTATATTTCTGCATTAGAAATATGGTAGTGTGGATATTTCATTCCTGTAGCTAAAATATATTTTTTTCATTTTTCATGTGACATCATAGTCACTCAAATTCTATTAAAAGAAACAATTAATTTTGTGTTTGTGTATAGACACACATATACTTCCTTTATTTCAATAATAAAAAAGATTAAAATGTTAAACAAAAACATGTAGCTACTTTGAATTAGTTACCTTTATTCAAGTTGCAGAGAGTGCTAGAAATGTACTCTCTTATGGGTTTTCAAATTCTGCATATTATACACCTATAACACAAAAGGTGTTATATGGGCTTTTTCAGTATAAGAAATTATTTGTTTAAGAGTACACTTATCTTGAGGTCATGTGGGTCGCTCATTGGGTTGAGTATCCCACTTGATTTCAGCTCAGGGCATGATCTTTCGGTTCTTGGGATGGAGCCCTGTGTAGGGCTCCACGCTGAGTAGGGAGCCTGCTGGAGATTTTCTCCCTCTCTCCCCCTGCCCCACCCCCAGCTTGGCTCTCTCTCTCTCTCTCTAAAAAACAAAAAAAAGAAAAGAAAAAGAAGAGTACACTTATCTTGATGAGCACTGAGTAATATATGAAACTGTTGAATCGCTGCATTATACACCTGAAACCAACACTGTATGATAACTACACTGGAATTAAAATAAATATTTGTAAATTGGAAAATTTCTAATATGTCATTTTCAACTATCATTTAACATGTAAAATAAATCCATAATGATCTAATAAATCACTTTGTAGTTTCCTTTATAAAGCTTGACACTTGATTTTTTGTGCATATATGCAAACATCTGGGCTGTAAATATCAATATCAAATTTTATTACAGTCAATAAAGGGGAAAAAGTAAAGCACATGCGTCCATGAATGATTTTAACATGTATGCCTGTGTATGACAAGTAATTTCTATATAAGAATTAGAATCTGATGGACCAAGTGCATTGAAATAGCAGAAGAGCTTATTGAAATATTATTAAATTATAATTTATTTATATTTGATATTTTCTAATGCCATTGCATTAATTAGCAATAATACATTATTTTTTGGAATTAAGTTATAGTGTTTTATAGAGTAAAGTTTAAGCTGCATTGAGGCAATATGGACATTTTAATCATTATAATTTTGTAATAGTACATTATATTTCTAATCAGAAGTGCTCCTGTTTAGCGAGGATAGCTAAGTTCAGAAAGGTCTTTACTTCTCTGTGCATCCCACAACAGATTGCCACAATCAGTGCGAGCAGTAGGATGCTCCAGTGAGGGTGATCTGATTAGAATGACTCGGCTCATTTGTAATTGCTAGAAACAGAGCTATTCATAGAGGGAGTAAGTGGAAATCACAGAAGCTCAACATCATGCTATTATTTGTATACACTGGAATCAAATAAACAGGTAACATAATCACTTGTTTTATGTATCTGCTGGGGCTTGGTGATGTGCTTTGCTCTTTGTAAAGATTCTGGCTTATTAGAAGTGTAAACACCAGAGTTCTATGTTTCTGCCAAAAATCATGGCTTAGCATCTGCCACAATAATTTACGATGTTGGAACAGGTAGTCTTTATCTTGAAACTTTTGGAGCCACTTTACTTTTAGGTATTATAGGAACTCTGAGATTCAAAAGAAATATACCACCTTCAGCATCATTTAGTGTATCATTGCATATTGTGGAAAACTACACTGTTCATTGATATAAACTGCTACCTACATCTCGTCATGTCTACAATTTATAAAGCCTAATTCTAACTATAAACTTATATATATTTTTATTAGAAAACAACCTATGCGATATATAAACAGTCACTTTAGTGGAAGATAATCAAATTATTTAGTCAAGTGTAGATAAAAGCAACATTTACATGAATGTTCCTTATAATGTTATGTTTGCATATGCAGTTATAATATATCATTTTTATATGCAAAAATTGCATATTTTATTCATGGTGTACACAGAGGCATTACTTTTATTTATAAATATCAGGATTTAATTTTTTGGTTTAATACTTTATATTTCTATAAATTGGGTTTTTAGTAGTAAATTACAAGTCCATATTGTGAGCTGATGAAGGGTGGGTGTATATAATAACTACTTTTGTGTAACAAATACTGTGAAACTTAGCAACTTAAAATAACAATTTTATTTTGCTCAAGATGTTGTAGGTCAGGAGTTTGGAAAGAGCTTAGATGTTCGAATTTTTCTTGGGATCTTCCATGAAATTATAACCAAATCTTAGTGGAAGCTGGTTCATCTGTAGGCTCAGCTAGGGAAATCATTTACATGGCCAGCAGTTGATGCTGGCTGTCAGCCTTCAGCTCATCTGGGGCCCTTCATGAGTGTCTACACAAGGTACCACCATAATAAATCTTGGGCCTCCTTATATCATGGTGGCTTTTTGATAATGAAGCTTCCTGGAGGGAAGCTTAGGGCTCTAGCAAATTTTCCAGTGAACAAAGTGAAAGCCCCATTACCTTTTTTTTTTTACTCAGCCTCTGAAGTTACATAGCTCAATTTCCACAGGACTCTAATGATTTAAGAAGTCACAAGTTCACTCAGTCAAGAAGAGGATGTACAGACTTCACCTCTCAATAAGAAAACTCAAAGGCTTTGTGCCTATTATATTTTTAACCATTTCATGGAGAAATGAAAAATGTTACATCAGGGATATCTAAAAACACAGTAGTTTGCAGAATTTACGGTTGGAGTGAAGCAACTGGGATTTGAGTTTATGTACCCACATTTAAATATAGAGTTAAATCTACAAATCATTCTCTAGAAAGGAATGCCATTTAGCAGTGGCAGTGAGCTCACTATGGCTTTCACCCTAAAAATAGATGAAAATGTCAAAAAAAAAACACCTGAGCCCATTTAAATTGGAATTTATATGATATTTGGAAACATCAACATATTTAAACATGAAATGATCCAGATTATCATTGTTATAATAAAAGGCCAAAAGTAGTGTGATGATTGAGCAAATTTACTAAAATCAAAGATCATTTTTTTTTCTTGAAACTCCAGCCATCAAAGAAAAACGTGGAAGATAGTCCCAAGATAAAAAAAAAGGTGGATTGGTATAGGATAAAACAGCCAGGCAGAAAGAAGAAAGAAGAAAACAGAGCCCATTCCTTTGGGAAAAGAAGATAAGAGAAATAATCGTTACTTTTGGGGGAATCTCAAGAACTGTATATAAAGGTATAAATAATTCTTCATTTGTTGCTTCATTCTCAGGAAAGATTATAAAATCTAAATATCTGTTTAATACTTTTACTGATTTCCATTCAACTTCAAATCCTTATTTTGGGCACATAGTGAACTACAAGATTTATAGAAATATGGAAAAGCTCTTCTATATAAAACTGATATGTTTCCTACTGGTATATGATTACAACTAAATGCTATTAATCTGAGTGCTTTAGAACTATACCTATTACAGTCAATATTTGAAACTCACTGTCAATAAATTTGGAAAATATTTTATTCACAGTATTGCTAAATCTGTCTGTGCATAATGATATTCCTTGAACTATATTACAGTATTTGGCAAATGCATATGTTCCTTCCTGAAGAAAAGCCTCATCATTTATTTTCTTCCACTTAAAATCCTCCCTCTTGAAAAAATGTTCATATTTCTTAAAAAGCTTTATAAAACCTTTATGCTTTCACCCCATCCAGCATTACATTGCAGTTTGCAGAAAATTTTATGATTTTTCTTTTTCCTGGTCTTTGAACAAGTTCCATCTGGTCCTTTCCCTTGTGTTCTTTTTCTGAATAGCTCCTATTTGTTGCTGAGGTCATAAAAAACCCTCTACACAATTCTTAAACTTTCCTTTATCCTTTAAAGGAGAGGGAAGTGCCACTTTAAATTGTTCCCATGACAACTTCTACAAGTGCCATGGTAACACTGTGATTTCCTAAACCATACTAGCTATGTTAAAATGAAAAGTCCAAATTAATATCAGAGCTCTGACGCAACACCATGAGTACAATGCAACTAGTCATTTACAATTGTTTTATTTGTTTACTTTTTATTACCTTTATAAGGTAAGGTGATAAGTTAGAAAAGCTCTTCAGATGATGTCATAGTCAGTATTCTAATTCCTTGATTGTGCTCATCCAGGTAGATGATATACCTGTGAAGCCTTTCCCTTTATGTTGATGTACACCTTACTTACATAATTCCATATTCTCCAAACCTTTGTTTTTTTACAACACCTATTACATTTCATATTGCCATATACATAAATATATTTCATCTCCTTTGGTGGAGGAAATAGTATCTCATTATTTATCATTGTATATTTTATTCACCAACATACGTCCCAGAAGGACTTGTCTAATGCCTTGTACTTGGCATGCAATGAATATTTGTTGAACTGATTCAAATTGAATTAAATATGAGTCAGTCATCAGGATTCATGGCATCACTTTCATCCAGGGCAAGTTAAGTTATTGAGTCACAGATTCATCCAGTTCATCCTCAAAATGGAATGAAAATAAGAAGGTGATGTATTTTTTCTAGATAATGAATTTTTTAAAGAAATGCAGGGGTTTTTGTTTTGTTTGTTTTGTTTTGTCTTGGTCTACTTGTTTTATAGTCAGATAGACTTATATGCAGGAGAATGCGTAGAGTTTTTAATCTCAGTCTATTTTTTATTGCCTCCATCATCTGCTGGACAACTTGCACATGATATAGTATTTTATCATGTGATAAAATCCCCAGTTGCCATTACTCATGATCATGCAGCTCAGAGCAGCAGAATGAGAGACCTACAGAAGGGTCAACCACATTGCAAGGCTTTCAGCAGGAAGCTCTGAAACAAAATACTCTGGAAGAATGAACTTCCAAGAAAGGAAATGGTCTAGAATGGCTTGTAAACATTATTCTTCATGTTTAGACTTTATTCTTCAGAATATAAATACTACTCACTAGTGGAAATATTCACTTTCTGTGACTTTAATTCTATCTGTAAATATACCATACTGTCACAAATTAATATTCCATAATAACTAGCTACATTTTCAATTTTAGTAAATTTTTAAGCCATTATAGGAAAAGAACTTTATTTCATTCACATAACTTCTGATGGCCCGTCCACTGGTTACTGTAATATTGTCAGGAGTTTTCTTCAATATTTTTTTGTAAATGAATTGTATTATCTATTTTTTATCTTATATTTGTAGACTAAGACAGAAAAATAATAGCTTGAATTGGATGTATCTCCTCTTTTGCAAATAAGTGTTTCCATTTGAAGTCGAGTTTGGTAGTTTAAGCAATTACATTATTTACTTATGATTTATATTAATATTCTTTACATATTATGCGATTCAATAGCACATACTTAAGTTGTTATGTGGTATGCA